>NW_008705562.1:2051161-2052974 GCF_000186865.1 Aureococcus anophagefferens
TGGCGGGCCCATGGGTTCGCAGAGCACGCTGCCCGACGGCGACGCTGGGCGCCTCCTCCGCGAGAAGCTAGAAGGCAGCAGAGAACGCTGCCCGACGGCGACGCTGGGCGCCTCCAGATGGCGCCTCCCACCCCGCCGAGAAGCCAATTGCGAGAAGCTAGAAGACGGCAGCGTCGACCTCAAGCACCGCACGTTTACGGCGCGTAGTCGCCGTAGTCGCCGTAGCCCGTGCCCGTGTACTCCGCGTAGGTCATCTGCGTGCGGGGGACGAGGTGCTTGACGGCGGCGCCGTCGTGGTTCGCGAAGGCCCGGGCGATGTCGTAGACCGGCGGCGCGTCCGGGTCGTAGGCGTCGTCCGGCGCGAAGCCCGTCGACGGGAGCGCGAGCCCCCGGCGCTGCCAGGTGCCGGCGCCGGGGAGGTCCGTGCCGACCCACTTGAGGGCGCCGTCCTCGAGGAGCGAGTCCCAGGACTTGGCCATGAAGCGCGCGTCCTTGCACGCGACGCGCGAGATGTTCCGCGTGCCGTAGAGCGGCCACTCGCGGCTCTCGACGATGGCCCGCGCGGCGGCCTTGGAGCGCTGGTCCACCGTGCGGGGCTTGCGCGCCTTGGCCCGTTTCGCGGCCGCGGCCTTGCCCCCGTCGCCGCGGCCCCAGGCGGGCTTCGCGGCCGCGGCGCGCGGCTCCCGCGCGCGCGGCGCGTCGGACGACCGCGGCGTCCGCGGCGCGCCGTCGGGCGACAGGGGGCTCGTGGGCGCGCCGTCGGGCGACAGGGGGCTCGTGGGCGCCATGGCGTCGAGGGAGCCGGGCGTCTTGGGCGTCGCGCAGTTCTCCTTGGACTCCTCGACGCCGTGGCGGCGGGGCGTCGCGTAGCCCCCCCGGCCCGCGTCGAAGCCGTCGTCGCCGCGCGCGCTGTGGTGGCGCCCGGAGGGCGAGCGGTGGAACTTGATGGACTGGAGGCGCCGGATGTCGGCGCGCTGGGCGAGGGCGATGTCGTGGCCCGCGCCGTGGTCGTCGTCGACGTCGCCGCGCGTCGCCCAGGCCAGCGGGTCGTCGAAGTCGCCCGCCGCGCCGCGCGCGCGGCCGCCCTCCGAGGGCGCGGCCGCGGGCGCCGGGGCGAGCTCGCGGCGCTGGGCGCGGGCCATGACCCGGTCGCGGTCGCGCTGCTGCTGCAGCGCCTTCTCCGCGAGCAGCAGCTGGTCGTTCATCTTCCGCGCCTGGTCCGCGTAGTCCATCGCCCCGGCGCGGACCACGGCCGTCTCGCTGGCGAGGACGCGCTGGTTCACGGGCCGCGGCCGCAGCAGGATCTCCGGCGTCTGGCGCTCCGTGGCCTCGAGGTAGCGCCGGTTGCCGAGCGTCTTCTTGCGGTAGTTGGGGCTGCCGGGCCGGTCCTTCTTCGCCGCGGCGTCCTCCTCGCGGAAGAGCTCGCGCGCGTGGCTGAGCTGGATCAGCGACGGCGCGTCGAGCGTCGCCATGGCGCGGGCCTTGAATTTCTTCGCCTCCTCGCGCACGGCGAGCGCGCTGTCGCTCCGCGAGCCGCTGAGCTCGGGCTTGCCCGATGGCGTGAGCCGGTTGCTCGAGTTCTCCGGCGGCGCGGGCGCGGGCGCGGCCCGAGAGCTCCGGCGCGCCGGCGCCGACGACGGCCGCCGGTGGTGCTTCGGGTCCGGCGAGTAGTCGAGGAAGGACCCCTGGTCGTCGACGTCCCACGCGGACTGGCGCCGGCCGTCCTCGGGCGACACGGGCGACACGTAGGCGTCGCTGACGTCGCCCGTCGGCGCCTTGGGCGTCGTCGCCGCCCGGGCCTTGGCCGGCGCCG
>NW_008705562.1:2061140-2103077 GCF_000186865.1 Aureococcus anophagefferens
ATATCCGCGCCGCCGACGGCGGAGCCCTCGGGCGTGCCGACGTCCGTGCCGACGGCGCCGCCGACGTCCGCGCCCACGACCGCGCCCTCGGCGGGCCCCACGACGCTCTACCGGCCCTCCCCGGCGCCGTCCGCGCCGCCGACGTCCGCGCCGACGTCCGCGCCGACGGCGCCGCCCTCCGCGCCGCCGACGTCGCCGCCGACGTCCGCGCCGACGGCGCCGCCGTCCGCGCCGCCGACGGCGCCGCCGACGAGCGCGCCGACGAGCGCGCCGACCGCGACCGCCGAGCCGACGGGCGCGCCCACCGCCGCGCCTCCGACGCCGGCGCCGACGGAAGCGCCCTCGACCGCGGCGCCGAGCCCGAGCCCGTCGAGCGCGCCCTCCCCGCGGCCGTCGTCTCCGCCGTCGCCGCTCCCGAGCCCGAGCCCGACGCTGCTCCCGACCGTCGGGGAGCCGACGTCGCTGCCGACTTCCGCGTTCCCGCCGACGTACGTGCCGAGCTACGCGACGCCCGCGCCTGTGTCATAAGGAGAGGTCGCGTCCCTTCGTCTTGTGCCTGGGACGCGAGCAGGGACGTCTGGTGCTACCTACGAGAGGAAGGGCCCTTCGGACGGGGATTAGACCTAAGGAGCGGCTAGAGGAGCTCGAACGCGGGCTTCGCCTCCCGCGGCGCGAGCGCCGCGTCGACGTCGAGCGCGGCCGCGCGGATCGCGCAGCCGAGGGCGACGGCCTCGTCGACGGAGACGGCCTCGCTCGCCGCGACGATCTTGGCCAGGGGCAGGCCCGTCACGCGCCGGAGGAGCCGGCCGACGGCGGGCATGCGCGTCGCGCCGCCGACGAGGAGCACGGAGTCGAGCGGCGGCCCCGCGCCGTCGCCCGGGAGCGCGACGCCGGCGGCCTCGCAGACGTCGCGCGTCGTCGCCTCGAGGCGCGCGAGGAGCGGCGCGCAGAGGGCCTCGAAGAGGCGCCGGGACACCGTCGCCTCGAGGTCGAGGGGCCTCCCGCCGCGCGCGCGCTTGCCGTCCTCGCCGACGCGCGCGAGGCCCCGCGCGCCCGCGACGACGTCCGCCTCCGACGACAGCGCGTGCTTGACCTGGGCAGCACAAGGGTGATTCAACGTCGCTTCAACGTGAGTGTTCCGCGCGCGCGCGTGCCGAAAAAAGCATCCGCGCTTCGAGACCGTTCCGAGAGATGATCGCTCGTCCAAAAATCAGCCGAAACGAGTGGAAAACGGCCGAGATATGAGCCTTTGAAGTTGGGAATTTCGCTCTCTTTTGCTGCCCTGTGCTTGACGCGCTCCGCCTCGGCGAGCAGGCGGAGCCGCGCCGTCGGCGCGGCGACGGGCAGGCCGTGCGCGTCGTAGAAGCGGTCGCTCAGGTGCTCCGCGAGCGCCGCGTCGAAGTCGTCGCCGCCGAGCTTCGCGTCGCCGCCCAGGCTCGCGAGCGTCGCGTTCGCGTCCGCCAAGAGGACGACGGACGCGTCGAAGGTGCCGCCGCCGAGATCGAAGACGAGCACGCGCTGCGTCGCGCCGCCGCCGCGGACGCGCGAGCCGTAGGCCAGCGCGGCGGCCTCGGGCTCCGTGATGAGGTGCACGGCGTCGAAGCCGCCGAGGCGCGCGGCGGTGATCGTCGCCTCGCGCGCGGCGTCGTCGAAGCGCGCGGGCACGCCGACGACGGCGCGCCGCGCGTAGCCCGCCGGGGGCGCCGCGCCGGCCTCGGCGAGGCACGCGATGGCGTCGTCGCGGAGCTTGCGCACGACCTCCGCGCTGACCTCGGCGGCGGCGACGCGCGCGGGCAGCGCGGGCACTTTCAGCGTCGTCACGCCGGGGCCGTGGACGCGCGAGTCCTCGAGCGCGCCGACGCGCCGCCGCTCCTTGAGCGTCGCGTCGCGCGCGAGGATGCGCTTCACGCGCGAGCACACGGACGCGCCGTGCACCGCGTGGCCCCGGAGCGCCTCCGCGGCGTGCCCGACGACGGCCGCGACGCCCGTCTGCTCGTCGTCCCTCAGAGCCACGCGCCCCTCGAAGAAGTCCGCGTCGTCGCCGGCGACGAAGCAGACGACGGAGGGCACGAGGGGCGTGAGCAGCCGCGGCGCGCCGGACGCGTCGACGGCGGCCACCGCGGAATTCGTCGTGCCGAGGTCGAGGCCGACGGACGAGCCCATCGACCCGAAGCCCGACGACGCCGCGGCGCCGCCCCGGGCCGCCGCCGTCGCGTTGCCCAGGAGCCAGGAGTACTCGTCGTCGTCCTGGGCGGACGCGGCGCCGTTGGCCGCGTAGGCCTCCGCGAGCGCGGCGTCGCCGGCCGCCACGGGCGCCGCGTCCGCCGCGACCTCGTCCCCGGGCGCGTCGCCGCGCGCCGTCGCCGCGAAGGCGAGGGCCGCGCGCGCGTCGAGCGCGAAGTCGACGGCGGACCCGTCGAGCACCTCGTGGCAGGACCGCACGCTGTCGAGGATCGACGCGCTCGCGGCGTCGTCCTCGCCCGCGAACTCGGCCTCGAGCTCTCCGAGGAGGCGCCGCAGCTCCGCGTCGTCGTCCTCGTTGCCGGAGAAGTAGGTCGACACGTCCACGGGCTCCTCGGCGCAGTCCATGGACGCGTGGATCGTCACGCCCGCGTCGCGCTCCTCGCCCTCGTGGACCCAGCCCTCGTCGTCCATGACGTCGAACGAATCGCTCGACGTCGCGAAGCCGTCGCCGTCGCCGTCGAAGGCATGGCGGAGGGCGCGGCGACCGCGCGCCGGCCCGGGGGCGACGAGGGCAGAGGCGAGCCCGCAGAGTAGCAGCAGGATGCGGCCCAGCATGCGGCCCAGCATGCTCTCGATTCGATTTGTGAGAGGCACCTCCAGGGGTTCAACCGTTGGATACAACCAGAAGTTGCACTTCCGCACGCGACGGCAAGTGCGTCCGCGGGCCCATACCCGAGGGGGGTGACCGCCGGTATGCCTGGTAGTATGCGCCTACTATGCGGGTTTTATGCGGGTTTTATGCGGGTGGTATGCGGGTTTTATGCGGGTTTTATGCGGGTGACCGGGTGGTATGCGGCTGCTATGCTGGTCGTATGCGGGTGGTATGCGGGCAGTATGCGGGTGGTATGCGGGTGGTATGCGGGTGGTATGCGGCTGCTATGCCGGTGGTATGCGCCTGCTATGCGGCGACCTCCGGCGGCCGTCGCCTGGGGTCGTCGACAGCGGTCGCCGGGCTGCTATGCTGGTGGTATGCGCCTGCTATGCTGGTCTTATGCGCCTGCTATGCTGGTTTTATGCGTCTACTATGCGCCTGCTATGCGTCTACTATGCGGCTGCTATGCGCCTGCTATGCGCCTGCTATGCGGGTGGTATGCGGCTGCTATGCGTCCGCTATGCGTCCGCTATGCGGCCGCTATGCGGCTGCTATGCGGCTGCTATGCCGGTGTATGCCCGGCTGGTGTATGCCTGGTGGTCGGCCCCCTCTGGCCCATACACGGCGACATAGAACGGCGACAGCGACGTAGGTGTTAAATGTCGGACCCCCGGCACCGCGGCGGTGGCGGGGGCCGTAGCGCGAGGGCCGCGCGGTCCGCGGGCCTCTGGATTTTCCCCCCTCAGTCCTGGTACTCGTCGATCGGGGACCAGATGTCGAGGAGGTAACGGCCCTGCTCCTTGAGGTCGCCGAGGGCCTTGAGGGCCGCGGCCTCGTCCGGCGCGGCCTTTGCGGCGACGAGCGCGTGCGCGAGCGCCGCGTGGACGTCCTTGGCCATGTTGTTGCCGTCGCCGCAGACGTAGACGCGGCCGTCCGTCGTCGCGAGGATCTTCGCGAGGGCCACGGCGTCGTCGCGCATGAGGCTCTGGACGTAGACCTTCTTCGCCGTCTCGCGCGAGCACGCGAGCCGCAGGTTGCAGCCGCGCGCCGCGTGTGCCTGCATCTCCGCGCGGTAGAGCCAGTCCTGGTCGCGCGCGCGGCAGCCGAAGTAGAGCGTCGACGACGGCGGCGGCGCCGCGGCGGCCGGCGGGCGCGCGCCGGGGATCATGGGTCGGGACCCGGGGAGCATGGGTCGGGACCCCGGCATGGCCGGCCGCGACCCGGGCATGGCCGGCCGCGACCCGGGCATCGCCGGCCGCGAGCCGGGCATCGCGGGCCGCGAGCCGGGCAGGGTCGCGGCGGGCGGCGGCGGCGCCTTGGCGGCCTTGAGGCGCGTTCGGTGGTCGAGGAAGCCCATGAAGGGCGCGACGCCCGTGCCCGGCCCGATCATGACGACGGGCGCGTCCGGGTCCTCGGGCAGCTGGAACGCCTGGGCAGCAAAAGGGTGATTCAACGTCGCTTCAACGTGAGTGTTCCGCGCGCGCGCGTTCCGGGAAAAGCATCCACGCTTCGAGGCCGTTCCGAGAGATGATCGCTCGTCCAAAAATCAGCCGAAACGAGTGGGAACCGGCCGAGATCGGAGCCTTTGAAGTTGGGAATTTCGCTCTCTTTTGCTGCCCTGTGGAACGCCTCCGACGCCTTGAGGAAGACCTTGAGCGTGAGTGCCGGCGCCTCGCCCCGGAGGAAGGGCGCGAGCGTCTCCTCGAGCCAGGTCGTGCAGACGCCCTCGCGGTCGTGGAGCACGTCCGGGCCCGCGAGGCCGTGTTTGGCCGCGACGCCGGCGCCCGCGGTGAAGCGGACGACGGAGAAGGCGACGGCGGCGACGCCGTGGCGGCTCCGGCCGTCGGGCGCCAGCGGCGACGACGCGACGGAGTAGTAGCGCGCCGACAGGGCCGGGAGCGCCCGCGCGAGCGCCCTCGCCGTCGGCGGCCGGCACGACTTGAGCGCGCCGAGGAGCTCGTAGGCCCGCAGCTTCGGCGCGGCGACGCAGGCCTCGTAGAGCTTGGCGCCCGCGGGGCGGGCGGCGAGGGCGAGGCAGGCGTCGCGGTCCCTCGCGTCGCCGCACCACGCCGCGAGCGCGCGGAGGAGCGGCCGCGTCGGCGCCGCGCTCAGGTCCCGGCCCCACTCGAGGTCGTCGCCCAGGGCGGCCGCGTCGACGCCCAGGGCCTTCGCCGCCGCCGCGAGCGCCGGCGGCGGGTTCGGGCACTTGATGCCGATGGAGTCGCCGGGCTCGTAGCGCGCGCCCGAGCCCGCCAAATCGAACTCGCAGTGGATGACGCGGCGGTCGCCCTCGTTGCAGAGGTCGCGCGCGGCGACGACGGGCGCCTCGAAGGGCTTCGCCGCCGTGTGGGTCCCGCCGCGGCCCGCGTCCTCCGCGGCGGCCTCGGCGACGGCTTCGGCGACGGTCTCGTCGTCGGCGTCGCGCGGCGGTTTCGGGAGCTGCGCGGCGTCGAGACCCCCCGGCGCCGCCGCGAGGAACCTGGCCACGTCCAGCGCCTCGACGAGGCACGTCGCGCCCGCGGGCAGCGGGCCGAGGCAGTCCCTCGGCTCCGCGGGCTCGCCCAGGTCCGCCGCGGCCTCGACGACGCCGCCGTCCGCGAGCGCGCCGACGGCCGCGAGCGCGCCCCAGAGGCCGCAGACCCAGGGGTCGACGACGGCCTCGAGGCCCGTCGCCTCGTCGGCGCAGGCCAGCCCGTAGAACCGCTCGCCCCCGAGCTCGCCGAGGCGCTTGTCGATGGTCTTGCCCACGTGGCAGAACTTGTCGTAGTTCGTGTCGCCGAGGGCCAGCACCGCGTAGCGGACGCCCGCGAAGAGGTCCCCGGGCTGGCTCCGCTTGCGCGCGAAGCGCCAGAAGCGGTCCGCGCTGTCCGGCGCGTCGCCGTTGCCCGTCGTCGACGTCACGCAGACGCAGACGGACCCGGGGCCGAGCACCTGGCCGCCGTCGGCGCGGCGGTCGCGCCACGAGTCGAGCGGGCCGACGACGACGTCGCAGGCGGGCGACCGCGCCCGCAGCTCGTCGCCGATGTCCGCGGCGATGCAGGACGCGTTGCCCGTCTGCGACCCGTAGAGCACCGCGACGACGCGCGGCGCGGCGCCGTCCACAGCGACCGCGGCGGCCGCGGCCGGCGCGGCCGCGCCGCCCGCCGACGGCTGGAGCTTGGCGACGACGGCGTCCTGGAAGGCGGCCGCCGTCGTCGCCTCGACGAGCGCCGTCGCGCCGAGGGCCGCGAGCCGCGCGGAGAGCGCCGCGCCGCACGCGCCGTCGCCTAGATCGACGACGGCGACGAGCAGGTCGTCGAGCCGGTCCTCGCTCCGCTTCAGGAAGCGCCAGAAGCGGTCGTAGCCCACGTCCTGGCCGCCGTCGCCCTCGGACGCGAGGACGACGGTCACGCTCCGCGCCTCGCTCAGCGAGCTCGCCGCCTTGCGCGTCAGGCCCGCGCAGCCCGCCTCGTCGCAGCCCGCGGCCTTGAGCTTGCTCTCCAGCGCGTTGGCGTAGGCCTCAGCCCGGGCCAGGTCCTTGCCGCCGAAGAGCACGGCGTCGCGCGCGATCTCGGCCATGGTCTCGGCAGCAGCAGCACGTCGAAGCCGGCGCCGATGACGACGGCGGTGTCTGAAGATGAAGTCTGAGGAAGCTGGCGAAGCCGAAGGAGCTGTCGCAGGTGCCGCCGCCTTGCATCGGCTTCGGCTTCGGCATCGCCCGTCGACGGCAGCGCGTTCCGCGCGCAACACACGAGCCATGCCCGACATCAAGCGCACGCGCAAGGGCCGGCCCGGCCCGAAGGCGCAGCGCTCGGCGTTGATCGTCGCGAGCGGCAAGTCGAGCGGCCGCGACGCCCAGGTGCAGCCGAAGCGCGAGTCGGCGCCGCGGCCGAGCAAGCCGAGCATGCTGAGCGTCTTCGAGGCCGGCGACAGCGTCGAGGCCTTCCTCGAGCGCGCGACGGAGAAGGAGGAGGCCTACGAGACGGCGCGGGGCCTCGAGCAGTCGCGCGCGGTCTACGTCGACCCGGACCTCGCGGCCGACGCCGCGCGCGCGGCCCGCGGCGTCATCCTCGCGCCCGGCGCGACCGCGCCGCTGCCCAAAGCCGCCAAGGGCGCGCTCTTCGCCCCGCTGGACGTCCCGAAGCGGCCGGCCTGGGACGCGACGACGACGGCCGAGGTCTTGGACGCGCGCGAGCGGTCGTCGTTCGTCGACTGGCGGCGCGCGGTCGCGGCGCTGGAGGAGCGGGAGCGCAAGCGCCGGGAGGCGGCGCGGGCGGGCAAGCGGCTGGCGCCGTCGGCGTCCGTGTCGACGCCCTTCGAGCGCAACCTCGAGGTCTGGCGCCAGCTCTGGCGGACCTTGGAGCGGAGCGACGCGGTGCTCCTGCTCGTCGACGCGCGGTGGCCCGACTTCTACGCGAACCCGGACCTCATCGCCTACGCGCGGAGCCTGGGGCGCGAGGTGCTCATCGTCGTGAACAAGGCGGACTACCTGCGGCCGGCGCAGCGCGAGGCCTGGGCCGCGCACTTTCGCGCGGAGCTCGGGCTCGAGACGGCGTTCTTCTCCGCGCGCCAGGAGCAGGCGGCGCTCGACGAGGAGGGGCGGCGGGCGCGCGACGCGGCGCTCGCGGCCGAGGCGCCGACGGACGCGGACGACGCGGCGCCGGCGCCGCGGCCCGAGGTCGAGGCGGCGACGGACGACGCGCCGAAACCCGAGGCGGCCGTCGAGGCGGCCGACGCGCCGCCGGACGCGGACGACGCGGCGCCGACCCCCGCGACGCCGCCCGCGGCGCGCGCCGCGACGACGCGGCTCCTGGGCCGGCGCGAGCTCCTCGCGCGCGGCGAGGCGCTCGCGAGGGCCTCGCGCGCCGCGCGCGGCGACGACAAGGAGGGCCGCCCCCACTGCGTGGGCCTCGTGGGCTACCCGAACGTGGGCAAGAGCTCCTGCGTCAACGTGCTGCGGGACTGCGACGCCTACGCGCACGGCGTCGGCGCGCGCGCGGGCGTGTCCGCGACGCCGGGGAAGACGAAGCACCTGCAGACGCTGCTCGTCGGCGACGACTTCGAGCTCTGCGACTGCCCGGGCCTCGTGTTCCCCGCGCTCGTCGCCGGCGGCGCGGCGGAGCTCATCTGCGCGGGCGTCGTGCCCATCGCGCGCATGCGCGAGCCGCTCGCGGCGTGCCAGGTCGTCGCGGATCGGACGCCGCGCGCGCTCTTCGACGCGCTCTACGGCACGGAGCTCTGCCGGCAGGCGGGCCCCCTGGACGCGCGGGTCCTCCTGGACGCGGTCTGCGAGCGGCAGGACTACCTCTGCGCGGGCTCGGGCGCCTTCGACCACAACCGCGCGGGCCGCGAGGTCGTGCGCGCCTACGTCGACGGCGTCCTGCTCCACTGCCACGCGCCGCCGGGCCTCGCGGGCGACGCCCTCGCGGCGTTCCGCGCGGACACGCGCGAGACCGCGACGGGCCGCTGCTCCGCGCTCCGCGCGAAACTCGAGGACGTCGCGAGGCGCGCGCGCGCGGGCCGCGCGCACCACGTCGGCGTGCTGTCGTCCGTGGCCGCCGCGGGCTTCGACGTGCCCGACGTCGACGCGCGCGACGCGCCGCCGCCGCCGCCGCCGGAGCCCGAGGTCCGCGCGAAGGTCGTCTCGAAGCGCAACAACAAGTTCGGCAAGAAGGGCCGCAAGTTCCGCGACCGGGACCCCTACGCGCCCGCGGTGGGCGGGGGGGAGGGGGGGCTGGACTTTTAAGTAAGGGGATGTCTTCTGTTTCAACTGAGTCGTGTGGGGACTCCTGCGTTTAGCGCCTTTGCGCGCAAGGTTTGGTGCCGCCGCCGGTCGGACAAAAAATACGCAAATCCTTTGGAGCTGAAGTCGCGTCGACAACGCGCATCCTTGTCGACCAAGAGACCTCAAGTGATTATGCGAGCCGCGGCGTCCTGAATTCGCACCGCGTAACCCCCGCGCGCCCTCCGGCGACCTCCCATGCACCCCTGCATCGCCCTCGAGCGACCGCGCAAGCTTTTGGGCAACGCGAGAGACGGGGCGCCCCGCTTGATCGCCCACCCTCCCAGCATCGCCTGCCGGCTCCATTTTCCACGCTTCCGCCCGCGCGCGCAATCGTTTGACCCCGCCCTCCCCTCTCGCAGGAAGCTCATCCTCGCCCTCGCCGCCCTCGCGCCCGCCGCCGCCTTCGTGGCGCCGGCCGCCCAGTCCGCGACCGTCAAGGTCCAGGAGACCAAGGCCGACCTCGAGGCGCTCGCGGTCAAGCTCAACCCCGTCGTGGGCTACTACGACCCGCTCGGCCTCGCCGACGCCGACCTCTGGGGCCGCGGCAACGAGTACACCATCGGCTGGCTCCGCCAGGCCGAGATCAAGCACGGCCGCGTCGCCATGGCCGGCTTCGTCGGCTACTGCCTCCACGCGAACGGCGTCCAGTTCCCGATCCACATCCCGGGCGACTACTCGACCAAGTCCCCCGCGGAGCTCTGGGACCAGATGCCCGAGGCGGGCAAGTGGCAGATCATCCTCTTCGTCGGCTTCCTCGAGTTCTGGTCCGAGTCCGGCGCGGGCGGCGCGCACTACACCAAGGGCGGCAAGCCCGGCGCGTTCCCCTCGTTCAACTCGCCCGCCGCCGGCGACGAGTACAAGATCCCCCACCCCGTGCCCCTCGACCTCTTCGACCCGGCCGGCCTCTCCAAGAACGCGTCGCCCGAGAAGAAGGAGCGCGGCCTCCTCATCGAGATCAACAACGGCCGCCTCGCGATGCTCGGCCTCTTCGGCTTCCTCGCCGAGTCCAAGGTGCCCGGCTCCGTCCCGGCCCTCTCCTTCATCCCCGCCTACGACGGCGACTACATGGCCCCCTTCGCCGCCAACTTCCACGTCTTCAACTAGACGCCGACGCCGACGCCGGCCGCGCGGTGCCCGCTGGACGGGCGGCGCACGCGGGGCCACCCACCAAACCACATATAAGTGCCTTTCCCAGGTAGCGGCGCGTGGGGCGCTGGTCGGCGGCGCGCGGCGGCGGGAGCCGATCTGGCCACGTGAGCTGGCGGCGCTAGGCCGTCGCGTAAAACCGGCGCGGTGGCTGGCGCCGGCGGGATGTGGGCCGAGGGCTTGCTCGGCGGAAAACTTGGAAGTCCGCGGGCTTGGGCAATTCCAGAGAAAAGTTTGAGTCCTTAGCTCGCACGTGCCGGCACGTCTTTACAAGTTCTAAACTACTGCACCGGCACTGCAATAAAAAAATGGGCTGCCTCTCTCGACGATGATCCACGGCCTCGAGGCGGAGCTCAAGCGGTCGCGGGAGATCGCGGCGGGGACGTGGACGCCCCCGCGGCACCTCGAGGCGGACTTCGCGGACGAGTTTCCCATCCCGCCAAAGGAGGCGCAGCCCGCGGAGGCGCCCAAAGCCCCCGCGCCGCCCGTGGCCTGCAGCGAGTGCAAGGCGCTCTGCGAAGAGCAGACGCTCACGTGCTCGCGGTGCAAGCGCGCGCACTACTGCAGCAAGGCCTGCCAGGTCCGGGCCTGGCGGAGCGGGCACAAGCGCGTCTGCGCGCCGGCGACGGCGTTCCGCGCCGGGCAGCGGTGCGTCGTCAAGGGCCTCCGGTCGTCGCCGGAGCTCAACGGCCGGGTCGTCGTCGTCGTGGGCCCGAGCGGCGCGGCCGGCGGCGAGCGGTGGACCGTGCGGACCGCCGCCGACGAGGCGGGCGGCGCGCGGAGGCTCGCGGTGCGGCCCGAGAACCTCATGGAATTCTGGGACCCCGCGGACCGGCCCGCGCCCCCCGAGCTCAAGACGCCGAGCCGGGAGGAGGCGATCGAGACGCTCCTGGCCTACCGCGACTCCCTCGCCGAACGCGGGCCCCTCGCGGGCGTCGGCGCGTAACGACGTCCGTCGGACGCGACCTACGACCGTTGCGAACGTCCAGAGGCGCTCGTAGTGCGCCCCCACCGTGCGACTCAGGCCGTTACGAACTTCCAGATCTTGACGAGCGCGTCGTCGCCGGCCGTCGCGAGGAGCGTCGCGTCCGCGGGGCTCCAGCGGACGGAGTTGACGTCGCCGTCGTGGGCCTTGGGCGCGTCCGCGAGGCGCGCGAACCCCGCGCCCAGGCCGTAGACCGATACGCGGTCGTCGCCGCCGCCGCTGGCGACGCGCGTCGTCGGGTCCGGGCCGACGGCGTCGCAGCTGTAGACGCAGCGGCCGTGCGCGTTTTCGAGCGCGGCGCCGACGGTCCACGCGTGGGGCTCGCCCTCGACCCAGAGCCGCAGGACCCGGTCCGCGCCGCAGCTCACGAGGCGGCGCGACCCGTCCGGCGCCGCGACGAAGCGCAGGTCCCAGACCGTGCTCCCCGAGCCGGCCAGCGTCGCGCGGCAGCTCCAGTCGTCGCCGTCGTCGCCCCAGAGCTTGATCGAATCGTCGTAGGAGCAGCTCGCCAGCAGGTCGTCGTCCCGGAGCCGCGAGCAGGCGTCGAAGCACACGGCCTTGACGTCGCCGCCGTGGCCGTGAAGCACGGAGACGAGCTCGAAGCCCTCGTCGTCGCCGAACTCCCAGAGCCAGACGCTCTTGTCGCGGCCGCAGGTCGCCAGGAGCGTCGCCGACGCGTTCCACGCCGCGCCCTTGACCTCGTTCTCGTGGCCCTCGAGCGTCGCGATGATCTCCCACTCGAGCGGCCCGCCGCCGCCGCCGCCGCCGCCGTCGTCGTCCGCGCGGCGCCAGACGCAGCACGTGCCGTCGAAGGACACGGCCGCGAGGTAGCGCCCGCAGGGCGACCAGTCGCACTTGCGCACCGTGCGCTCGTGGGCGTCGTCGAGCGTCGACACGAGGCCCCAGGCGCCGCCGGCGCAGTGCCAGATCTTCACGCAGCGGTCGCTGCTGCAGGACGCGAGCAGGGACCCGTCCGGGCTCCACGCCGCGTGCCAGACGCGCTCGCTGTGGCCGGCGAGGCTCGCGACGCAGGTCAGCGTGCCCGGGAGCGTCGAGTCCGTTGCCATCGGGCTCGCCTCGAGCGCGGCCATGCTCGCCTATAGCTATGTAGTGGCAATCTCTAGGGGCAAGGTCGGCGATGCAGTCTATGTTGCACTCGCAGCAGTTTGGCCGCACGATGGCTAGCGGGTAGAACCAAATAATGGGCTGCCCGCAGTCGAAACAGAGCCCGCCGCCCGCGGTCGCACTACCACCACCAGCACAGATCATCACCCAACCCACGGCACCCACACCAAAACCATCCAAAAAGACAACCCACACACCGTCGTCGACGCTGACCATCGCGTTCTGCCGCGACGTGCCCACGGACGAGCTCGCGCGGCGCGTCGCCGAGCACCGCGGCGTCACGCGCGTCCTCCGCGTCGAGGCGAGCCGCCTCGGCGCCGGCGGCGGCGCGCAGCTCTCGCGGGCCGTCGTCCACGGCTTGCGCGCGTCGGAGCTCGTGGGCCTGAGCCTGGCCCACTGCGGCCTGTCGACGGCGGGCTGCGTCGCCGTCGCCCGGGCCTTCCTCGAGACGCGCCTGGCGTCGCTGGACCTCAGCGGCAACGACGTCCGCGCCGAGGGCGTCGTCGCGCTCGCGGCCGCGGTCCGCGGCCGCGGCGGCCGCGGCGCCTGGGGCCCGCCGGGGTCGCGCGTCGAGCTCCAGCTCGCCGAGAACCCCCTCGTCGGGTCGCCGCCCCACGTCGGCGTCGCCGCACTCGCGGAGCTCGTCGCCGCGCTCGCCGAGGCCGCGCCGCGGCGGAAGGCGCTCGGCCTCGCGGCCGTGGGCCTGCGCTTCGGCGGCGACTCGGCGCCGGGGCGCGCGCTGCTGGACCAGCTCGCGCGGAGCCGCTTCGTCCACGTGGACCTGCGCCACAACCGCCTCGACGACGCCGCGGCGCGCGCGCTCGCGGCCGCGCTCTCCGCGCGGACGGCGCGGGAGCCGCCGGCGGACGCGGAGCCCGGCGTCGACGCCGACGCGGCCCTCGCGGCGGCCATCGGCGCCCTGGACGACCGCCACCCGCTCGCGCCCGTGCAGCCCGCCTTCGGCCTCCTGGACGGCCGCGGCGACGGGCCGTTCTGGACGCCCGCGAGCGTCGCGGAGGTCCTCTCCGCCGCCGCGAAGGCGCGCGTCGCCGAGCGGGACGTCGCCGACGTCGCCCGGGCCCGGGGGCTGCTGGCGACCGACGGGACCGTCGACGGCGACGCGTGGCGCGGCTTCGCGGCTTTGGCGCTCGCGGCCGCGCGCGGCGAGGCCGGCGCGGGCCCGCTGGAGCGCCTCGACCTGCGGGGCAACCCCATCTCGGTCGACGGCGAGGCCGCGCTCAAGGACGCCTGGAAGGACCTGCGCGCGGCCGCGTCGGACCGGTGCCCGGGCTTCCCGACGGGGCCCGCGCCGCAGCTCCTGATCCTGGACGCGTCGAGCGACGCGCGCGACGTCAACCGGCGGGCGGCGGCGCGCCTGCGGGACGTGACCTTGTCGCTCGCCAACCGGCCGGAGGCGCCGAGGCCGAAGGCGCCCGCGCCCGTCGCGTCGAAGCCCGCCGCGCGGCCGGGCCGCGGGGACCTCTGGCGGACGATCGCGCAGCTCCTCTGCGACCTCGAGGACGCCGGCTCGGACCTGAAGGCGCTCTTCGCGTCCTGGGACAGCACGGGCGACGGCGAGATCTCCCTCCGCGAGTTCCACTCGGGCCTCTCGAACCTCCCCGGCGACGACTTCGCGGCGTTTACGCCGGAGGACGCGGCCGTGCTCGTCCGCGAGGCCATGGACAAGGACGGCGACGCCCACGTGTCGCTCGCCGAGTTCCTGGGCTTCGCGCAGCGGGGGCGCAGGGCCCTCGCGGGGTCGCGGCTGTCCTTCGAGCAGCAGGTCGCGGCGCCGCCCGCGACGCCGGCCCCGGCGCCCGCGCCGCCGCCCGCCGCCGCGCCGCCGGCGTTGCGGGACCCCAAGCTCTGGCCCGCCGCGGCGATCAAGATCTGCAAGCTGCTCGTCATCTTCGAGAACGGCGGCCAGTCGCTCCGCGAGGCGTTCGCGGCGTTCGACAAATCCAAGGACGGCGAGCTCTCCGCGGGCGAGCTCCACCGGGGCCTGGCCGCGCTGCCGGGCGGCGTCTTCGCCGACCTCGACGTCGACGACGTCAAGCAGCTCTTCGCGGACTGCCTCGACGCCGACGACGACGGCCACGTGTCGCTCGGCGAGTTCGTCGACTTCGTCGAGCGGGGCAAGCGGGGCCTCGGCGACGCCGTGCTCGGCGTCGCCAAGGCGGCCACGCCCAAGGCGACCACGCCCAAGGCGACCACGCCCAAGGCGAGCACGCCGGCGCCGCCGAAGCGGTCGTTCTTCGACGACGACGAGCCGGTCCCCGCGCGGCGGCTCAGCGACCAGAGCGCGCGCGTCGCGAAGCTCCTGATCCTCTACGAGGACGCGGGCAACAGCCTCAAGGACGCCTTCGACAAGTTCGACAAGTCCGGCGACGGGAACATCTCCATCCACGAGCTGCTCGTCGGGCTCCAGGGCCTCGGCGCGGCCTTTGCGAACATCTCCCGGGAGGAGGTCGAGAAGATCGTCATCGACGCCTTCGACAAGGACCTCGACGACGCCCACATCTCCCTCCACGAGTTCACGGAGTTCGTCAAGCGCGCGCGGGCCGAGGCGTAAGGGGGTTAGCCGGGGATGTGCCGGGGTCTTGTATTTCTGCGAGTCATTTCTCGCGGCTGACCGAGGCGTGTGCTCTGAGGGGAAGTAGGTGCCGAAATCCACGAGCCGCGCCGCGTCGTGCCTCCTATCCTTCGTGGGCGCTTGCGCGTCATTGCCCACGGCGTCGAAACCCTCGAGACAACAGCAAACGCCCACGGCGCAAGCGATGCAGGAGGCGAAGGAGGCGCCGGGCTTTCACGAGGCGTTCAACGAGGGCGGCGGCGGGGGGACGATCCTGGAGAGGCTCGTGGCGCTCATGCCGCTGGAGGACGGACGAGACATCAAGCGCTTCACGAAAGTTTTGGACGCTCTGGACCCGCGGCGCGAGGCCGTCGGCCGCGACGAAGACGACCGGGGCGTGGTGTGGCACGCGGTGAACCACGGCGACCACATCGCGTGCCAAATTTTGCTGGAGCGCCGCGGCTTCTCCCTCGAGGTCCTAGCGCGTACGGAGCGCGGCACGGGCTCGTCCCCCTACGAGCTCGCGCTCGCCGGCGGCAAGCGCCACGTGCTCGCGATCCTGAAGAAGCACGTGGCCCCGGAGCTCGAGGAGGTCGTCGACGCGCCGCCGATGATGAGCTCGTCCAACAGCTTCACGGACTTTGACGAGCTCTGGGCGCGGGAGGACGCCGCGGCCGCCGCGCCGACGAACGGCGGCTGCTGCTGCTGCTGCGACGACGCGGCGGACTAGGCGCGGCCGCGCGCGGGCGGGCTAAAGGCATAGAGCACGAGACTAGGCAGAGATTAGCGGCGGCGCGCGGCGGTCCCTCACTTGGGCGCGTGCGCCTTGACGTTCTGGCCGAGCCAGTCGAGGCCCTCGTAGAGGCCGTCGCCGGACGTGCCGCAGCAGGCCTGGATGTACCACTTGTGGGTGCGCAGGCTGTTGAGCTCGAGTTCCTGGACGAGCCGGGCCGGCGGCAGCGCGTTGGGCAGGTCCTGCTTGTTCGCGTAGATGAGCACGGTCGCGTCTCGCAGCTCGAACTGGTCCAGGAGCCCGTGGAGCTCGTCCTTGGCCATGGCGACGCGGTCCCGGTCGTTGCTGTCGACGACGAAGATGACGCCCTGCGTGTCGCTGTAGTAGTGGCGCCAGAGCGGCCGGATCTTGTCCTGGCCGCCGATGTCCCAGACCGTGAGCGTCAGGTTCTTGTACTCGATGGCCTCGACGTTGAAGCCGATGGTCGGGATCGTCGACACGACCTCGCCGAGCTTGAGCTTGTAGAGGATCGTCGTCTTCCCCGCCGCGTCGAGGCCGACCATGCAGAGGCGCGCGTCCAAGTTCATGAACTGGCTGAAGACGCTGTTCATCATGCTCATGATGAGGCCCATGGCCGCCCGGCGCGCGGCGCGGCGCGGCGCAGGAGCGGCGCGCGCGTCGCGGCGCGAGGACAGGGCGTCCGCGCGTCGGGTCCGGCGCGCGGATAGGGGAGACGACCGCGCGCGGCGCAGGCGGGTATGAATCAGCTATGAATTTTGGGCTGATGCTGGCGACGCGCAAACTGCTCGATGAATTCATTCACCTCGGCGCCTTTTCGGGTAATCGAGGCTAGTAGCCCCCGACGCGCGCGCCGAGCTCGGTCGAAGCGCGCCGACGCCTGTGAGTGGTCGACCAACATGGTGTTCATCCGCGACGACGGCATCGCCGCCCCGGAACTGGTGCCCGACCGATGGGGCCACTACAAGGAAAAGGAGGAGCCCCAGGCCGAGGAGCTGGGCATCAAGCAGAAGCACGTGTGGGAGCCGGGCTGGCGCATCATCAACGAGAAGCACCGCATCGCGGAGCTGGGCATCTCCGAGGAGGACATCAAGGAGCGCTGGTGGAGCCAGGAGCGCCTCAAGCTCCAGGGCATCGAGATGCCCAAGGCGCCGAAAGACCACCTGAACCGGCTCCGGACCAAGGGCATCGACCTCTTCGCGGAGCCCCGCGGGAGCCGCTACTCGCTCGGCGCGCCGCCGCCCTACGTGACGAACCCGCCCGAGGGGTCGCCCCTCTGGGACGAGCTCCAGAAGTTCAAGCGCGGCGAGCCCTCCTTCTACGACACGACGAAGATCGAGGGCATCGAGGGCAGCGGCACGCCGGGCATCTGAGGCGGGGCTAAGGGTGCCGACGCAGCGTTTTCGGGTGGAGGGGGGGTCGCGACATGACTTAGACGTGGCCGCTCCGACTTTTTTACAAAACGTCAACAATCACTTCACCTGGAGCGTTTTTTTTCAGCAGAAATCTGTTGGTGGCAGCCGCGCGATGGTGGGCTCGCCGCTGCAGCGGGCGGCCAGCCCCGTGTCGTCGACGAGCACGTGGTACGACTCGGAGCAGGCGCAGTCGGCCCTCGGCAAGACCTTCGCGACCATGGGCGTCGTGCTCGGCAGCCCGCGGTCGCCCGCGGAGGAGATGCCGTCGCCGCTGACGACGTCGGCCCCGAGCTGGACGGCGGCCTGCGCGCGCCAGTCGCCCGTCGTCGCGGCGACGCCGACGCGGTCGCCGGCGGGCGGCCGCGGCGCGCAGCGCGACGTCGAGGCGCCGCCGCCGGCCGCGTCGCCGCCGATCCACGACCGGGGCCGCGAGTTCCTCCGCAACAAGCAGTCGAAGCTCCGCGAGCTCGAGGGCCGGCGCGACCGCCGGCACGCGCGCGAGTGCACCTTCTCGCCCGCGCTCAAGGCGAAGCAGGACGCCGCGCCGCCGAGCCTCGGCCTCGAGGCGACGCTCGTCGAGCGCCGCGAGCGCCGCGAGCGCAAGTACGAGAGTTTGAGAGTAGAGCTCGCGGCGACGCACGCCGAGCGGCACCGGCCGACGCCGCGCATCAACGCGTCGTCGGCGCAGCTCGCGGCGCGCAAGTTCGCCGCGGAGCCCGACGTCGCCGTCCACGAGCGGCTCTACAGGGATCACGCGGCGTCGGAGCGGAAGAAGGCGCGGTCCGCGGACCGGTCGCGGACCCACGACGCCCGCGGCGCGAAACTCTTCGTGCCCGCGGTCGCGACGAAGCGCCGCGAAAGCCGCGAAAGCGACGGCCCGGACCGCTTCCTCCGGCTCTCGACGGCCGGCGCGGCGAAGATCGCCGCGGCGCGCGACGCGCCGCCGCCGGCGAGTAACGGCCGCGCGAGCGCGCTCTCGGGCACGTCCGCCAAGCTCGCGCGGAAGAAGCGCGCCGACGACGTCGTCCGCGTCCTCGGCGCCCTGCGGGACGGCGACGAAGGAGCCGCCGTCGGCCGATCGGACGTCGCGGACCTCTGCGTCGCGTACCGGCGCTGGCGCTTCCTCGGCTTCGACGCGTCGAGCGACGAGCACGCCTGGGCCGAGGCCTCGGCGGCGGCGCTCTGGCGCGCGCTCGGGTTCCGGGAGGCGGACGCGGTCGACGCGCGCGCCATCGCCGAGGCCGTCGGCGACCCCGGGCCCGGCGCTCCCGGCAGACGCGTCGCGGCCTTCGCCGGCGCCGTCGCGCGCCACGCGGCGGCGCTCCGCGCGACGGACGCGGCGCGGGACGCGCGGTCGAAGCACGCCGACGCCGAGTGCACCTTCTCGCCTCGGGGCGCGACGCCCGGGAGACGGACGGCCGCGCTCGCCGCGCGCGCGGACGCGCGCGCGTGGGGCCCCCGGGGCGACGACGCCGGGGACCGCGTCGCGACGATGCGGGCCAAGGAGGCGAAGGCGGCCGCGGCCCTGAAGCGCGAGCGGGAGCGCGCGGCCGCGCGCGACGCGCGCGAGTGCCGCTTCTCGCCGGCGATCACCGCGCTCGGCGCCGCGGCGCCCCGCGGCGACGCGCCCGCGCACGTGCGGCTCCACGCGGCGGCGCCGGACCTCGCGCACCGCCGCGGGGACCGCGACTTCGCCGGCGAGCTCGACGCCGAGTGCACCTTCGCGCCCCGGGTCAACGCGCGCGCGCCGCCGCCGCGCCGCGCGGCGCCGTCGCCGCGCGACGGCGACGCCTTCGAGCGGAGCGTCGCGCGGCTCCGCGAGGCGCGGTCGAAGCGGCTCCAGGACGCGGCCGAGGCGAGCAGGCCCGAGTACACGAACGAGTCCTACGCGCGCATGCGGCGCGCGCGCAAGCCCGAGCGCGACGCCGACGCCGCGGACGCGCCGCCGCCGCCGCCGCCGGAGGACGACGACGACGGCGGCGAGGACGAGGTCCCGCCGCCGCCGGCGTCGCCGCCCCAGCCGCCGCCGCCGGCGTCGGTGGCCTACGAGGCCCACGGCCTGTCCGAGGACGACGAGTCGCCGGAGCCGGCGCCGCCGCTCTTCTTCCTCGACGTCGCGACGGCGCCGGACGTGACGAAGCGCCTCGCCATCCACGACGACGACGACCCGGCCGCCGTCGTCGCCCGCTTCGCCCTCGAGAATTCGCTCCCGGAGGACAAGGAGCGCACGCTCCTCGCCGTCCTCGAGGGGCAGATCGCGCTCATCCGCGAGGCCGCCGGGGCCGCGACGGAGGAGGCGGAGGTCGAGGAGGAGGCGTTAAGCGCGGGGTTCTAGGGCGCGAAGCGACGGGGCGACGTCGATCGAGGGGGACTGGAGCATGCTGGACTCCGTCATACCGGCGCGAAGCGAGGGGCGTTCGAAGGGGGGACTAGAGCATGCTGGACTCCGTGACGGGCATGGACGACAGCGAGACCTCACGCTGGGCGTTCTGTTTGAGGAGCTGGCGGCGCTTCGCGACGACCTGCATGACGACGACGGTGGCGAGGGCCAGCACGGAGAAGCCCGCGATGGCGAGATTGGTCGAACCGCGATTCGGGCCCGGGCGCCGAGGCTTCTTCGTGGGTTCGGGCGTCGGGCTCGGCGCCGGGTTCGTCGGCTCGGGCGTCGGGCGAGGCGTCGGCGCGGGATCCGTCGGGCGAGGCGTCGGCGCGGGATCCGTCGGGCGAGGCGTCGGCTCCGGGTCCGCGGCGGCGGTCCCGCAGGGCGAGCAGTCGGCGCAGAGATCCCGCTGCGGCGGCGTGCCGTCGTCGCAATCCTGGCCGCGCTCCGGAGCGTAGCAGCCGTCGTCGACGCAGACCGCGGCCGTCGAGTCGCAGTCGCAGGCGAAGTCGCCCTCCGTCGGTTCGGGCGTCGGGCCCGGCGCGGCGCCCTCCGTCGGCTCGGGCGTCGGACCCGGCGCGGCGCCGCCGCCGCCCGAGGCCACGCACGTCGCGTACTCGACGAACGCGCCCTTGACGCAGCGCGTGATGCCCGACGCCTCGTAGCCCGAGTCGCAGGTCACGTGGCAGCCGTTGCCGCTGTAGAGCGTGTGGCCGGGCGCGCAGTAGGAGGACGCGTACGCGCCGTTGTCCGGGTGCGCGTCGACGGTGCACGTCGACGACTCGTGGAAGAAGGTGTCCATGTTGTCGAAGAGGTTGTTGAAGATGTTGCCCGTGACGACGTAGTAGTCCGTCATACCGCAGCAGGCGTGGTTCATGTCGTTGCCGCTCAGGTAGTCGTCGGACGACGTGAACGAGAGGAGCGCGCTCGACCCCTCCTGCTGGCTCAGGTCCGCGCGGAAGCAGAAGAGCGGGCCCGTCGTCGAGATGATCACTTCGTCGCCGTCGTCGCAGCGGTCCTTGGACCCCGCGGTTCCACAGGTGTAGTCGAAGATCTGCGTGTGGTAGTGGTACGTCGTCCCCAAATCGATGCCGTACTCGTCGGTCGTCGAATCGTCGTGCATATGACCACCGCAATCGTCGAGGAGCGGGGATGCGAAGCCCGGCGCGTCGTCGCCGAGGTAGCGGCCGTAGATGAGGTGGCCGTCGGCGCCGAAGCCGACAATGGGCGGGTGCGACGCCGTCGACGTGTAGTTCGAAGTGCCGTACAAGCACTGGTGCGTGTCACTGAACAAGTCGCCGTGGATGTGGGGCTGGCCCGCGCCCTGGCCGACGTGGCCGTTGCAGGGCGACGCCTCGCAAGTGGGCTGGTTCCAGACGCCGCGGTTGTTCTGCGTGACCCAGTTCTGCATGCCGTTGACCGTGATGCCGACGCCCGCGCCGTCGGGGAGGCCGTAGGCGCCGACGCCCGTGCCGTCGCTGTACGCGTACTCGACGGCCGCGTTGCCCGCCGTGCCGTCGAAGAGGTCGACGTTGTTCGTCCACGAGCCCTCGGGCAGGTCGACGACGTCGAGCGGGTACTGGAGGCTGTAGTAGCGGTCGACGGTGCGCGTCGGGTCGCCCGTGCAGTACGTCACGCCGTCGGACACGCCGAGCGGCCTGCGAGGGACGAGGTGTTTTTCTCAAGCCGGAACTCTCTCCGGACGCCGCGCGGGACGGGCTCGGCACGTTGTTGAGGTGCGGCTCGAAGACGCCGCCCTCGCCCGACGAGAGCAGGACGAGCCACTTGTCGTTGCAGAACGCGTACTTGATGCTGGGCCCCTTGATGACCTGTTCCAGGAACGCGCCGTCGCAGACGCCGTCCGTGCGCTGCGTGCAGTCCGACGTGCACGCGCCGCGGAAGCCCCAGTCCGAGACGTCCTCGGTGTCGCTCATGTCGAGGAACGAGATGCAGTTCGACTCGTCGCCGACGTCCGAGCGGAAGGAGCCGGACTCGCCGTCGACTGTCGGCGGGCCGCCGCCCTCGGCAGTGCACGTCGTGTACTGGTGCCGGCAGGTCGGCGCGCCGCAGTAGCCCCAGCCGCCCTCCTCCGTCGGCGCGTAGCACTCGGAGCTGCCGAGGGCGTTCGTGTTGGTCCACGTGCCGGCCTCGAGGGCTGCGTGCGCGAGAGCTGCGCCGGCGACCAGTCTCATGACGGCTGCTGCCATCGTCGTTCGGGCTGCTGCCGTCGTCGCTCAGACGGCCGCCGTCGTCGTTGTTCGGGCTGCCGTCGTCGTCGTTGGCGTCGCCCAGACCAATGAAACTCTTTCGAGAAGCAGGGCGCTTGTCTGCTCTGGATATTGAGTTCATGATGCCCATGTTGCCCATGTTCGTGAGAGCAGGATCGACGGTGGTACACGTCGACGAGCCATACCGGAGAGGCAGGATCGAGCGCAATGCGGGCGGCGCTGTTGGTGCTGCTGTGCAGCAGCGTCGCCTCGGCTCTGAAGCCCGGAACCGCCGCGCTGTTGGTGCTGCTGTGCAGCAGCGTCGCCTCGGCTCTGAAGCCCGGGGCCGCCTTCTTGGACGCCGCGCGCCTGCGGACGAACTCGGCGGCGCGGGAGGCCTTTGCGGCCGAGGTGGCGCTGCCGAAGCCGGACAGCCTCAGGCTCCTGGTGGCCATCGCCGCCGAGGAGCATCCCGAGATACCCGTCATCGCCTGCACGGAGCGCGTGCGCTGCGCGCTCGACGACCTCACGGCGCGCGCGACGACGCGCGCGCGGCTCGAGAGCCTCGTGGGCGGGACGGAGGCGGACGCCGCGGCCGTCGCGCGCGCGGTCGCCGCGGCCATGTATGGGGACAACGACCAGGGCCCCGGCGACGACGAGAACGCCTTCTTCTCCGGCAACGCCGCGGACTACTACGACCCGCGCAACTCGTTTCTGGACGAGGTGCTCGCGCGGAAGACGGGCATCCCCATCACGATGAGCCTCGTCTTCGCCGAGGCGTGCGCGGGCGCGGGCGCGAAGATGCACCTGCTCAACAGCCCCGGCCACGTCCTCGTCTGCCCGGACGCGCCGGACGAGACGTTCCTCGTCGACGCGTTCAACGGCGGCGCGATCCTCGACAACGCGCGGGGCCAGGTCGCGGGCACGGCGCCGCTCGTCGGGCTGTCGCTCGCGGCGCGGCTCCTGCGGAATCTGCGCCTGATCTACGAGCGCTCCGAGTCCTACGACCCCGTGCGCCTCCTGGGAGCCGCGGAGCGCATGCTCCTCGTCGCGGACGAGGACGTCGACGTCGTCGCGGTGCCGCTCGAGGAGCGCGCGTTCTGCCGCGTCACCGTCGGCGTCTGCATCCTCGCGCTGCGCGACGAGTCGCGCCGCGACGAAAGCTTTTGTCTCATTTCCGACGCGGCGCGCAACTACGGCCAGCAGGGCAAGGTCCTCGACACGTTGCTGGCGGACGAGTGGTTCAAGGGGGGGGGCTAGGTAATTGTTTATCGTGCGCACGGGGTGACTTTCGATGAACCTTGGCGCCTGGGAGTGCCTGGGGGGTTGCGTTCGCCGAATGCCGCAGAGTAGGAGCGCAACATGGCGTCCATTGACAAATGCATCGAGCCATCGGGGACCAACCAATGTCTTCTTAATGGTATTGGCATCGGAGATGGCGTGGTCATTCAAGGTCTCGTGAAGCGCCCCGAGCTCAACAGCCAGAGCGGCGTCGTCAAAGCCTTGTCGCAGGAGCTCGGCCGCGTCGTCGTCGAGCTCGACGAGGGCGACGGCGGCGCCCCGGCCGCGGTCAAGGTCAAGCCGTCGAACGTCGAGGTCGCCGAGGAAGCGACGCCCCTCGACCTCGCCTCGTTACTGTTGGACGCGCAGGCGCAGGCGCTCGCGCACCCCGACACGTTCGCGGCGCCCTCGGCGAGCGCGCTCGCGCTGCTGCCGCGGCCGGGCATTGATCTGGTCAAGGTCTGCGACGGGATGGAGCGATTCTGGGTCCTCGTGCGTTCCGTCGACGGCGATCGCGTCACGGGCCGCGTCGACAACGAATTGGTGGGCGGGCAGGCCTACGCGAACCACGGCTCGGTGATCTCCTTCGAGAAGCGGCACATCTACCGGCTGATGGTCTACCTCGAGCCTCTCGAAGAGGCGTGGAAGACGGCCCGCTACCTCGGCCAACACGAGGCCGCCAAGTCCTATTTCAAGGAGCAGATCGACGGCGACGTCCCCGAGGGGCTGGGCGTCCCCGTCGAGAGCATCGCCGAGGTCGAACGCTGGTTCGCGGCGAACCCGGACGCGCTCGCGGGCACGGGCCTGGCGGTCGACGACGTCGCCTGCCACCACCTGTATCCACGGTCGAAGGTGCCCAACGGGGACTCGATGTACTACGACAACCTCATGAACCTGTGCGTTTCGACGCGCGTCGCGGCCCTCGCCCTGGACGACTAGGCGTCCGAAACGTAACTCGCGCGACCTAGGTCCATTCCCCGACGTCCGCCACGGGCTGTCCGAAATGTAACTCGCGACCTAGGTCAATTCCTCGACGTCCTCCACGGGCTCGAGCTCGCCGATGACCTCCGTCCGCGTCGACGACGCCAGGCCCCCGCCGTCGTCGAGGTCGTCGTTGCCGACGGTCCAGTCGAGGGGCCAGTTGCCGTTGCGGTGGAGGCGGATGCACTCCGCGAAGTCGCCGTCCATGACCGCGTGCGACATGGCCGCGAGCTGCGTCGCCGCCGCCGCGTGGCCGTGGACGAGCGCGAGCTGGCGCGGCGTGAGGCCGCGGCGGTCGCGCGCCGTCGCGTCCGCGCCGGCGGCGAGGAGCGCGGCGACGGCCGCGCGCGCGCCGACGCGCGCGGCCGCGTGGAGCGGCGTCAGGCCGTCGCGGTCCGGCGCGTCGAGCACCGCCGCCCGCGCGGCCCGGTCCCGGGGCGCCAGGGCCGCGAGCGCGTGGCACGCGTTGCCGTGGCCGCGGTGCGCGGCGTGCCAGAGGGGCCCCCGGCCCGCCGCGTCCGCGCGCGCGGGGTCCGCGCCCGCGCCCAGGAGGCAGCGGCACGCGTCGGCGTCGCCGGAGGCCGCCAGCACCTGGAGGCACGTCGTCCCGTTGGCGCCGTGGCGCGCGTCGACGTCCCGCGGCCGGCCCGCGACGAGCGCCGCGAGCGTCGCGAGGTCCGGCGCGCCGCACGCGCGGAGGAGGGGCGTCGCGGGCCCGCCGTCGATGGGCGCGAGCGCGTCCGCGCCGGCGTCGAGGAGCGCGGCGACGGCGCCCGCGTCGCGCTGGGCGACGGCGAGCGCGAGCGCGCGGTCGAGTAAGGCCGCGTTCGTCCGCCGCGCGGGCGCCGCGCCGTCGCCGCCCGCCGCCAGGGCCCTGGCCGCGTCGAGGGCGACGGCCACGGTGCGCAGCTCGGCCTTGGCCGACGCGTGGTCGAAGCAGGCGCGCTCCAGCGCCGACCGGCCCAACGAGTCCGCGGCCGTCGCGTCCGCGCCGGCCGCGAGGAGCGCGTGCGCGACGGCGACGTGGCCCCGGGCCAGCGCGGCCATGAGCGCCGTGGAGCCGTCGGGCCGCGGCGCGTCGACGTCGAAGACGGCGACGCGCTGGTCCAGGAAGATGCGCACCGCGTCCAAATCGCCCGTCTCGACGGCGACGAAGAACGGCGTCGTCGCCCTTTGCGGCGGCGGCGGCGGCGGCGCGTCCGGCGATTGCACCGGCGCCGCGTCGCCCCGGGGGAGCACGTCCGCGCCGTCGAAGAGGGCGCCGTCGCAGGGGCCCAACGGCTCGACGCCCCGGAGGAGCAGGAGCTCCGCGAGCGCGTGGCGGCGCCGCGCGACGGCGACCTGTGTGGAATTCAACCACTGGTTTGGGTGGTCCTGACCAAACTTCAGAACTCTCTAGCTCGGTCAAATCGAAGTCGATTCGGCTGATTTTGGGACGAATCGATTGCTCTCGTCGAGCTCTCGAAGCACGGCAGAAGAACTCGTGTCGAAACGGTCGCATACGCTCACATTGAAGTCGGGTTGAAGATTCGAATTCCACACAGACGGCGACGCGGAGCAGCGGCGCGCTGTCCTCGGGCCGCGGCCGCGCGGTCGCGTCGGACCGCAGCACGACCTCCGCCGCCCGCGGCTGGCATTT
Organism: Aureococcus anophagefferens; assembly: GCF_000186865.1. NCBI lineage: Eukaryota > Pelagophyceae > Pelagomonadales > Pelagomonadaceae > Aureococcus > Aureococcus anophagefferens. The sequence goes on from NW_008705562.1 coordinate 2,086,223, forward strand.
CGCGGCGGCGGCGGCCAGCGCGCCGTGGAGGTGCGCCGGCGCGGGCCCCGCGGCCGGCGACGTCGCCGCGAGCGCGAGCGCGGCCTCCAAGACGTCGTCGCGGCCCGCGGCCGCGGCGCGCGCGAGCACGGTCTCGCCGCCGGGCCCCGCGGCGTCGATGGCGAAGCAGCCCCGCGCCACGAGTCTCAAAGCGCGGTCGAAGTCGCCGTCGCCGATGGCCGCGCGCATCGCGTCGAGGCGCCGCGCCGCGCGGCCCCGGCCGCGCGCGGAATCGCGCGGCGTCCGCGCGCCCAAATCCCTCGCGCCGCTGTCGGCGCCCGCGCCGAGCAGCAGCGACGCCACGGCCCCGTCGTCGGCGCGCGCCGCGCGGTGCAGCGGCGCCGCGCCCGCCGCGTCCGCCGCCGCTAAAAGCCGGCCCCGCGCGCCGTCGTCGCCCGCGTGGAGCGCGACGAGGACCGCGGCCTGTGTGGGAACCAAATCTTCAACCCGACTTCAATTTGCGCGTAATCGAACGATTTGGACCAGGCTCTTTCACTGTGCTTCGAGAACTCGACGAGAGCAATCGATCCGTCCAAAAATCAGCCGAATCGACTTCGATTTGATTGAGATCGAGAATTCTCAAGTTTGGTCAGGACCCCCCAAACCAGTGGTTGGTTTCCACACAGACCGCGGCCGCGTCGTAGGCCCGGTGGCTCGCGGCGACGTGCAACGGCGTGCGGTGGTGCGGGTCCCTCGCCAGCGCCCCGAGCGACTGGTCGCCCTGGGCGAAGCGCAGCAGCAGCGCGAGCGCCTCGACGCGGTCCGCGGCCGCCGCGGCGTGGAGCGGCGACGCGAGCGGGGCCGGCGCGCCGCCCGCGGGCGCCGGCGCGTGGACCGCGCGCCGCACGGCGTCCGCCGCCGCGCCGTCGTCGCCCTCGGGCCCGTCGAGCAACACGCGGAGCGCCCGCGCGCCGCGCGGCGCGGCCGCGGCGGCCGCGCGCGCGAGCGCGGACAGGAGCGGCGGCGCCTCGAGGTGGCCGCCGCCGCGGCCCCGCCGGTCGCCGCCCGTCGCGGCCCAGAGCGCCGCGCCGTAGTGGTCCCGCGCGTCGCCCGGCGCCAATCCCTTGGGCCGCTCCGCCGCGTCCAACAGGCCCGACGACGGCTTCGCCGCGTCGCCGCCGCGCGCGAGAACGAGCGCGAGCAGGTCGTCGTCGCCGACGTCGACGGCCAGGGCGAGGAGCGCGGCGGCGCCGGCGCCGTCGGGCGACGGCACGCAGCCCCGGCGCAGGAGCGCCGCGGACCCGATGGGCCCGAGCACGCGGCTCCCGGTTCGCGCGGCCTCGTCGACGACCAGGTCGACGCCGGCGCTGTCGCCGTCGCGGGCCGCCGCCTCAAGCGCCGCGGCGCCGTCGCCCGCGTCGAGGCGGAAGTTGCCGCGCGCCGCGAGCTCGGCGACGCGCGCGTAGTCGCCGCCGTCGACGGCCGCGCGCATGGCGCGCAGGCGCACCTCGACGGCGCGGCGCCGCTCGCCCGGCGGCCGCGCGTCGCCGTCGCCGCCGTCGCCGCCCGCGCCCTCGCCGCAGACGTCGACGGGCGCGCGGCCCGCGGCGTCGGGCGCCGCCGCGACCGCGCCGCAGCGGAGCAGCGCGGCGACGGCGGCGACGCGCGCGGCCCGCGCGGCCTCGTGGAGCGCCGTGGCGCCGCCGTCCTCCGGCGAAACGCGGTCCACGGCGCAGGGCGCGCGCGCGAGCGCCGCGACGACCGACGCGGAGCCTACCGCCGCGGCGATCGCGAGCGGCGCGCGGCCCCGGCCGTCGCCCGCGACGTCCGGGTCCGCGCCGACGCGCAGGAGCGCGAGCACGGCGTCGCGGCGGCCCGCCGCCGCGGCCGCGCCCAGGGCCGTGAGCTCGTGCGCGGCCGCGCCGGTCCGCACATTCGCGGCGACGCGGCACCGCCGGTTCAGGTCCACGGGGCTCCGCCCGTGGTGCAATAAAATGGCCTTGAGCACCTCGGCGGCGTCGCAGCGGCCGCCGGGCCGCGCCGATTGGACGTCGTCGACGACGTCGAGCTCGCCGTCGCTCCCCGGGGTTTTCTCGAGGTAGTCCGCGGCGTCCGCGGGCGGCCACGCGCCCGCCGCGAGGAGCAGGGGCGTGCGGCCGCCGCAGTCCGGCCGCTCCGGGTCCGCGCCGCGGGCGAGCAGGAGCGCCGCGGCCTCGCCGCGCGTCCGGCCGCCGCCGACGAATTTCGCCGCGCCCGCGGCGCCGCCGCCGCCGCAGACGACGTGGAGCGGCGTCTCCGCGCGCGCGTCGTCGGCGGCCCGCGCGTCGGCGCCGGCGTCGAGGAGCGCCCGGGCGAGGCAGCGCTCGCCCGGGTCGTCGCCGCTTTCGTCGCCCGCCGCGCGCGGCGACCCGGGCGGCCGCGGGCAGCCGTCGAGCAGCGCGCCCGACCGCGCCGCGGCGAGGAGCGGCGTCTCGCCCGCGGCGTCGGCCCTGTTCGGGTCCGCGCCCGCGTCCAGCAGCCGCTTCGCCGCGGGCCCGTGGCCCAGGCGGCAGGCGACGAGCAGCGCGGTCACCGCGCCGTCGCGGAGGCCCGCCGGCTCGTCGACGACGTAGTTGCCCCGGTCGACGTAGCGCAGCGTCGCCGGCTCGTCGCCGCAGAGCACGGACGCGCGGAAGCGGCCCAGCGTGTGGGCGATCTGGGCGTCGCCGGCCTCGAGGGCGATGGACAGCGGCCGCTTCGGGCGCTCCGCGCCCGACGGCGTGCTCGCGAGCGGGCCGTCGCGCGGCCGCGACGCGGACGCGCCGAAGCGCAGGAGCGCCCCGACGGCGCCCTTGGCGTGGGCCGCCGTCGCCACGCGCAGGGCCGTGTGGCCCGAGTCGTCCGTGGCGTCGACGTCGAGCATCTCCGCGAGCGCGTCGCCGCCGGCGCCCGCGTCCGAGCCCGCGGACGACCGCCGGCCGAGGCCCAGCAGCAGCTCGACGTTCTCGGGCCGGTCCGCCTCGGCGGCGTAGAAGAGGGCCGTCCGTCCCCGGGCGTCGCGCTTCTGGAGCGACGCGCGCGACCCCGACCGGCGCTTGAGGCCCGCGCGCTTGAGGCCCGCGTCCGCGGCGAGCTCGGGCGCGCCGAGGAGCGTCCGCAGGACGCTCGACGCCTCGGGGAGCGCCGCCGCGAGCATGAGGGCCGTCGCGAGGCGCGGGCCGTGGGGCGCGTCGACGTCGGGCCGCTTCCGGCCCCCGTCGGGCGCGCCGCCGGCCTCGGGCGCCGCCAGAAGCGCGGACACGAGCCGCGCGTCGCGCGCGTCCGCGGCGGCGACGGAGAGCGGGCTCCGGCCCTTGGCGTCCATGGCCAGCGGGTCCGCGCCGTGGGCCAGGAGCAGCGCGCAGACGTCGCGCGCGGACGCGGCCGTCACGGGCACCGCGCGGCTCCGCGCCGCGGCCTCGGCCGCGCGGCAGAGCGCGGAGCACCCGAGCGCGTCGCGCGCGTCCACGGCGCAGCGGCCCGTGGCCAGCAGCATCTTCGCGAGGTGCGTGTCGCCCCGCGCGGCGCAGGCCATCAGCGGCGTCCGCTTCTCCGGTCCGTGGTCCGCGTGGTTCGCGTCCGCGCCGAGCGTGAGCCAGAGCTCGGCGCCCTGGCCGTCGCCGTTGGCGCAGCAGCGCAGCAGCGCCGTGAAGCGGTCGTCGGGCGCCGCGGCGCAGACGTCGGCGGGGAAGTTGGCGAGCGCCGTGCCCGCGTTCCGCGGCAGCTCGCCGTCGCGGATGACGCTCCGGACGCTCCGCGCGACGTCCGCGGCCGACGACGCGTCGAAGGCCGCGGACCCGAGGCTCGCGCGGAGGTCCCGCGTCGCCGCGACGAGCTGGCGCGCGCGCGCGGACGCGTCGGCCTCGCCGGCCGCGGCCGCGCCGACGTCCGCGACCGCGTCGCGCTGCAGCAAGGCGGCGACGCACGCGACGTGGCCCGCGCGCACCGCGTAGACCAGGGGCGGCACGCCGTCGCCGTCCGCCGCGTCGACGACGGCGCCCGCGGCGGCGAGGGGCGCGACGACGGCCGCGCGGCCCCGCTCCGCGGCGAGGTGGAGCGGCGTCTTTTTGGTGAGCGGGTCCGACGCCGTCGCCGTCGCGCGGCACGTGCACCGCGTGCCGTCCTCGGCCTTGGCGAAGGCGCCGCCGGCGAGGGCCATGACGACGGCGCCGTGGCCCGCGACGGCCGCGGCCTCCAGAGCCGTCTCCGGGTGGAGGCCGAAGCGCCGGTCCGGGTGCGCGAGCAGCGCGCTCCGCGCGTCGCCGTCGGCCTCGCCCGCCGCGAGCTTCGCCAGGGACCGCAGGAGCGCCCGGGCGATCTCCGCGGACCCGCGGCGCGCGCAGCAGAGCAGGGGCGTCTCCCGCGCGCCGAAGCCGTCGGCCAAGGTCGGGTCCGCGCCGGACGCCAGCAAAGCCCGCGCGGCGTCGAGCGCGTCCGCGCGCACGGCCCCGAGCAGGGGCGTCTCGAAGGCCTTCTCCGAGTCGCCGAGCTCGGGCCCGTTCGCCGCGGCGCCGAGGCCCACGAGCGCGCCGATGACGTCCGCGCGGCCGCTCCGCGCGGCCGCGAGCAGCGCCGTCACGCCCCTGCCCGCGGCGTCGCGCGCGACGTAGTCCGCGGGCAGGCGCCCGCGCCGCAGGGCCAGCAGCGCCACCTCGACCTTCGCCGGCGCCGACCGCAGCGCGTCCTCCAAGTCGCCGCCGTCGCGCCGCTTCTCGCGCGCCTCGCGGAGCGGTTCCAGGAGCGTGTCCAGGTCCGTGTTCGCGACGCGGGTGAGCAGGTCGAACCAGGCCGTGACGCCCTCCTGCGTGAGGCAGTCGAGCACGCGCCGCTTGCCCGACGCCGCGTTGAAGTCGCTGAGCGCGAGGCAGTGCGGCCGGCCGGGCTGCGGCGCGCGCAGCACCGTCGTGCCCGCGGTGATCGTCATCTCCTTGCAGTACTTGTCGCGGTTCGTCTCCGTCATGTGCGTGTTGTCGAGGCGCAGCGTCAGGTTCTCCAGGTCCGCGGCGACGCGCACCCACTTGCCGCCGGCGACGAGCGACCCTTCCCGCGTGTAGACGTAGGCGTAGCCGCTGTGCTTCAGCGAGATCTCCTCGCTGTCCTCGCGGGACCGCATTGTTTTGTGGCGCTCTCGGCCCGCGCGCCACCGCGGCGGCCGCGGCGCGCCGGGCAGGCAAGCGACGCGGTGCGAACGCCGGCCGCTCGGGTGCGTCGCGCGGCGCCGCGCCACAAACAGAGGCTAATGCCTGGCCTTGGCCGAGCTTTTTTTACCGCAATTCACAAAAGATCAACGAAGCGACGTTGACCAAGTTATTGAACTTCCTCGTCATGATGCGAGATAAACGTTCGCTTCGAGCAATGAGGCTGCGGCGCATCGCCGCGCTCGCGTCCTTGCTCCACATTGCGCAAGGATTCCACACACCACCCAAGCGGACACTGATGCCGCAATTGCACGCCTCCGAGGCGAAGCGCGACCTGCCGGCGCCCGCCTACCTGCTCGGCGCGTCGGCGCTCTGGGCCACCTACCCGTCGACGATCAAGTGCCTGTTCGCCGCGCCGGGCTCGGCGATCAGCCCGGGCGAGGCGACGCTGCTGCGCTTCGTCGTCATGGCCGTCGCGACGTCGTCGGCGCTGCCCGCGGCGCCCGTCGACGACGCGGCGCCCGCGCCGCTGGCGGACCAGCTCGAGCGGCGCGTGCCGAGCAGCGTCTACGTCGCGGCGCTCGAGCTGGGCGCGCTCGGGCTCGCGGGGTCCGCGTCTCCCGCGTCCGTTCCGAAAGCCGCGCTCGACGCGCGCTTCGTAGGACGCTCTGCAACACGGCGGGCCTGGCGCGGATCCCGGCGCTCACCGGCGCCGTCGTGCTCACGTCGCTCAACGTCTGGACGCCGCTCATCGCCGCGTGCGCCGGCGCGACGGCCGCGGAGCGCGCCGTCGACGCGACGACCTGGGCGCTCTGCGCCGTCGCGCTCGCCGCGAGCGCCTACGCGCTCGTCCCCGATGCATCCGCGAACGTCTTCGAGGTCCCCGCCTTCGGCGCCGGCGAGCTCGGCTGCCTCGCGGCGTCCTTCTTCTTCGCGGCGGCGAAGGTGCGGCTGTCGTCCCACCTGAAAATCCACGACGCGGACGCGCTGACGTCCGGCCGCGTCGTCGCGCAGTGCGGGTTGGCCGCCGCGGGCCTGGGCCTCGCCGACGAGACGAACGCGCTGCACGAGCTCCTGCCGAGCGAGCGCGGCGGCCTCGGCGTCGGGCTCCCCGCGGTGCTCGGCGAATCGGAGGCGTGGCTCGCGGGGCTGAGCGGGCCCCAGCTGTTCTGGGTCGCCGCGAGCGCGCTGCTCTCCGGCGCGGGCGCGCTCTTCTGCCAGAGCCGCGGCCAGGCGCGCGTCCCCGCGCCGACGGCCCAGCTCTACTTCTCGACGCAGCCGATCTTCGTCGCGCTCTGGGCCTTCGCGCTCCTCCGGGAGCCCGTCACGCGCCACGAGGTCGCCGGGGGCGCCGCGCTCCTCCTCGGCTTGGCCGCGGCGCGACGCGGGGCACAGGTCAATGGTTAGGCCGAGCCGCCGAGGAGCTCCTCGCGCGGATCTCGGCGCGCCGCGGGGCACAGGTCAATGGTTAGGCCGAGTAGGAGCCGCCGAGGAGCTCCTCGCGCTGCTCGTTGTAGTGGCCGAGGGTCATGAGGTGGTGGGGCTTGCGGAGCTTGCGGATGGCGCGCATCTCGCAGCGGCGGACCCACTCCTTCGACTCGGCGCAGGACGCGGCGACCTGCGCGGGCGTGCAGGGCACGCCGTCCTCGAGGCCGTAGCGGAGGGAGATGACGCGCTTCTCGTCGGCGTCGAGGTCGTCCATGGCCGCGTGGAGGTCCTCGTGGAGGAGCGCGAGCTCGACGGCGGTCTCGCCCGTCGGCTCCTTGGACGCCAACGTGTCCTCGAGCTTGAGCTGGCGGCCGACCGCGCGCGCGGGCGCGGCCGCGGGCCGCGCGGACGACGTGCGCCGCTTGCCGTCGGCGGCGCGCTTGCCCGCGGCGCGGTTGAAGTTCTGCTCCGAGCCGCCGCGCGCGGGCGCGCGGCCCCGCGGCGACTCCGTCGACACCGTGTCGCCCTGGCGCGCGGCCGCGCGGACCTTGCGGAGCTTCGCGGGCGTCATCTCCAGCAGCTCCGCGAGCTCGCCGTCCGACGGCTCGCGGCCGTGCGCCGCCGTGAAGTCGCGCGTGCCGCGCTTGAGCTTGGCGAGGTCCTGGTGCACGTGCATCGGCAGCCGGATGAGCCGGCTCTGGAACGCGACGGCCCGCAGGATGGCCTGCTGGATCCACCAGCAGGCGTAGGTCGAGAACTTGCAGCCCCGCGCGGGGTCGAACTTCGTCGCCGCGCGCATGAGGCCCAGCGAGCCCTCCTGGACGAGGTCGCTGAGGCCGAGGCCCAGGCCCGTGTACCGCTTCGCCACGGACACGACGAGGCGCATGTTCGTCGCGACGAGGGCCTGGCGCGCGGACCGGCCGTCGCGGAGCGCCTTCGTGAGCGCGCCCACGGAAGACGCGTTCGCGCGCGCGGCCCACTCCGCGCGGAAGTCGTCGGACGTGATGCCCATGAGCTCGTCCTCGAGCTCGTTCGTGCCCTTGAACCGCTTGAGCAGGTCGCCCTTGCCCTGCTCCGTCAGGATCGCGTCGCGGACGGCCTCGAGGCGCTCGAGCTCGACGGCGAGGGCGCCGAGGACGCGCTCCTCGCGCGCGTCCAGGAGCTTGCTGTCGAAGAGCATGTCCATGGAAGATTTCCGCGCCGCGCGCCGCGCGTCCGTCGTCTGCGGCGCGGGCTCGCCGTCGTCGTAGCGGCCGACGATGATGGGGTTCTGGCCCCGCGCGCGCTTCCGCGGCGCCTCGGCGACGGCCGCCTCGAGGAGCTTCGTCGCGAGCACGACGTCGTCGGGCCGGAGCTCCTCCCGCTCGATGACCGTGCTCCGCAGGGGCGCTTTGGTTCTCGGCGTGGCGATGGCGCGGAACTGGAGCGCCGAGGACGGGTGGAGGAGGAGCGTGAGGACGAGGGCGCGCAGCGCGACTTGGATCATTTTGGGCGAAAAACGGGGTCCCGATGCCGATGCGAGCCTGTTGCGGTTTTGCGCGCGGATTTTTTCGCACGCGAGTGCTGCGCTGCGCTCTGGAGGTTGGGAGAGCGCTTCCGTGAGTGCTGGCGACGGTGTTGGTCGCTTTTTGCGCGCGCGCAGCAGGCGGTCACGGTGACGAGATGCGGCAAGCGCTTCCTCGAGCTTGAGCCCGCCGGATCGCAGCCAAGCTCTGGCCGGGGTGGCATTCTTGAAGGGCAGATGTTGCGCGAGCGTCGCGCCCACCTGGCGTCCCAAGACCGACCCAGCTCCTCCCGGAGGCCGCCAGGCCACAAATCGCAGTCGGACGCAGCGGACCCCGGCCTGCTGGGAGCCGAGCAGGAGCCAGAACACGCGCGCCTCCGCGGCCGCGGCCGCTGGACGCTGCTGGACGCCGTCGGACGCGGACCCAGGACTCGAGCCGGTCGCCCCGGGACTCGCTTTCGGCGCCGCACACGCGCAGGGTACCAGTCTCGGACGCGGCGGCGCGATGGGACCCGTTTGGCCTCCTTTGCAGTGGCAATTCTCGACCCCCGGCCAAGCGGAGAGAGCGGCATGGTCCTTCCAAGAGTGGAGGCATGAGCTCATGACCAGCTTAGCGCGATGGCAGCTGCTCATGACCAGCTCTTAGCGCAATGGCAGCGTCGCGCATCGTCATCGCCTTGGACTGCGACTGCTTCTACGCCCAGTGCGAGGTGCTGCGGACGCCGGCGCTGCGCGGCAAGCCCGTGGGCGTGCGGCAGAAGATGCTCGTCATCACCTCGAGCTACGAAGCGCGAGCCTTCGGCATCAAGAAGGGCGACAGCCTCGCCGAAGTCAGACGCAAGTGCCCGGAGATCACGATCTGCGACGGCGAGGACCTGACCTTCTACACGGAGACGTCGAACCGCTGGCGCGCGTTCGTCGAGGCGCACTGCAAGGGTTGCGCCGTCGAGCGGCTCGGCCTCGACGAGCTCTTCGTGGACGCGACGGCGATCGTCGACAAGCGGCTGCGAGAGGGGGCCGCGGCGCCGCACACGTCGCCCGCGTGCCACGCCGCGGGCGAGGCCGGGCCGGAGCCGGCGCGCTACGCGGCGGCCGCCGCGTTCTGCGAGGACCTGCGCGCGCGCACGCGCGACGCGCTCGGCCTCGAGACGAGCGGCGGCGTGAGCTCGAACAAGCTGCTCGCGAAGCTCGCGACAAGGCCGCGTCCGTTTGACGTCGCGCGACCGGGAGAAAACGACCGTAGGTCGGTTCGTGGCACAAGCCCTACCAGCAGACGACGCTCGCGCCGACGGCCGACAACGTGCGGCTCGCGCTGCCGGACGACTTGGACGTCCGGAAGATCACGGGCGTCGGCTTCCGCGCCGCCGAGGCGCTCGCGTCGCTCGGCGTCCGCGCCGTCGGCGAGCTCCGGGATCTGCGGTCGGGCGACGGCGTCCTGGACGACGCGGCCGTCGCGCGGTTCCGCGGCCTCGCGCGCGGCGTCGACGACGACCCCGTCAAGCACACGGGCAGGGCCCGGGCGGTCGGGGTGGAGCAGAGCTTCTGGCAGCGCCGCCTCGACACCGGCGACGCGCGCGCGACGGCCGCGGCGCTCGACGAGCTCGCCGCGAAGCTCGTGCGGAAATTGCGCGTCGACCAGGCGTCCGGCGGCGTCCGCGCCGCGGAGACGGTACAGGTCTCGACGCGCAAGGCGCCGGCCGACGACGGCGCGCCGCGCCGCGGGCTCACGTCGAACCTCGCCGAGGGGCCGGCGGCGGCGCCCCCGTCGGCCGCGCCGCGCCGCGAGTCCAAGTCCGCGCGCGCGACGTTCGCGCTGCCGCGCCTCGACGAGTCCAACGCCGCCGCCGTCGCCGCGAAACTGCGGCGCGCCGCCGAGCCCCTCCTCGCTCAGCTCCACGCCAAACCCGCGAGCCTCGTCATCCTCTCGCTCGGCGTGGCGTTCAAGGCCGAGATCGCGGGCGCGCGCGGCTCCGGCGACATCGGCGCGTTCTGCCGGAAGCCCGCCGCTGCGGCTGCTTCCGCCGCCGCCGCGCCCGCGCCGCCCGCGCCGCCGCCCGAGGAGCGGTACGCGGCGCCGTCCGGCGCGGACGTCGACGCCTCCGTGTTGGCCGAATTGCCGAAGGACCTCCGCGAGGCCGTCGAGGCGCAGATGCGGCTCGACGCCGCCGTCTCGCGCAAGTCGCCGCCGGCGAAGCGCGCCGCCGCGGCGCCCCGCGCGTCGCCGCCGCCGAAGCGGCCAAAGTCGACCATGGCCGCCTTCCTCGCGAAGCCGCCAAGGCCGCCCGCGGCGCCGCGGCCGCCCGACGGCGGCCTCGACCGCATCCTCGAGATGGGCTTCGGCCGCGCGCGCGCCGAGGCCGCCCTCGCCGCGGCGGGCGGCGACGCGGCGCGCGCCATCGAGACCCTGCTCACGAGTTAGCGCGCTACGCCCCTGACGACGTACTCGACGAGCACCCGGGGCCCCTCGTCGTAGCCGTAGAGCGGGAGGCTCCGTTCCGCGGCCGGCGCGTCCTCCGCCGCGCCCGGCCGCGCGAGGACCGTCGCCCCGGCCATGGCGACGCGGTCCGCGTAGGGCTTGCGCTTCAGGTCGACGCCGAAGCCCGCGCAGACGAGGCGCGTCTCCGCGTCGCGCGCCGCCAGAGCGACCAGCAGGTCGTCGAGGACCTTCGGCCGGCTGCTCACGCCGCGGATCGCGCAGTAGAGCACGGTGTAGGGCGAGAGGTCGACGTCGCGGCAGTCGGCGTTGAAAAAGGCGACGGGCGGCGCCGCCGGGTAGGCCGCCTCGAAGCGCCGCCTCGCCGCCTCGGCGACGCCGTGGCTCCGGGGGCTCAGCTCGACGCCGCGCGCCGACGCGCCGAGCGACGCCGCGGCGAGGACGAAGGACCCGGCGGAGGAGCCCAGGTCGAGGAGCGCGTCGGCCGGGCCGAGGTCCAGGGACCGCGCGATGGCGATCGCGCTCGCGGCGTCGAGCTCGTTGTTCGCCGGGTCGAGCCCGCTCGGCGCGTAGAGCGTCTCGAACTCCCGGCGGCTCTCGGCGTTGAAGGCCTCCCAGCCGGGCGCGCCGTGGTCGCACTTCGTCGACCGGCCCAGCGCGCCCGACGCCTCGAGGGCGCGCGCCGCCGCCGCGTCGTCGGCGCTGATCTCGAGCCAGCGCACGGGCACGGCGCCGGAGGCCAGCGTCTTGCGCGCCTCCTTGCTGCACTGCACCGTGCGCACGAGGGCCGCGTCGAGCGCCATGGCGTCGATGCTTGCGGCGAGAGCCAAGACTTTGAGCATAAGACACACAGCTCAGAGCTGCTCGCAAGACACACACAGCTAGAGCTGCGCGCAGGTCCCAATCGCCTCGGGTTGTTCACCGTCGCTGCATCTTTCATGCATCGTCGACGTTGCCTTTCGCCTGAGCATCGATGGGCGCCGGGGGACGCAGCCCATGATGTGGCGGTTCGCGACGCTCTTGGCCTGCGCGGTCGCGTCGGCGCTCGCGGCGCCGCAGGGCCACATCCCGAACACGGCGTCGAAGCACGGCGAGCTGAGCATCTCCGACATGTTCCGCGCCGAGGTCGTCGACGGCGTCGGCTGCTGGTGGGAGGGCGACGGCTGGGACAACGTCGTCGAGTGCTGCGGCTGCGACAAATGCGACAAGTGCGTGCGCCCTTCGTCGCTCGAGCGGGCGGGCGCGTATCCCATCGACCCCCGCTCGGCCCCGCAGGCAGTGGCTCGTGAAGTGCTGCTCCTGGAACGGCCGCTGGGCGCACAAGTGCTGCCCCTGCAAGCGCGAGTACGCGAGCCCGCCCTAGCTGGGCGCACACGTGCCGCCCCTGCGAAGCGCGCGAGCCCGTCCTCAAGGCGGTGCCCATCGCGCGCGTTCGAGGGGGCCCGTCGAGCCGCGAGTCGACCCGGGTCCCTCTAGCCGGCGCCGCGCGACTCAAAGGTCCCTCGGTGCCTCGGGTTACGCCCTAGAGCCCGTGGCGCATGAGCGTGTCGTGGATGCGCGTCATCATGGGCGAGTAGCCGCAGACGTCCGGGAGGGGCATGGTGGGGAACCCCTTGTCGCGGAGCCACGCGTTGATGACGACGAAGCCCTTCTGGACCTCGCTGTGGAGCTGGTGCTGGGCCGCGTGGTCGACGTCGTAGCGGTTCCAGGCGCCCGTCTTCTGGGACTGGACGTTGTGCGTGACGACGACGTCGCGGCGCGCGAACGTCGCGCGACTCCCGTAGACCGTCGAGATCCAGTCGTCGGACCACCAGTTGCGGAAGGCCTTCGGGAAGAAGGCGTCGAAGATCTCGACGTGGGTCCGGTGGACGAAGGAGTGCGTGAGGATGCGCTCGTTCTGCGTGTCCAGCGGCCCCGCGACGCCCAGGTTCGGCGCGAGCTCCGACGCCTCGAGCGCCCTGACGTAGGTCTCGAGCCAGTCCTTGGACACCAGGATCGTGTCGTCGTTGAGCTGGTAGACGTAGTCCGCGCCGTCGTCGAAGACGGCCCGCTTCGCCATCTGGCTCACGGCCTGCGACGGCGCGCCGGACGTGTCGTCGAAGTGGACGAGCGTGAGCGAGAGCGCGGGGTCCTGGCCCCTCTTCGGGCCGTGGTCGAGCACGTGCTTGATGGTCCAGTTGCCGTAGCCGAGCCAGCGCAGCGCCTTGGTCGCGTGGCCCCGGAACGCGGACCGCATGTCCTGCCACGCGTCGCCCGTGTCGTAGAGCGCGTCGCCGCGGTCGAAGCCGAGGTAGAAGACGAACTGGTGCTTGTTCTTCCGCCAGTCGACGGACTCGACGAAGGACGCGAAGAGGTTGAACCAGAGCGGGCTCTGGTCCACGCTGCTCATGTCCGTGCCGCGGCTCGTCATCGGCACGACGACGGCGACCTTGAGCTTCGACGCCTCGAAGGCCGACGTCGCGCCGTCGCGGCGCCGCGGGTCCGCGCTCTCGCCGGGCCGGAGGCCGCTCGCGCGGCCCGTCTTCGCGAGGTCCGCGAGCTGGGCGTCGCGCCGCGCGGCGTCCGCGGCCGCGCGCGTCGCCGCGACGTGCCGCGACGCCGCGAGGAGCCGCCGCGCGGTCCGGAGCGCGCCCGCGTCGACCTTGGACGCGTTGAAGTAGTAGTCCGCGTTCAGCTCGTCGACGGTCTCGCCGGCCCAGCCGCGCACGCCCACGCTGACGTCGCCGCCGGCGCACTGGACGTAGCCCCGCATGAGCTCGCTGTAGAGCATGACCATGGACGGGCCCCACGTCAGCGACGGCCGCGCGTCGGCCCCGGCGTCCCAGCCGCCGTAGACGTCGTCGACCGGGAACTCGTCGCGGTACGCGTCGAAGGCGTTTTCTTCCCTGGGCGCCTCGACGGCGGGCGCCGGCTCCGGCGCCGCGGGCTTGGCCATGGGCTTGAGCTGGAACCGCTCCGCCAATCCCGCGAGCGGACTCGCGAACTCGACGATCCACGGCGCGTTCCACTCCGCGCCGGCGGGCGGCGCCTTGACGCGCGCGAACTTGCCGTTGCTCAACGCGCGGAGCCCCACGGAGCCCTCGTCGCCGTCGAGGTGCACGACCTCGAAGATGGCCTGCGGGCCCACGTCCGGCGCCGCGTCGACGTCCAAGCCCGAGAACGCGTGGCACCGGTCCGACATGTCGCGGAACTCGTCGGGCCCGACGTGGACGACGCGCCCGGGCCGCGCGGCGCAGTCCAGCGTCACGAAGGCGGCGACGTCGCTCGTCGCCGCCGCGAGGCCGTCGGCGACGTGCTCCGCCGCCGTGCCGTCGTCCGCGCCGCGCGCGTCCAGCGCGCCGTGGAGCGCCTCGGCCCACCGCCGCTGCACGTGCAGCCGCGACTCGAGGTCCTCGAGGCGCCACCCGAAGCGCCACTCCTCCGGCGACGACCGCACGGCCTCGATGTAGCGGTCGTCCCACAGCGCCTGCTGCCGCAGGTCCCAGGCGCGCCGCAGCTCGCCGTAGAATAGATAGGCGACGATCACGAGCAGCGTGTAGAGGACGCGGTTCAGCCAGGCGTCGTCCATCCTTCGACCGACTTGCGGTAGTGCGTCAGGAGCACGTGGCAGTCCTCGCCCTTGCAGAGCGTCTCCTGGATGACCTGGATCGGGCGCCGGGCGCCGTTCGGCGCGCGTCGCAGAGGAGAGCCGCAGCAGCTCGCCGCAGAGGTCCCGAGTGAGTTCTAGAGTGGGCAAACATCGGCTTCTGTTGACATCGTAGCAGCCCGCATGGACGCCTGAACCATGTCGCGGCGCCTGGCGCTGCTGGCCTGCGTCGCCGCCGCCGGTGCGGCGCCGGACAACGCCGACGTCGCGGCCTACGTGCGCGGCCTCGGCGCCGTCGTCCCGCATTGCAGCCCCGTGTCCCAGGGCACGTGCATCTACGTCGACGGCGCCGGCGGCATCGTCCACGCGCGCGACATGTACCGGACCAAGGTCGCGGGCAAGGGCAAGCAGATGCTCATGGACATGATGCTGCGCGGCGCCGTCGAGGCGCTGGCCGCGGGCGGCGCGGCGCTGCCCGGGCGGTGGACGTCGTTCAACATGGTCTACACAGCCGCGGGGCCGACGAAGCGGCGGCCCTTCCCGACGCTCGCCATCGGCAAGCGCGAGCCGCACCGGCCGGGCCTGCTCATCCCGAACCCCTTCTTCGTGTCGCCGGCCTGGTGGGCGGACCACGCGGCGCGGACGCTCCGGCGCGCGGCGTCGCGGCCCTTCCGAGAGCGGGACAGCCGCGCGCTCTTCCGCGGGTCCTGCGGGCCCGGCGCCGCCGCGCGCCTCGAGCTGCTGCGCGTCGCGGCGGCCCTCGGGGACCGGCTCGACGTCGGCTTCACGGGCGTCGACGGCTTCCCGTCGCTCGGCGCGTGCGTCGCGGCGCTCGAGGCGAAGACGGGCCTCGCGGCGCCGCGCGGCGCGAACGTCTCCGCGGCGCACGTCGCCCAGGCCAACTACAGCGCCTACAAGTACCTCATCCACATGCCCGGCTCGGCGACGGGCTCCTACTCGCGGAACCTCCAGTACCTCTGGACGCACGGGTCCGTCGTCCTCGTCTGGAACCACACCGCGACGGAGTGGTACTACGGCGCGCTCGTCGACGGCGTCCACTACGTGTCCGTCGACGCGGCGACGCTGGGCGACAAACTCGCGGACCTCGAGCGCGACCCGGCGCTCCGGGCGCGGCTCGTGCGCGGCGCGCGGCGCTTCTTCGACGACCACCTCGCGGCGCCCGTACTCGTCGACCGCTGGCGCGCGGTGCTCGACGCGCTCGGCGCGGCCCAGGACCGGGGCGACCCGGCCATCCCCGAGTCGGCCTGCACCTGCGACGCGCGCCTCGCCGCGACCTACGCGGCCTGCGACCAGTGCGACGTCACGCGCCTTGGCCCCGCGGACGTCGCGCACCACGTCGGCATCGCGAAGCGCGCGCGGCCGCCCCGCGTCGCGCCCCTGGGGGGGGCTTAAGAAGGCAGCGGCCTAGGTGGCGAGCTCGAGGTCCGGCGTCGGTGCGATCTCGAGGTCCCGCGAGAAGGACACGGATCGGCGCCCGCGCGGCCGCGGCGGCGGGTCCGCGTCGACGGCCAGGCCCACGTCGCGTGCGAAAAAGCGCGTCGCGACGGACGGCGTCGGCGGCGGCTTCTGCGGGCCGAGGGCCGCGAGCTGCCGGACGACGTCCGCGCTCGCGCGCGCGCGGACGCAGTGGCGGAGGAGCTCGTCGACGGCGGCCTCGAGCTCCGCGTGGTCCGCGGACCCGTCCGTGTCGCGCGCCGCGAGGAGCGCCGCGGCGTCGCCCAGGGCCCGCTGGGCGTCGAGGACGAGGTCCGCGCGGCCGCCGGGCGCCGCCGGCGGCCGCGCGGGCGACCGCGGCCGCGCGCGGCGCGGCTCGGGCAGCGGCGGCGGCGGCGCGCGCGGGCTCGAGCACTTCCAGGCCTTCTGGGACCCGTCGGTCTTGTTCGCGCCGTGCGTCGCCTCGTCGCGCTGGTTCGCGAGCGTCGCCTCCCCCCTGAAGATGGCGTCGACGAAGCCGCCGCCGCCGGGCGCGCGCTTCCGCGGCGACGGCACCGCGAGGTCGTCGACGCGGCGCCGCCGCGGCGACCGCGGCGGCGACGCCGCCGGCGAAGCCGCGGGCCCGTCGACGAAGAGCTCCATCTCCGGGACGCTCAGGCGGTCGTCGCCGCCCGTGTCGAGTTCGCGAAACAGGAGCGCGATGTCCGCGTCGGAGCACGACCGCGGCGGGAGGTTGAGCCGGCCCCTCACGAGGGCCTCGAGCTCGCGCGGGTCCCAGGACCCGTCGTGGTCGAGGTCGGCCTGCTCGAAGAAGGCCGCCGTCGACAGGCCCTCGCGCTTGATCGCGGCCCGGAGCCGCTTCCGGATGACGCCGAGCCGCTCGGCCCGGCGGAGCGCGGCCTGCTCCGCCGCGAGCCGGTTCGCCGGGTCGAGGCAGTGGACGAGCTCGACGTCGTCGTCGGCGACGGGCGGCGCCGCCGCGTCCGTCTTGGTCGTCGCCTTCCTGCGCCGGCCGCGGAGGTAGCGCGCGAACTCCTCGCGGTCGATGGACCCGTCGCCCGTGCGGTCGATGGCCTTGAAGGACTGGCGCACGGCGTCGTCGGTCACGGACGCCGCCGTCAGCTGCAGCGCCTTGCGCAGCGTGTTGTAGAACTCCTTGTAGGACAGCGACCCGGAGCCGTCCTCGTCGGCGCGCCGCAGCAGCGCGCCGACCGTGGGCACCTTCGCCTCGACGGCGGCGACGAGCAGCCGCTGCCGCACGTGCTCGGCGATGGCGTCGGGGCTCCGCTTCGACAGCACCTTCTGCTTGTTGG
>NW_008705562.1:2103127-2118415 GCF_000186865.1 Aureococcus anophagefferens
CGATTAGGGGCTGCCCGACTGATTAGGGGTGGGACATGCTCATCGATCGGGCTGCCTTGAGCACGGTCAGGCCCGAGCCATAATATAACCCCTTCTTCAATTTGCCGTTCAATGAAGCGCGATGAAGTGACACAATGGGCAGCCTGATTGTGTTGCTGCTGGCGCTCGCCGGTGCCGACGCCTCGCAGCAGTGGCGCGTGAGCGGCGGCGACGGTCCGCAGGAGACGGTGCGCGTCGACGGCCTCGAGGCGGCGCTCGCGGCGGCGGCGGCGGCGCGCGCCGAGACCATCGTCGCCGTCGCGCCGTCGGCGTCGGGCGACGCCTACGCGGCGTCGGGCGCGGCGGCGGCCGTCGACCGCTTCCTGACGACGCGCCTCGAGTACGCGCTCGCGCGCGAGCCCTTCGACGGGGGCGGCGCCGTCGAGCTCCGCTACGAGGCGTCCGCGGCGGAGCTCGCGGCCGCGTGGCGGCGGCACCAGTTCGGCCCCGGGTCCTGCGACGCCGTCGTGACGACGGGCCAGCTCGCGTCCCTCGGCGCGACCGTGGGCAAGTACGGCCACGTGGGCCTCGACGCGCTGCGCCGGGGCTACACGATCCAGCACCCGCTCACGATCGACAAGTGGTACATGGCGCAGGGCTCCGACGGCTTCTGCGGCGACGAGCGGGGGCGCTTCGAGTGCCTCTTCCTCCCCTGGAACCGCTGCCCGACGCGCGCGACCGTCGAGCGCCTCGACGGCGAGGCCGCGCGGCGCGGCGACGCGAAGCGGCCGACGGCGACGATGCTCGGGCCGTCGAACGCGTACAGCGGCCGCTTCGCCGTCTTCGGGTCCGCGGCGGCGAGCCTCTGCGACAAGTCGACGCCCCTCTTCGCCCGGTGCCCGCCCCACTCGAGCCTCTGCGGCGACCCGCCCGCGCCCGCGCCGCGGTGCGCCAACGTGACGCGCGCGTTCGACCTCCGCGAGGCCGAGCCCGACGAGCGGTGGGACAGCGAGCGGCGGCTGACGCTCCTCCACCGCGCCCTCTGGGACCGGCCCGCCTGGCGCCTGCGCAACGCGACGGCCGCCGAGGAGCGGGCCTTCTACGACCGCGCGCCGTCGTTCCGCGCGGCCGCGGCCGCCGGCCGGTGCGCGTTCGTGCACATCCGCCACGGCGACAAGCTCTACGACCGCTGGCTCAGGATCCACAAGACGCGGTCCTTCGCCGTCGACCTGCCCCAGTACGTCTCCGAGGCGCTGCCGCTCCTCGGGCTCCTGGGCTCCGAGAGGCCGCACGAGGTGCTGCTCATGAGCGACGACGGCGACATGGTCGCCGACGCGGCCGCCGTCGCCGGCGTCGCGCGCATCCACGCCGCCCCCGCGAGCCTCGGCGCCGTGTCGAGCCACTGCCGCAAGAGCGACCAGCGGTCCCTGCTCCGGCCCGCGCCGCGGCCGGGCCTCCGCTGCTCGGAGAAGCTCGGCGCGAACAGCGGCGACTGGAAGCGGGGCGTCGGGGAGCTCGCGCGCATCCTCGCGTCCCTGCGCCTCGCGGCGAAGTGCGACGCCGTCGTCCACAACTACGAGAGCAGCTTCGTCCACGTCCTCTGGCGCGACGCGTGCAGCCGCCGCGGGCCCCGGGGCTGCCAGCTCTCCTTCTCCTTCGGCAGCCAGGAGGCCTCGACGGCGGCGGCGACGAACGCCAAGCTCGGCCGCACCTGCGCCCAGCCGGCGACGCCCGAGGCCGTGCGCAAGGAGTACGGCACGGGCCGCCGGACCTGCGACCCGCCGTCGCCGCCCGTGCCCGGCCCGACGTTCTGGAGCGACGCGGCCGAGGCGTTCTTCCGACCCCTCGAGGCGCGGGCGCGGGAGCAGGAGGCCGGGGGGTAACTCGGTTGGTGTTCTCCTGCGAGGCCTCCAGCGCCGGACTGGGCCGCCGGCAGGCGTGGCGACGGACCGCGCGCTCGGACATTTGGCGGCGAAGGTCTGACCCGAGCGCTTGACCCACTCCGGCAGCCGGTTTCAAAAAGGAGACGCCGCGGCGCGACGCGGGGAACCCTTCCAACGGCGCCGCCCCTTCACGGGTAGTTGAAACACATGGAGACGCACGGCGCGACCGCCGCACACATCACCGGCGGCGGCGCCGCCGCCCTCGACGGGCTCTACTTTCTGCTCCAGGCCGCGGAGACCGCCGCGCCGTCGACCGCCGCGCCGGAGCCCACTTTCGCGAAGAAGTCCGCCGTCGATGGCTCTGCGTCGGCGCGGAGCGGCGCCGCGCCTTCAACGCGCTTCGTACCGCGGACGGGTACGACGGAGGCGTTCGAAAAGTGGGTTTTGGAGCACGCGGACCACCCGTACCCTACGAACGAGCTGCTCCATACCTTCGCGGACACCTGGGGCGCGCCATTCGTCTACGTCTCGGAATGGTTCAGAAACATGCGCAAGCGCAAGTACCTGCCGCTCGCGCGCGGCAAGCGCGGCCCCCACGGCGCCTTCGAGACCGCGCTCGTGGGCCTGATTCCGGCGGCGGCCCGGGAACGGGCCGGTGAAGAATACAAAGGGCGGCGACGGGCGGTGCCGCAGCTCCCGGTTTCACACCAGGCCGCCGCCGCGCCGGCCCGCGAGGCGCCCGCGCGGGCCGCGGACGTGGCCGTCCCCCGGCGCCCCGCGCCCCTTGTAGTGCACGCCCTTCTGGCGCGTGGGCCGGTCGACGAGCCCGCCGTCGCCGTCGAGCCCGTCGCCGCGGAGCCCGCCATTCAAGCTTCCGTGGAGCCCTTCCCGAAGCCCGCGGGCGTGCCGCCGCTCGTCGCGATCGCCGGCCCGCCGCCGGCGCCGGACTCCCGGACGCGCGGCGTCCTCGACCGGCTGGCGGCTCTGGCGCCGGCGCCGGCGCCGGCGCCGTTCAAGATCAAGGTCCCCTTCAAGCGACCGGCCCCCGGCGCGGCGCCCGCGGACGACGCCGAGCCCGCGGCCGCGGCCGCGGAGGCGCCGACGGTCGCGGACGAGACGGCGGTCGCGGCCCGCTCCGCGCGGCCCAAGAAGGACCCCGGCCTCGCAGCGAGCAAGGCCCTCAAGGTCGACAATCGGCGTGCGACCCAGGTCTATTCCGAGGACGACCTCTGGGCGCCGCGGAAACGCCGCGCCGTCGCCGCCTCCGCCGACGAAGCCTCCCGGCCCGCCGACATTTGAGGCGGAGCCGCCCGACTCATAATACACACTCGCAAGACAAAGCCACTCTCCTTAGCGGCAGCTCAGGTCGAGGAGCGGGCAGGGCCCCGCGAGGGCGCACTCCTTCTTCTGGAGCTTGCCGTTCTTCGCGCAGCGCGTGCAGCACTTGCCGTGCTCCACGAGGAGGACGTGGAGCGCGAACTTGACCTCGTCGGGCACGCGGCGGTTCAGGTGCTCGTAGGCCTTCTCGCGCGTCGCGGCCTCGGGGAGCCACTTGCACATCTTCGCGATGTGGAGCACGTGCGTGTCGACTGGAAATTCCGCTCTCCCCATGGTGAACATCATGACGCAGGACACGGTCTTCGGGCCGACGCCCTTGAACGACGACAGCGTGCGCTTGACGACGGCGTCGTCGCGCTCGCCGTGGAGCCACTGGAGGCAGGGCTCGCCGGCCGCTCCCCGGCCGGCGACGCGCGGGTCCGCCAGGATCGCGCGGACGCGCTCCATCTTGACCTCGGCCAGGCCGCCGCAGCGCACGAGCTCCTCGGCGACGCCCGCGGGCGCCGCGAGCACCTCGGACCACGTCGGCAGGCCCGCCTTGAGGCGCTCAAAGGCCACGAGGGACGTCTTGTCCGTCGTGTTCTGCGAGAGGATCGTCCGCACGAGCGAGTCGAGGATCGACTTGCGCTGCTCGGTCGCCTTCTTGTGCTCGACGTCGCCGTGCGCAGCGACAGCGCCGCCGTCGCCTCGACGGCCGCCTCGCGCGACGGCGCGGCCCAGTCCGGGTACGGCTCCTCGGCCGCGGACTTGACCTTGGCTTTGCTGCTCGCGGCCTTGCGGCTCGTCGCCTCGGGCAGCACCTCGATCTTGCAGCTGCCCTCCGGCTTGGCGGCCTTGGGCGTGCTCGCCTTGCTCGCCTTGGCTTTCGCGGCGGCGGCTGCCTTCTTGGGGATGCGTTCGACCTTCACCATTGCACTTGCACGCTCTAGATTTCAAACGGCTGAAGTTGGCGCGCGCGAGGAGCTGCGGCGCCGCCAGCGTGGCGCTTCTTGTGAACGAGCCGATCGAGCTGCATCTGAGCCGCCTTGCATCTGCCTTGCACCGTCGCATGATGGTTGCAACAGCAAGCATGCGCTTCCTGAGCCACCGAATCGCCTTCGCAGCTCGCCGCCGCGCCGCCGCCGCGCGCTCGCAGCGCACTTTGGCCTCGTCGCGCCGCGCCGCGGCCATGGCGAGCTTCAAGGTCATGGAGGTGCTCAACAAGGCGAACCTCCTCGAGGCGTCGGGCGCGTCGATCATGCACATGGAGGTGGGCCAGCCGTCGTCGCCCGCGCCGCCGTCGGCGCGGCGCGCCGCCGAGGCCGAGCTCGCCGTCGACGCGGCCATGGGCTACACGTCCGCGAATGGCCTGCCGGAGCTGAAAAACCGCATCGCGCGATGGTACGCGGACCGCCACGGGTCGGCCGTCGACCCGGAGCGCGTCGTCGTCACGACGGGCTCCTCGGCGGGCTTCGTCCTGAGCTTCATGGCCCTCTGGGACGCCGGCGACAAGGTCGGCGTGCCGAGCACCGCGTACCCGTGCTACAGGAACGTGCTCCGGTCGCTCGGCTGCGAGGCCGTGCCCCTCGCCGGCGACGCGGGCGACCCGCGGAGCGGCTTCGAGTTCCCGACGCCGGCCCAGGTCGAGGCGGCGGCGGCGGGCGACGGCATCGCGGGCCTCATCCTGTCGTCGCCGAGCAACCCGACGGGCGCCGCGCTGAGCGCGGCGGAGCTCTCCGCGCTCGCCGCGACCTGCGACGGCGCGGGCGTGCGCTTCATCTCCGACGAGATCTACCACCACATCGCCTACGGCGCCGAGCCGTCGCCGTCGGCCGTCGACCTGCCCGGCGCCGTCGTCGTGAACAGCTTCTCCAAGTTCTTCTCGATGACGGGCTGGCGCGTCGGCTGGCTCGTGCTCCCCGCCGGCGACGCGGAGCTCGCCGGCGCCGTCGCGCGCCTCCAGCAGAACCTCTTCATCAACGCGCCGACGGTGTCGCAGATCGCCGCAACCGCCGCGTTCGACGACGTCGACGACGCGCTCGACGGCCACGTCCGGCGCTACGCGGCGAACCGAAACGTCGTCCTCGGCGCGCTCGAGCGCATGGGCGTCGACGCGGCCCACGTCGCGCCCGCCGCGGGCGCGTTCTACGTCTACGCCGACCTCGGCGCCTACGGCGTCGCCGACTCCGTCGACCTCTGCAACCGCCTCCTCGACGACGAGGGCGTCGCCATCACGCCGGGCGTCGACTTCGAGTTCGAGGAGGCCATCGGCAAGCGCCGCGTCCGCATCTCCTACTGTGGCGCGACGCCGGACGTCGAGGAGGCCATGGCGCGCCTCGCGCGCTGGTGGGCCGCGGGCAAGTACAAGCAGTAGGGGCCGACGCAGCGCGGCTAACGAAGAGCGGTGTGGCTCGCGCCTTTTTTGGGAACTTCGAGGTGTCGCAGAACGCGGCGGCAAGTTGAATGTCAACGTGCAGCTGGACGACTTCTTCGCATTCTCGGACGACGTCGAGCTCGAGGCGCTCGTGCAGTTCGACGACCTTATCGACGACCACACCCGAACGACGACCTCGAACGCTGAGATGAACAGTTTGTGAAGCATCACACTGAAAGATCAGTGAGCGCGATCGAGCATTGTGCGCCACTGCTCGTCCGTCGGCCTCGCGAATATCGACGTCGCCGCGCCGCGAGCCCCACCCGCGACCGTCATCAGCCCTCGGGGGCCTCACGGACACGCACGCTCCGCCGCCGGCCATCTGCGGGACATCAACCCCCTGCTTCGTCGACGCCGAACACGAATTTCTGCGGCGAAAGAAAACGAGCAGTAGGCGAACCGCCGCGTCTCTTCAACGCCCCACGCCGAGGCCTCGAGGCGTCGTCGAGACCTCGGCGCTCTGCTTCGAGGACTTGGCCGACGCCAGCCTCTGTACCCGCGCGCGCGCCCCGCCGCCCGCTCGTCGGAACGCGATCCCGCCGAACCGCCGACGCCCTCGTCCGCCGACCGCCACGTCGCCCAGCCCGCCCTCCCCCGCCCCCACATCGCGCGCTCCGCCGACCGCCGACACCCCTCGCCCACAGGCCGGTGAAGTGAAGCGATGGCGAGAAGCGTCGTCTTGGCGCTCCTGGCCGCCCGGGCGTCGGCGCTCTGCGTCCTGCGGGACGCGACCGTCTGCTGGGGGAACGAGCACCAGTACGTCGAGAACACGGACTTGGTCGACGGCATCTACGTCGAATTGGAGATGGCGTTCGCCGACGTCGACGGCGACGGCGACCTCGACCTCGTCGTGGGCGAATACGACGGCACCCTCAACTACTACGAGAACGTCGGGAACGCGACAGCGCCGAGCTACGAGGCCGTCACCGGCAGCGCGAACCCCTTCGACGGCATCGACGTCGGTTCCTGGAGCAAGCCCGCGTTCGCCGACGTCGACGGCGACGGCGACCTCGACCTCGTCGTGGGCACATACGAGGGCGCCCTCTTCTACTACGAGAACATCGGGAACGCGACGTCGCCGACCTACGAGGCCGTCACCGGCGCCGCGAGCCCCTTCGACGGCATCGAAGTCGGTTTCGACAGCAAGCCCGTGCTCGTCGACGTCGACGGCGACGGCGACCTCGACCTCGTCGTGGGCGAAGACGACGGCAACCTCTACTACTACGAGAACGTCGGGTCCGCGACGTCGCCGAGCTACGAGGCCGTCACCGGCAGCGCGAACCCCTTCAACGGTATCAACGTCGGTTCCTACAGCGCGCCCGCGTTCGCCGACCTCGACGGCGACGGCGACCTCGACCTCGTCGTGGGCGAAGAGTGGGGCTCCCTCTACTACTTCGAGAACATCGGGTCCGCGACCTCGCCGAGCTACGAGGCCGTCACCGGCGCCGCGAACCCTTTCGACGGCATCGACGTCAGTCTCCGCGACGGCATCTATCGGGATCACAGCGCGCCCGCGCTCTTCGACGTCGACGGCGACGGCGACCTCGACCTCGTCGTATCCCTCGACGGCTTTCTCAACTACTACGAGATCGTCGGGTCCGCGGCGTCGCCGAGCTACGAGGCCGTCACCGGTAGCGCGAGCCCCTTCGACGGCATCGACGTCGGTTACCTCAGCACGCCCGCGCTCGCCGACCTCGACGGCGACGGCGACCTCGACCTCGTCGTGGGCGAATGGGCAGGCGTCCTCTTCTACTACGAGAACGTCGGGTCCGCGGCGTCGCCGAGCTACGCGGCCGTCACCGGCAGCGCGAACCCCTTCGACGGCATCGACGACGGTGGCTTCAGTTTTCCCGCGTTC
Source organism: Aureococcus anophagefferens (assembly GCF_000186865.1). NCBI lineage: Eukaryota > Pelagophyceae > Pelagomonadales > Pelagomonadaceae > Aureococcus > Aureococcus anophagefferens. The sequence continues at coordinate 2,110,599 of NW_008705562.1, forward strand.
GGCGACCTCGACGGCGACGGCGACCTCGACCTCGTCGTGGGCGATTGGACCCTCACTATGGGCGTAGCGGAGGAAGGCGCCCTCAACTACTATGAGAACGTCGGGTCCGCGACGTCGCCGAGCTACGAGGCCGTGACCGGCGCCGCGAACCCTGTCGACGGCATCAAAGTCGGTGGCTACGACTTTTCATATGCGTTTGCGCCCGCGTTCGCCGACCTCGACGGCGACGGCGACCTCGACCTCGTCGTGGGCGAATACTGGGGCGGCCTCTACTACTACGACAACGTCGGGTCCGCGACGTCGCCGAGCTACGCGGCCGTCACCGGCAGCGCGAACCCCTTCGATGCCATCGCCGTCGGTTCCCACAGCACGCCCGCGTTCAGTGACCTCGACGGCGACAGCGACCTCGACCTCGTCGTGGGCGAACAGGTAGGCCTCCTCAACTACTACGAGAACGTCGGGAACGCGACGTCGCCGAGCTACAGAGCCGTCACCGGTAGCGCGAACCCCTTCGACGCCATCTCCGTCCCTCTGAGCAGCGCGCCCGCGCTCGCCGACCTCGACGGCGACGGCGACCTCGACCTCGTCTTGGGCCAATTCGACGGCCACCTCTACTTCTTCGCGAACGGTTACTGCACGCAAGGCGACACTGCCTGCCGTGGCAGCGGCCTCTGCGATCTGACCTACGTCATCTTCTCCGAAGCGTCCTGCCAGTGCCTCGGCGGCTTCGACCACGAGGTGCCCGACGTGGTCATGCAGTGCGGCGAGTGCCAGGCGGGCTTCTACGGGAGCACGTGCGAGCCGTGCCCGCAAGGGGGTGACGAAGACCGCAACGCGCCGCGCCTCACGGACACCTGCGGCGTCGCGGGGAGCGGCCGGTCGCGCGGCTCCTGCGACGACGGTAGGGGCGGCACCGGGGCGTGCACGTGCTTCGGCGACGTCTTCTCGGGGAGCGGCTGCACGGAGGGGACGTGTCCAGCGGGGACCGTCGAGACCGCGACCTTCGATGGCTACTACAACATCGCAAACTGCACGTCGTGCGACGCGGGCACCTTCTCGGCCGAGGGCGACCCGCAGTGTACGAAGTGCGCCGCGGGCAAGTCCTCGGCCGCGGGCGCGAGCGAGTGCGCCAGCTGCTCCGCGGGGTCGTATTCTGCTCCGGGCGCGAGCGAGTGCTCAACTTGCACAGTCAGGACGTACCAGGGCGAGACCGGCCAGTCGAGCTGCGCGCTCGCGGACGCCGGGTCCTTCGTCGACGCGATCGGCGCCTCTGAGCAGACCGCGTGCGATGCGGGCAAGTACAGCGGCTCCGGCGCGGACGAGTGCGTCGACTGCGAGGCCGGGACGTACCAGGGCGAGACCGGCCAGTCGAGCTGCGCGCTCGCGGACGCCGGGTCCTTCGTCCAAGCGGACGGCGCGTCGGAGCAGACCGCGTGCGATGCGGGCAAGTACAGCGGCTCCGGCGCGGACGAGTGCGTCGACTGCGAGGCCGGGACGTACCAGGACGCGACGGGCCAGTCGAGCTGCGCGCTCGCGGACGCCGGGTCCTTCGTCGACGCGATCGGCGCCTCTGAGCAGATCGCGTGCGATGCGGGCAAGTACAGCGGCTCCGGCGCGAGCGAGTGCGACGACTGCGCGGCCGGGACGTACCAGGGCGAGACGGGCCAGTCGAGCTGCAAGCTCGCGGACGGCGGGTCCTTCGTCCAAGCGGACGGCGCGTCGGAGCAGACCGCGTGCGATGCGGGCAAGTACAGCGGCTCCGGCGCGAGCGAGTGCGACGACTGCGCGGCCGGGACGTACCAGGACGCGACGGGCCAGTCGAGCTGCAAGCTCGCGGACGGCGGGTCCTTCGTCGACGCGATGGGCGCCTCGGAGCAGCGCGAATGCCCCGCGGGCTCATTCTCCGGCTCCGCTTCGGGCAAGTGCGACGACTGCGTGGCCGGCACGTTCCAGGAGCTGACGGGCCAGTCGAGCTGCGCGCTCGCGGGTCAGGGCTTCTACGTCGGGAGCACTGGAGCTTCGGAGCAGACTGCTTGCCCCGCGGGAAGCTTCTCCGGCTCCGGCGCGAGCGAGTGCGACGACTGCGCGGCCGGGACGTACCAGGACGCGACGGGCCAGTCGAGCTGCAAGCTCGCGGACGCCGGCTCCTTCGTCGACGCGATCAGCGCCTCGGAGCAGGCGGCGTGCGATGCGGGCAAGTACAGCGGCTCCGCCGCGAGCGAGTGCATCGACTGCGCGGCCGGCACATTCCAGGAGTCGACGGGTCAGTCGAGCTGCCTCCTCGCAAATGCCGGGTCCTTCGTCGATGCGATCAGCGCCTCGGAGCAGGCCGCGTGCCCCGCGGGAAGCTTCTCCGGCTCCGGCGCGAGCGAGTGCGTCGACTGTGAGGCCGGGACGTACCAGGACGCGACCGGCCAGTCGGGCTGCAAGCTCGCGGACGCCGGGTCCTTCGTGAACGAAATCGGCGCCTCGGAGCAGGCGGCGTGCGATGCGGGCAAGTACAGCGGCTCCGCCGCGAGCGAGTGCGAGGCTTGCGCGACCGGCACGTTCCAGGAGTCGACGGGCCGGTCAAGCTGCAAGCTCGCGGGTCAAGGCTTCTACGTCGGAAGCACTGGAGCTTCGGAGCAGACCGTGTGCCCCGCGGGCAACTTCTCCGGCTCCGGCGCGAGCGCATGCGACGAGTGCGAGATCGGGACCTTCAGCGCCGAGGGCGACTCATCCTGCACGTCGTGCCCCGCGGGCTTCTCGAGCAGCGCCGCCGGAGCGAGCGAGTGCAGCGCGTGCCCGGTCGGGACCTTCAAGGGCGCCGGCTCGGGGCCGTGCGTCGAGTGCGGCGTCGGTACCTACGGACCCGAGACCGGGCAGTCGAGCTGCCTCCTCGCAAATGCCGGTTCCTTCGTCGACGACACCGGCGCATCAGAGCAGACCGCGTGCCCCGCGGGCTCGTTCTCCGGCTCCGGCGCGAGCGAGTGCGCGATGTGCGAGCGCCGGACGTACCAGTCCCTGGTGGGTCAGGCGAGCTGCGCCCTCGCGGACGGCGGGTCCTTCGTCGACTTGGCTGGCGCCTCCGAGCAGACCGCGTGCCCCGCGGGCTCGTTCTCCGGCTCCGGCGCGAGCGAGTGCGCGATGTGCGAGCGCGGGACGTACCAGTCCCTGGTGGGTCAGGCGAGCTGCGCCCTCGCGGACGGCGGGTCCTTCGTCGACTTGGCTGGCGCCTCCGAGCAGACCGCGTGCCCCGCGGGCTCGTTCTCCGGCTCCGGCGCGAGCGAGTGCGCGATGTGCGAGCGCGGGACGTACCAGTCCCTGGTGGGTCAGGCGAGCTGCGCCCTCGCGGACGGCGGGTCCTTCGTCGACTTGGCTGGCGCCTCCGAGCAGACCGCGTGCCCCGCGGGCTCGTTCTCCGGCTCCGGCGCGAGCGAGTGCGCGATGTGCGAGCGCGGGACGTACCAGTCCCTGGTAGATCGAGGACGGAACACTGCAGCGGAATATTGAGGAGGCGGTCTCTTCGGGGCGGCGCAGGCTTTGGGCCTCGCGGCGTACGCTTTCGGGGTCGGCGCTCGGCTCTGCGACCGTCGACGTCGAATTGAGCTCCGAAGGCATACTCGCAGCGACCGTGGAGACTGACGCTCCACCTGGAGGATTTTCCACCGGCGAGACCTCGTCTTGTCCCCCGGGCAAGTTCTCGTCGAGCGGGGCGTCCGAGTGCGTCGAGTGCGAGCGCGGGTCATATACCGATGCGAAAGGTCAGAATGTCTGCAAGTTAGCCAGCGCGGGAAGCTTTGTTCCCTGGGCGGCCGCTTCCGAGCAGCAAGTCTGCCCACCTGGGAAGTACACGGCCGGACAAGGCGCGCACGCGTGCTCGAACTGCCTGCCCGGGGCGTTCCAGCCCGACTCCGGTGCGGTTACGTGCAAGCTCGCGAAAGCCGGCTACTTTTGCGCGGACGAAGGCGCCTCGAACCAAACGGAGTGTCCCGCTGGAAAGCATTCGAGCTCGGGCGCCGCGAACTGCACGGATTGTGATCTCGGTCAGTACGCGCTTCCGGGGGCATCGACGTGCACGCTGGCGAGCGCTGGAAGCTTTGTTGCAGCTCAGGGCATGTCTAAGCAGGCTGAATGTCCGGCTGGAAAGTACTCAGGCTCGGCGGCCGAGAGCTGCACAGAGTGTCTGCCCGGATCTTTCGCGGCCAAGGAAGGTTTGACGGTTTGCACGCTGGCGAGCGCTGGAAGCTTTGTTGCAGCTCAGGGCATGTCCAAAGAGGACGAATGTCCGGCTGGAAAGTACTCTGGCTCGGCGGCCGAGAGCTGCACAGAGTGTCTGCCTGGATCTTTCGCGGCCGAGAAAGGTTTGACGGTTTGCACGCTGGCGAGCGCGGGAAGCTTTGTCGCAGCTCAGGGCATGTCCAAAGAGGACGAATGTCCGGCTGGAAAGTACTCAGGCTCGGCGGCCGAGAGCTGCAAGGATTGCGTCGCAGGTCGATATTCTGGCCCGGGCGCGGACACGTGCGAGCTCGCGGAAGCCGGCAACTTTTGCGCAGACACGGGCGCCTCTGCAGAAGTGCCGTGCAAAGCCGGGAGCTACTCAGGCGCCGCGGCCTCAAAGTGCACCCCGTGCGCCGAAGGATCTTATGCTTCCAAGCAAGGATCGGCGACCTGCACGGCCGCGTCGGCGGGCAGCTTTGTCGCGAAGCCGGGCGCGACCTCAGAAGTCCGCTGCGAATCAGGAGAACGCAGCGGCGTCGGCCAGAGCAAGTGCGAGCAGTGTCAGCCCGGCACCTACGCGTCCGATGCCGGGTCTACGACGTGCGATCTCTGCGAAGCGGGCACGTTCGCCGAGGAGAGCGGCAAGAGCGCGTGCGACGAGTGCCCGGCCGGCAAATACGCGAGCGCGGTTGGATCGACGATGTGCTCGATCGCGAACGCGGGCTCCTATACCTCAGAAGACGGCGCCACCTCGCAAGAGCTTTGCCCGGCGGGCACGATTAGCCGCCCCGGCGAGAGCAAGTGTACGAACTGTCCCGCGGGCTCCTACGCCGCCGAGGACGGCTCGACGTCGTGCGTCCTCGCGAACGCCGGCTCTTACGTCGCCAGAGACGGTGCGTCCCAACAGGAGCCCTGCAAAGCGGGCACTCTGAGCGGCGCCGGGCAAACGTCCTGCGACTTGAGCCCGGCGGGATCGTACGTCCCGCGGTCGGGCGCCTTCGCCGCGGTCATCGCGGACGCGGGCTACGTCGTCGAGGAGGAGGGCGGTTCGGAACAGACGAAGTGTCCACCCGGTTCCTACTCGGGCGCGAAGGCCTCTACGTGCACGCTCTGCGAGCCCGGCCGCTACGCGAACCTCGAAGCGGCCGCCACTTGCGAAGCCGCTCCTCCGGGCAAGTTCGCGTGGGTCCACGGTGCCGTCGCGCCGTCGTCGTGTCCCGCGGGGCGATACTCCGGATCCGGCGCGGTCTCCTGCACGCTGTGTCCCGATGGGCAAACCAGCGATCGGGAGTCGGCGACGTGCAGACCCGTCGACGCCGGCTCCACGAACGCGGAACTCTCCACGGTCACCGTCGAGATCTCTTCCGCGCTCGTGCTCGAGGGCTTGGACGCGGACCGCTTTCCCGACGACGAAGCGGCTCTTCAGGCCTTTGCATCCGCAGTCCAGGAAAGCATTCACTCGGATGAGGTCTACGACGTGCCAGCGCGGGACGTGCATCTCGCCGCTCGCCGTCGTCTCGCGACGGCGGCGAACCACGATCAAATCTCCTTCGTCGCCTACGCGAACTACACCCTCGTTCCCGGAGAGGAACTCGACCTCGACCGGTTCAAGGATGGCTTCCAGGACACGCTGCTCTCTTCGATATCGACCGGAGACGCGCAAAGTGCGCTCGACGACCGCGCGGCCGGCACGTCGCTCGCGTCGGCGGCCATCGACGAGGCGTCGAGCGCGGCGACCATCACTGGAAGCACGGAGGTCGCGGTTACCGAAGCTCGCTCGACGACGGACGCGCTCGTCGTCGAGTGCCCCGCGGGGACCATTTCCGCCGCCGGCGAGAGCGACTGCACGCCGTGTTCGCGCGGGACGTACTCGGACGCTCTCGGTCAGACAAGCTGCAAGCTCGCGTCGCCCGGCACGTTCGTGCCGGTCGAGGGCGCCTCGGCCGCGACGCCGTGTCCCGTCGGGACGTTTTCGGGTGCCGCGGCGTCGTCCTGCACGCCGTGTCCTCTGGGCTACTACAACAATCTCACGAAGCAGTCCGCGTGTCAGCTGTGTCTCGCTCCGACCTACACGCTCGAAGAGGGCAAGACCTACTGCGACGCGTGCCGCGAGGACTACTACTGGGACTCGAGAACGTACGCCAAACACGCCGAGGAGAAGCTCCTTGACGAAAACAAACAGCCGCTGCCGTGCGAGGAGTGCTGCGTCGAGTGCGACGACGCGTGCGAAGGCGGCGTCGAGACGTGCGCGAACTGTCCCCAGGGCGCGCGCACGACCTTGGAGACGATGGACCTGAAGAAGAATTTCTGGCGCGCGTCGATCGACGCGACGTCGATCTACGAATGCACCCTCGAAGAGTCGTGCAAAGGCGGAGCCAACAGCTCGTGCGCGCGCGGCCACAAGGGCCCGCTGTGCGGCGCGTGCGAGGCCCACTACTTCTACGACACGGCCGCGAACCGCTGCGTGGACTGCGGCAACAAGATCGAGGCCCGCGGGGACAACATCATCGGGACCGTGCTGGCCGTCCTATTTGTCGTCGCGGCCATCGGCGTCGTGATGCGAAAGTTTGGCCTCTTCACCGTTTTGGGTCACGGGGTCGACGCGATTCGCGAAGTCGTCCAGGGCGAGGCAGTCGAAGATATCGCGAAGGCAAAGCTCGAGGAGCATTACGAAGATGACGAAGATGGAGAGGCCGCCGGCAGCGACACGCAGAGCGCCGACGACGAGGAGTCGTCGGGACGATCCACGGAGCAGAACGTCATGACGAAAGTGAAGATCGTCATCGCGACGTACCAGATCGCGTGCAGCATCCCGTGGTCGCTCCCGCAAGTACGTTTTCCCGCCATCTTCGAAGAGGCCCTGAAGCTGGGATCCGTCGTGAATCTAAGCTTCATCAGCTTCGCCAAGGCGGAGTGCTTCGGAGATTTCGACTACTTCGACAAGCTTCTCTTCGTGACCCTGCTCCCCGTCGTCTTCGTCCTCTTGATCGCGGTCGGATTCGGGCTCCGCTACGCGTGCGTGGATCGGTCGCGGCGGGACGAGATCCTCTCCGGGGCTTCGTATTGGATCCTCTTCACGCTCTACGTCCTCGTGCCTTCGACGTCCGCGTACTGCCTGCGGTATTTCGCGTGCGCCAAGTACGACGGCGGCTACGGCGAGGGTGTCAACGTCCTGCGCATCGACCCGACGATCAGCTGCGACAGCCCGTCGCACGACGCGTGGCTGCCCTACGTGCTGTTCTCGATCGTCGCCTACCCCGTCGGCGTGCCCCTCGGCTTCGCGTGCCTGCTCTGGCGGTTACGGCGGCGGCTGGACCCCGACGTGGACCATCAAACGGTTCGAACGCCTTCAGGACGGACCATCGGCGAAGCGGGCGCCGACGCGGCGAACCAGGAGGACGAGCACTTCCTCCACGAGGCGCTCGAGCGGCACGCGGAATCGATGGTCCAGTTCCAGAAGCTCGAGGTGCGGGCGAACGACCCGACGCTGGAGAGCGTGCGCTTCCTCTACGAGGAGTTCAAACCGAGCTGCTTCATGTTCATGGTCTACGAGGTCTCCCGCCGCATCTTCCTCACGGGGTGCCTGTCCATGTTCGTGCCCGATTCCATCTCCCAGA
>NW_008705562.1:2118655-2130019 GCF_000186865.1 Aureococcus anophagefferens
TCTTCGCGACGGACAATCTCGAGCAGCACGGCGGCGTCTTCTCGGGCAAGGTGTTCGCGAGCCTCCTCGTCGTGCTCCTCGCGTCCACGCTTCTGATCGCGCTCTGGCTGATCATCCTCGCGAACTTTAGCGGCGACGACTTGCGCTCCTGCTTCGTGGGATCGCGGCGCGGCCTCCTCGACGTCCGCCGCTCGCTGTCGGGGCTGGTCGCGCCGCGGAGCCCGAAGGACGGCGGCGGCGAAGACGTCCCGGTCGAGGCCGGCGCCGTCCAGGCGGAGCCCGTCGCCGGGATCTGAAATCCTACTTGTACTTGTATGTTCCCATGTTAATCCCATGTATGATAACGTCGCGCATGGCACGGCTCAAACTTGGATGCTCCCCGACGCGCGTGGTTCCCCGCGATCCCCTTCAATAACTTCGTCAACGACACAGATTGCTTGACCTTTCCCCCTCTGCAATGGACGTCGAGAGGCCTTGGTGAGCGTCGTCGCGACGCGGGCGGCGCGGTCCGGCGGCGTGTTCGAGAGCGTCTCGAGCGTCGCGGGCGTCGCGGGCGACGCGGGTGTCGCGGGCGACGAGAGCGCCCCGCGAAGAGACGATGGCCGCGGCGCAGCCGACGGTGATCCTGCGGCAGAAGAAGACCGACGACGGCACCCAAAAAAAACAAGCGCCATTAAAGCTCTCCCTGCCCGCGAGCTGGATCGACGCGCCGTGCCTGAAGCTGCTGGACACCTGGGGCAAGAGGAAGAAGCTGCGGAGCGAGGCGCTGTGCCTCGAGGCCGGCGACGGGACGCCGATCCCCGAGGAGTGGCCCATCGAGGCCGCGCTCATGCTCTACGGCGAGGAGGACGACGACGAGGTGCCGCACGCGACGCTCTTCGTCGCGCCGCGCGAAGAGGCGGACGCGCTCCGGGCCGCGGCGACCGCCGAGGCCGAGCAGGTCTTCGAGGAGCGCGAGCGCGAGGCCGCGGCGGAGGGCCACGCGGGCGCGGCGGCCGCGCGCGTCGCCGACGCCGCGCGCGACGGTTTGGCGCGGCGCGCGGCCGCCGCGTACGACGGGGGCGACTTCGTCGACGCCGCGGCGCTCTACGGCGAGGCGCTCGCGCACGCGGCGCGCGCGTCCAAGGTCGACTGGCCCGGCCGGTCGGCGGCGCTCGCGAACCGCGGCGCCGCGTGCCTCATGCTCGGCCGCTTCGCCGAGGCCGCGGCGGACTGCGGCGCGGCGCTGAAGCTGGGCGCGCTCGCGCGGCCGGACCGCGTCGCCGTGCGCTGCGGCCGCGCGCACCTGCGCCAGGGCCACTTCGGGCGCGCGGAGAAGAAGTTCCGGAGCGTCGCCGCCGACGGCGCCGCGGCGACGGGCGACGGCCGCGACGCCGCGCTCGCCGACGCGACGGACGCGGCGCGCGGCGCGGACGAGGCCGCGGCGGCGGGCGCGGCGATCCGGCGCGCGCGGCGCGAGCTCGAGTCCGCGGAGACCCACGGGCGCGACCGCCACGAGAGCTGCCTGAAGCTGGCGCGGAAGGTGCGGGCGGTCGCGCCCGCGTGCGCCGAGGCCGCGGAGCTCGCGTTCCACGCGCTGTGCCGGCTCAAGCGCTGGGACGAGGCCGGCGGCGTGCTGGCCAACGTGCCCGCGCTCCTCGAGCGGTCGGCGACGTCGGGCGTCGGCGCGTTGCCGGGTACGCTGGACCGGCGGACGAGCCGCGAGGTGCTGCAGTGCCTCGCGTACGGCACGTCCAAGGCCTGCTCCGTCGACGCGGCCGTCGCGTGCTGCCGGCGCTGGGCCGACGCCTGCCCGCGGTCGCGGGACTGGTGCGAGGCCCAGCGCGGCAAGCTCGCGGAGCTCGGGCGCCTCAAGGCCGCGGGCGACGCGGCGTTCCGCGGCGGCGACGCGCGGAGCGCGGAGGCGTGGTACGCGAAGGCGCTCCAGCTGGACGACGACCACCCCGTGCTCCACAACAACCGCGGCGCGGCGCTCCAGGCCATGGGCGACGCTTTGGGCGGCGCCAACGCGTGCCTCAAGGCCTTGGAGAAGATGCCGCGCTACCCGAAGGCGCGGCTCCGGCGCGCGCGGTGCCTGGCGCAGGCCGCGGCGGTTTCGGGGCACGAGCGGCAGAAGCAGGGCGAGCCGTTGCGGTTGGAGGCCAAGGCCCTCGACGACAACACGGTCGTCAAGCGCCTCGAGCAGTCCGTCGCGGAGTTCGAGGCCTACTTCGAGGACTGCGCGGCCTTCCGCCTCAAGACGCAGGACTGCGGCCGCGACGCGCCGCCGCCGCTCGTCGCGGACCCGGCGGCGACGGCGGAGCTGAGGGACGCCGAGGGCCGGTTGCGGGCCGTGCTCCACGACATCGACGCGCGGCGGAAGCGCCGCGCGAAGATGGACGCGGACGAGCGCGAGCGCGAGATGTACGACGAGTACCAAAAGTACGTGAAGCAGTTCGCGCAGCGCCAAAAGGCCGCGCCGCCGCCGGCGAACGCCAAGGGCCCGCCGCCGGGCAGCCGGCCCGCCGGCGCGCGGACGGCGGCGCCGCGGGCGCCGGGCAAGACGTTCTACGACGTCCTCGGCGTCGGCCGCGACGTCACGGCCGCGCAGCTCAAGAAGCGGTACCGCCAGCTCGCGCTCAAGCTCCACCCGGACAAGAACCGGGACCCGAACGCCGAGGAGCAGTTCCGCGAGCTCCACGCGGCCTACGAGGTCATCAACGACCCGAAGCAGAAGGAGCTCTACGACCTCGACACGTTCGGCGAGCCGTAACCGGATTTTACTAGACGACCGTCAGCGCGGGCTCGCGCCGCGGCGGCCGCGGGAGGAGCGGGTTCTCGAGGTCCGAGTCGCCGCGGCGGCGGCGGCGGGCCCCGTCGTCGTGTTCGCGCGGCGCCGTCTGCGCCGCGGGCAGGAACCGCTTGAAGAAGCCGCCCGCGCGCGTCGGGTGGCACGAGCCGCCGAGGACCGCGGGCGCGGCGCCGTCGCGGCGCCGCCGCCGCGCGCGGCCGCCGCGGAAGCAGCGCCGGTAGCACTCGCGGAGCCCCAAGAACGCCGCGAAGAGGGCCACGTAGGCCGTCGTGCAGAGCCAGAACGTGCGGTAGGCGAGCGGGTTGTTCTCCTCGGGGATGTCGTTGAAGTTCATGCCGTAGACGCCCGTCATGAACTGCATGGGCAGGAAGATGCAGGTCACGACGGTCAGCGCGTACATGGTGCGGTCCATGCGCCGCTGGTGGAAGCGCTCGAACTCGTCGTCGAGCACCTCGCACTCGCGCAGCAGCGCGTTGAAGTCGTCCTGGAGCTCCTCGACGTTGTCGACGGCGTCGCGGACGAACGAGTTGTAGCGGTCGCCCAGGAGCGCGTCCTTGTCGTCGATGAGCTTCGTCAGCAGGCGGTGCAGGGGCTTGGCCAGCCGGCTCAGCCGCTCCAGGTCGAGCTTGAGCGCCCGGAGCTCGCCGAGGTCCGACTGGTAGCCGGACGACCGGAGCTCCCCGCGCTGCGCCGCGACGGCGCGGTGGAAGGCCGCGGCGACGGGGAACGTCGAGTCGACGACGGCGTCCAAGATGCGGTAGGCGAGGAAGGGCGCGCCCTCCTCGCGGAGCTTCGTGTAGCTCTTCCGCAGCTCGGCGCGCACGCGGCCGCTCCAGTGGCGCGGCGCGCGCTCGTCGGCGAAGGTCACGAGCGTGTCGCCGCCGCGCAGGGGGACGAAGATGGACACGTTGTGGATGGCGATGGCCGGCGTGAGGCCCGAGTCCTCCGGCGCCGCCGCGCCGACGCGGAACACGGGCGCGACGATGTGGAGGTGCTCCGCGTAGCGCTCCGCCTTGGGCCGCTGCGACTGGGTGAGGGCGTCCTCGAGGGCCAGCGGGTGGAGCCCGAACTTGACGCCCAGCAGCTTCAGCGCCGCCTCGCCGCCGCGCGCCTCGATCCACCGCGTCCGCGCCCAGTCCGCCTTCCCCGACCGCAGGAACTCGCGCGTGCCCCGGAACTCGCCGGCCGTGCACGTGTTGTCGCTAAAGTCCGTGACGCTGTAGCTCACGGGGAGGTCGCCGCAGCCCGCCGGCGGCAGGAGCTGGTCGTACATGAGCGACCGCGCCGCGTCGACGAACGCCGCGAAGTCGACCTGGCGCTCGAGGTCCTGCGCCTCCGGGGCCTCGTCCCCGAAGGGCGGCGGGCGGGGCCACTCGAGGGACCGCGCCCGCGGCGACTCGGGCGCGGGCGGGGGCGACGCCTGCGCCCGCGACCCCTCGCGCAGCGACCCGACGGACGACGACCGCGGGCCGCCCAGCCCGTACTTCGTGAGCGTCGGGTAGACCTCCCCGAAGGAGATGCGCCCGTCGGCGTCCTGGTCCGCGCGCATGAAGATGGTCCGCAGCCGCTCGTGGGACAGCGACCACCATTCCTCCAGCTCGAGCTCCTCGCGCTCGAGCTCCCCGAAGGCCGACTCGGCGCGCGTGCCCTTGGCCTTCCACAGCTCGCTCGGCACGCTCCAGGACCGCGCCGTCGTCCCGGGCGAGGGAGGCCGCGGCGGCGGCCGCGGCGACTCGTGCGGCGGCATGTCACCGGCGGGCCGCCATTCTGGGCGTGAAGCAGGCGCGCCGGGGCTGCCGAAAAAGGGGCTCTTTACGCTTTCACTCTTGTTTTTGGCCGGGTTCAAGCGCTCTGCATCATCCCCACGGTGCCGTGGCGAAGTCTCGGCATGGTCCTAATGGGCTACTGCGACGCCTGCCGCGGCCTGCCGTCGCACACCAATCCGCTGATCGCCTGCGCGTCGTGCCCGCGGCGCTTCCACGCGGCCTGCGCCGGCGTCGACGTCGACGCCGCGACGCAGGCCGCACCCTGGTCCTGCGACTCCTGCGCGCCGCCGCCGACGCCGCCGCCGACGCCGCCGCCCGTCGCCGTCGTCGACCTGAGCGACGGCTCCGCCGTCGCGGCGCACGCGCCGGCGCTCGCGGCGGCGCTCCTCGGCGTCGGCGCCGTGCAGCTGATCCTGCCGCCGGCGCTCGCGGCGCTCAACGCGCGCGCGTTCGAGCTCTGGGCCGAGTTCTTGGCCAAGCCGGAGGCCTACAAGGCCGCGTTCGCCATCGCCGACGGCGCCGTCGCCGACGGCTACCACGCGGTCGGCGCCGTCGCGCCGTACTACAACGCGCACCGGTCCGGCGTCATCTACGAGGGCGACGCGCTCGCGCCGCTCCTCGCGGGCGTCGACTTCGAGGCCCGCGTCGCCGAGTGGCGCGACGCCTGCCGGGCGCTCGCGGCGGACGTCCTCGACGCCGTCGCGGGCGAGCGCGGCGCGCCGCGGGGGCCGTTCGCGGCGGGCGGCGCCTTCGACGCGCGGCGGGGCGGCCAGTTCCACGTGAAGCGGACGCACTGCGCCGCGGCGGACGGCGCCGTGCTGCTGCCGCCGCACCGGGACCCGAGCCTGCTGTCCATGGTGAACCACGTCGCGCCGTCGCCCGTGGCCCCGGGCGGCGCGGGGCTGGAGATCTACGGCGGCGGACGCTACCGGCCCATCGCCGTCGCGGGCGTCGGCGTCTGCACGATCCTGGCCGGCAGCCTCTTGGCGTCCGTGCTGCCGGGCGTCGTCAGCCCGAAGCACCGCATCGTCGCGACCTTCGACGCGGACACGCCGCGGCTCGCGGCGACGTTCTTCTTCCAGCCGCGCGACGACGCGCGGATCTGCGACCTCCGCGCGCCGGAGAAGGCGCGCCGCGGCGCGCCGACCTACGCCCAGTGGCGGAAGAAAGCCTACGGCCGCTACTACAAGGCGACGCAGAGCCGCCTCGCGAAGCTGGAGGCGCGGGAGGAGCTGCGGTCGCAGTCGCGATAACGCTACGTCCGACTAGAACGCGGCGCCGCCCGGCGCGACGACCTGGGCCTGGAGCACGGCGAGGGGCGCCGCGGCGGGCACGTGCCAGCCGTACTCGAGCTTCTGGCCCGCCGCGTCGACGGCGTAGATCCGGGGCGCGGGCTCGCGGCCGTCCTCGTCGACGCGCCAGCCCGTCGCCGACGGGTAGTCGAGGCAGCAGGCCGAGCTGTAGAGGTCGCCCGCGTTCTCCTCGAGCTTGTCCTTGTCGCCGATGAACCAGTTGTAGCGGTTCGTCCGCGCGCGGACGAGCACGTATTGTCCCATGCGGTAGAGCCTACCAAGCATGACGGTGACGAATTCTCATCGTTTTCCCACCCCACATCTCTCAAAAATCGTCACGGCCACAGGACGCTGGGTAGAGCGGCGAACCGTCGTGCGTGCCCTCGCGCGCGTACTGGCCGTTGCACGGCGCGTAGCCCGCCCCTTCGACGACGAAGGCCGCGGGGCCCTCGTCGATGGCCCGGAAGCAGGGCACTGGCTCACACCCTTTGGGGCCCGCGTCCCAGCCGAAGAGCGGCGGCAGCCGGGTATCGTCGCCGTCGAGCTGGCGGTAGTAGTCGCCGCCGTCCCAGAGCTCGTCGAGCTTGTCCTCGTGGACGATGCACCAGCCGCCGGAGTAGCGCACGAGCCACAGACCGGGCTGCTCGAAGTGCTCGTAGTACGGCTTGAGGCCGACGTCGAGGTTCGCGAGCCCGCCGCGGACGTAGACGCCATTGACGACGGGGTTCCCGGCGCCCGTGACCTCGTAGCCATAGACGCCGGCGCCGGTGACGACGCGCACCTCCATCTCTTCGAGGAGCTGCTCGTCGGCCTTTTCGGAGCTCGCGGCGCTGCCCATCGTTACAGCTGTGCTTGGGCGCGTCGCAACCGCGGTTCAGGAGGCAATTTGGCAGCTCGCAGCCGTATGCTAGGAGGCAATTGCGGCGCGTTGACAACCGCGTGTTCAGGAGGTAAATTTGTAGCTCGCAGCCGTATGTTCAGAAGCAATTGCCGCGTCCATGTGTGGATGGCGCTAAAACGAACGGCAACTTGGTCAACCTTTGCATTCTCTAATTGTGGTCAACAAGCATGGACCCCTAAAAGAGCACCCATGGGCTCCTCGTTCAAGGACTTTGTGCGCGCGCGCCAGGCCCAAAAGGCCGGCGCGGCGGCGCCGCCGCCGGAGCGCGGCCTCGTCGCCGCCGGACCCGGGTCGCGCGTCCCGCAGTTCGTCGGCGGCGGCGGCGGCGCGCCACCGAACGCGACGAGCAGCCCCGCGAAGGCCCGGCGCGCGGCGGCGAGCCCGACGACGAGCATCACGACCTTCGCCGCGGCGCTGCGCGCCGTCGCGGAGGCCTTGAAATCGGCCGAGGCGGCGCCGGCGCACGGGCCCCTGGCGACGTGCGTCGGCGAGCGGGGCCTCGAGCGGCGCCTCGGCAACGTCGTCGGCGCGCGCGAGGCGTTCGTCGACGCCGCGGCGCGCGCGTGGCGGCCGCCGGAGCGCGGCGCCTGCGACGGTGAGACCTGCGGCGTCTGCGGCGTCGCGCTCGCGACGTCCGGCGGCCGCGAGGACGTCCGCGCCGTGGACCGCGACGACCCGGAGGGCTGGGAGGAGCCGCACCGCGCGCCGTCGCGCCCGGCGCCGGTCCACGCCTGCGACAACCGGCTCTGCCGCTTCGCGCTCCACCTCGGCGGCGGCTGGCGGCGCCTGAGCGAGGCCGCGCGGCGCGACGGCCGCGTCGACGAGAGCTTCAAGCTCGGCTGGGCGGCGCTGACCTGCGGCGTCGCGGCCTTCGAGGGGTCGCGGTTCCACTACGGCGTCGCGGAGCTCCTCGAGAGCTGCAAGATCGACAACTTCCAGCAGTACGCGGCGCTGCTCTTCTTCCGCTACCTCCGCGCGCGGCCCGCGGACCCGCGCGCGGCGCTCTGCTTCGCCCTCGCGGCGCGGGAGCGCGCCGCGGCGTCGCCCGGCGACGCGGGCCTCGCCGGGGCGGCGGCGGGCCACGTCGCCCTCGCGTTCCGCCGCTTCGCGGGTCGCGGCGGCCGCGAGCTCGAGCGGTGCGCGCTCGTCGCGGCCGCGGCGGCCCTCGGGCCCGGCGGCGCGGACGCGTTCCTCGCGGACCGGGCGGCGGCGCGACGCACGTTGGCGACGCAGGCGCTCGGCTGCTGCGCCCAGGTGCTCGCGCGCAAGGGCGCGCCCCCGAACGTGAACCAGATCGCGAACAAGGTCGAGCTCGCCAAGTTCGACCTGCGGGCCGTGCCGCCGACGTTGGTCGTCGGCGCCGAGCCCCTCGATCCCAAGTGCCTCACGCGGCCGACCTGGGTCGTGCCGGCGGCGGCGGAGTTGCGGTCCGCGGTCCGGGCGTGGCTCGACGCGAACGGCCTCGCGGGCCACCGATCCTGGTTCATGAAGGCGGCGTCCGTGGAGTACGGCGCGGGCGTCGAACCGCTCGACGTGCCCGCGGACGCGCTCGCGGACGCGGCGCGCGCGCGGATCCTCGCGGCCGTCGACGGTGGCGACGCGCGCGACTGCAAGTGGGTGCTCCAGCCGGCCGTGGCGCCGGCGCTCGTCGAGGGGAAGAAGGTGTCCGTGCGGGTCTACCTCCTGCTGACGCGCGCGCGCGGCCGCGACGCGCCGTTCCTCTACGGCGAGGGTCTGGTGAGCCGCGCGCGCGACGCGCACGGGTCGGGCACCAAGGCCGCGGCCGTCGTCCACGGCGGCGAGGGCGAGCACATGGACGCGTTGAGCGACGTGTCCGACGCCTACTGGCCCGCGATCCGCGCGGCGACGCGCGAGCTCCTCGGCGCCGGGTCCGCCAAGCTCTGGGAGCGCGCGGCGGCGGGCTGCGACTACTGGACGCTGCTGGGCCTGGACTTTTTGCCCGCGAGCGACGGGAAGCTCTGGCTCCTCGAGGCGAACACGGGGCCGCGGCTCTGGTTCGACGAGGCCCGCGCGGCGGGCCCGCGCGACGACGCGCCGCCGCCGTCCGCGTCCCTCGCGCGCGTCGACGCGCGCGTCACGCGGCCGCTGCTCCTCGACCTCGCGGAGCTCCTCGCCCACCTGCGCGTCGACGGCGGCCCGCCGCCGTCCCCGGCGAACGCGTGGCGCGCGCTCGATGTGTAGCTAGCCCTTATCCGTGACGCGCTTGATGAGGTCCCGCGTCTGCTCCGGGGAGAGCGAGCCCGCGCGCGAGTCCCCGTCCGCGGTCGGCTCCGCGTCCTCCGGCGGCGCGCGGCCCGTGTGGAACGAGTAGAGCGCCGTCGACGCCGTCGACAGCTTCTCCGACAGCGTCTTCGTCTTCGTCTCCGCGATCATCGCGTGCAGCGCCGCGCGCTGCTCCGCGGCGCGCGCGTCCATCTCCGCCTGGCGCAGCCGCGGGATGCGCGCGGCCTCCTCGCGGCTCCGCTGGAGCCGCTCGTCGCGGCCGGGCAGGATCTCCGTGCCGGCCAGCAGCACGCCGCCGACGACGAGGCTGCCGGAGAGCGCGAGGAAGGTCGCCTGCCTCGGCGGGAGGCGCAGGAACGCCGCCCAGGCCTGCTGGCACTCCTTGGCCGTCCGCATGAGCATGCCGTGGGCGCGCATCGTGTGCGAAGTTGCGATTTTGAGCTGTGCACGTGCGAGGGGGGCTGCACGCTGCCGGAAGCTCCCGAATCGCGTGTGTGAACGCTTGTCTTCGGCGCCCGCTGCTAGCACATGCCAGAGCTGAGAACTGCGCGGGCCCGGAGAGCAAAGCAACATTGGCCTGAGCCACGGCATCATCTCCGTGCCGGCCGACCCGCGCACGGCGTCGAGCGCCGGCGCAGCGTCGGACGCCATCTCCGCTTCGAGCACCGCGTCGGCAACAGCGTCGAGCGTCGACTAACACACGCGACACCCAACACACCCATGGGCCGCCGCATCGCGTCCGACGGCTCGATCGTCGGCGACGACTCCGCGGACGCCGGCGGCCACGCGTGGTACTTCATCGTGCCCTTCGTCGCCGCGCTCGTCTTCGGCGTCCAGGGCCTCGTCGTCGCCGGCGTCGCCTCGGCGGTGCTCTACTCGAGGCGGCGAAGCGCCGCGGCGTCGAGCGCGCCGTCGGCGGACAGAGTGCACGGCATGGCGGACCTGCCGAAGGAGGCCGCGGGCGGGTGATGCGCGTAGGCGCGGCGCCGCCCGCGCCGCGACCTCGAGGCGCCGACCCCCCCCCGCGCGCGCGCGACGTGACGGACCGCGGCCCTCCGGAGCCGCCGCGATCCCGAAAAAGCGCGCGCGTCCGAGCGCGTAAGGACCTCTCTGTGTAGATTAGAGGCCGTAGTCCGCGCACGTGCAGTTGTCCTCCTCGGGCGCCTCGGTCGCCGCCGCGCGCTTGGCCACGCTGCAGTCGACGGAGATCCAGCACGAGTGGCCGCGGCACATGTAGCCCGGCCGCTGCGGGTCGCAGGAAGCCTCCTTGAGCCGCGCCCAGGGGTTGTCGCCCTTGCGGCGGCACTTGGGCTCCGCGTAGCACGCGTCCTTGGGCCCGCCGCAGGCGACGCCCTGGCTCAGGCACACGCGCTTGCCGTCGCCCCGGCCGAGGAGGCGCCGCCCGCGCCGCGCGGGCCCGTCGGAGCGAGGCGCGTCGCCGGGGAGCTCGTCGACGCGGGCCTGGAACGCGGCGCAGGCCGGCGGGAAGTCGTAGCCGAGGCAGACGAAGTCGTGCGCGAGCGTCGCGCACAGGAGCGCCAACACGTCCGGCGCGGCCTCGAGCGCCGCGAGCAGCGCGGATTCGGACGGCGCGCCGCCGGCCTCGGCGTCGCCGTCCTCGGCGACGGCCCGGAGGCACTCGCCCGCGACGGCCTCGATGCGCTCCGTGCGCTTCTTCGCGCCCGTCGCGTTCGACGGCGCCGCCGCGTTCGCCATGAGCGCCTCGTAGCGGAAGACCTTGAAGTGGGCGAAGCCGGCCTTGCCGCCGCGCGCGGCGGCCTGGAGCAGGGAGCTCTGGGACCGCACGCGCTCGTCGCCGGGGAAGCGGCGCAGGCACGCGAAGTCCGCCGCGTAGGCCCGGACGAGGTCGCCGAGGTCCGCGTCGTGTCGCGACGCCGCGTAGGCCGTCAGCGGCCACGTCGCCTGCCGCGCGGCGTCGGCGAGCGTCGGCGCGCCGTCCGGCGCGTCGAAGAGGCGCCGGAGCGTCTCGCGCATGCCGCTGACGAAGCGCGCGAGGGGCTCGCGGACGACGGCGCCGAGGACGGCGCTCGCGCCGCGGTTCCGCTCGCCGCCGGGCCGGAGCTCGTAGGTCAGGCCCCTCTTCTCCACGCAGGCGACGAAGGCGGGCGAGACGAGGAGCTCGTCGGCGACGCCGGGCAGCCGCGCGAGCTCGAGCGTGATCATGCCGTCGAGCACGGAGAGCCGCGCGCGGCGGCCCGCGTCCTCGGACCGGAACGCGCGCGCGGCGAAGGCCCGCTCCTGGCGCACGGACGCCGCGCAGATGGCGAGGCGCGGCCAGCCGCGGCACTCGCCGCACCGCGCGACCTGGGCGCGCTCCGCCGCCGGCGCGGGCCCCGGGGCCCCGGGACC
>NW_008705562.1:2130069-2144430 GCF_000186865.1 Aureococcus anophagefferens
TCGCTCTCGTCGAAGGCCAACAGCCGCCGGCCCCCGCGGTTCCGGCGCCGGGCCCCCGGGCCCCGGGGCTTGCGCCGGTAGCGGAGCGTGCCGAGGTGCTGGCCCGCGACCGCGGCCGCGGCCGCGGCCTCGGCGACGGTCGGCTCCGCGGCCGCCGCGACCTTGGCCGACGCGACGTTCGCGGGCCGGAGGGGCGCGGCGCCGGCGTGGATGAGGTCCCGCGCGATGGCCTCGAGCGCGGCGCTGCGCGCCTCGGGCTCGAAGGGGCACGCCGCGCCCGCCGCGCGGAACGACTCCGCGGCGGCGGCGACGGCGCGGTGCGTCGCGTCCGGCAGCGCCGCGGCCGCCGCCGCGCGGGCGCCGCCCGGCGCCAGGAGCGACGCGCCGTGGGCCGCGAGCACGGGCGCCTCGGGGTAGTTGAGCGGGGCGGCGCCGCCGTCGCGCGGCCGCCGCGCGGCGCCGGACGCCGCGAGCGCCTCGAAGACGCGGAGCGCGGCGTCGGAGCCCCGGCTCGCGAGGGGCGTCGGCGCCGCGTGGTGCGGGACGATGGTCGACTTGTAGACGTCGCCGCCGCTGCACTCGAAGAGCACGAGCGGCCGCTCGAGCCCCGCGTTGTCGAGCGTCGACCCGTAACCCTTCCGCCTCGCGCGGCACCGCGTCCGGCAGGCGACGGCGACGTCGTGGGGCCGCGCGCTCTTGAGGACCGTGTTGAAGACGTCGCCGCTCGAGCGCCGCTGCGTGAAGAGCGCCGGCCGCGCCGCGTACGCGGGCGCCGCGGGCCCCGCGAGCAGGAGCATGACGGCCTGGGCAGCACAAGGGTGATTCAACGTCGCTTCGACGTGAGCGTTCCGCGCGCGCGCGTTCCGACAAAAGCATCCACGCTGCGATACCGTCCCGAGAGATGATCGCTCGTCCAAAAATCAGCCGAAACGAGTGGAAAACGGCCGAGAAAGGAGCCTTTGAAGTTGGGAATGTCGCTCTCTTTTGCTGCCCCGATGACCGCCTGGTCCGCGGGGCACCGCGACTGGCGGCGCGCGACCTCGGACGACAGGTCCGGCCGGCATTTGCGCACGCCCGCCAGCACGCGCTCGGCGCCGTCGCGCGTCACGGCGAAGGCGTGGAGGCACAGCGCGGACGTCGTGCGGAAGACGTCGCCGCCGACGCGGTCCTCCAGCCCGCAGTTCGCGCGGCAGGAGCCGAGGTAGAGGACGCGCCAGACCGGCGGCAGGTGGTGGAGCACGCTCCGCAGCCGCGCGCGCAGCCCGACGCCGCTCGGCGCGAAGTCGTCCTCGAAGATGAGCGCCGTCTCCGCGGTCGTCGCGAGGAACGCGCGCAGCGCCTTCCGGTGGCTCAGCGACGTCGCGATCTCGCCGCTGCTCAGATCGTCGAGGGCGTCGGCCGTGAACTGGTCCCGGATCGCGTCGAAGTCGCCGTCGCGCTCCGGCGGCTTCACGGCGTCGACGACCTCGACGTCGAGCCCGAGCGCCGCCGCCGTCGCCCGCGCGGGGCCCGAGCTCTCGTTGACGCCGACGACGTAGATCTTGTCGAAGAAGTCGAAGGGGTCGCCGTAGGGCTCCGCGGCCGCCGCGGCGCAGCACAGCGCGGCGAGGAGTCGCCGCATATTAGCTGCCCACCATAATATTATGATGCATCACGGAGCCTGAGCACATCAACTAAGCCTTCAAGTTCGACGTGTGTGAATTAGCGCGCGCCTCCCGGCGCCGGCGGCGCGACGAGGGCGAAGGGCCGCACCTCGGCCTCGAAGGTGGAGCCGTCGCCCACGGAGACGAACTCGAAGGACCCGCGGATCGCGCCCTTCGGCCCCCGGAGCTCCGTGCCGGACGCGTACTGGAACTCCGCGCCCGGCGCGAGCGTCGGCGTCTGCCCGACGACGCCGTGGGAGCCCTTGGGCACGACCTCGTCCTCGGCGCCGTCCTCGTCGGCGATGACCCAGTGGCGCGACCGGAGCTGCACCGTGTCGTCGCGCTCGTTCTTTATGCGGAGCCGGTAGGCGAAGAGGTTCGCGCCCGACTCCTCGTTCGCGCCGAGGAACGTCGCGCTGGCGATGACGCGCACGCCGTGGGACACGGCGTGCGACGACGCCGCGTGGCGGCCCAGGAGGTCGTGGAGCGCGCGCAAAGCCGCGAGCGCGTCGTCCTGCGCCGCGTCCTCGTCGTCGACGGGCTCCGCGAATCTCCGCCGCGCGAGGCGCACGAGGTCGTCGGCCGACAGCGCCCCGGCCTCGCCGCAGGCGTCGGCCGGCGCCCAGGGGAAGACGTCCTCGCGCTGCTCCTCCAGCTCGGCCGGCGTGAGGCGCGTGTGCGTGCCCCACTCCTCGCTCGTCACCGGCGGCGACAGCTGCAGCGGGTGACCGCTCTTTTTTATCTGGTGCACGCCGCGGAGCGTGGCGCGGTAGACCGCGCGCGCGAGCATGGTGCTCAGCCCTCTCTGTGGCTGTGGACTTGGGCTGTGGACAATTTTTCGGCGAAGCGTTTCTTGCATTATTCAACAATCGACGGTGCACTCGTACACGTCAGCTTGCAGACGCTGTCTAGCAACTTGAGCTTCGCTGTCGCAGCGGAGTGCACTTGTCGGGGTCGATGCCTAAGCGTTACGGCCCCTAGACGGGGACGATGGCGTACTTCTTGGACGTGGACCGCGAGAAGAAGCCGTACTTCGCCGTCTGGCTCTTGTAGGTCGTCGCGAGGGCCTGGACCTCGGGCACGCCCGTCCACTTGCCCTTGTCCGTGTCCGGCTTGTCGTTGGCCCACTCGCCGACGAAGGTGCCGCCGTCGACGTAGGCGCACTCGCCGAGGCCGTGGCGGCCCGACGCGTTGAAGTGGCCCTCGTAGA
Organism: Aureococcus anophagefferens; assembly: GCF_000186865.1. Lineage (NCBI taxonomy): Eukaryota > Pelagophyceae > Pelagomonadales > Pelagomonadaceae > Aureococcus > Aureococcus anophagefferens. The sequence goes on from NW_008705562.1 coordinate 2,132,923, forward strand.
CGTCGCCGTTGGCGAGGTTCAGGACGCCGCGGTGGCGCGTGTCGCGGACGTAGTCGCCCTCGTAGGTCGCGCCGTCGTCGTCGCGCGACTTGCCGACGCCGTCGCGCTGGTCGCGGCGCCAGTCGCCCTCGTAGGCGACCTCGGCGTCGTGGCGCGTGCCCGCCCAGGTGCCGTTGCCGTCGCGCATGTCCTCGGCCCACTCGCCCGTGTAGCGCTCGAAGGGGCAGCCGTAGGTGCCGACGCCGTGGCGCTTGCCCCGGGCCCACTGGCCGTCGTAGGCGCCGCCGTCGTGGTACGTCTGGCGGCCGCCGCCGTGGCGCTTGTGGTCCCTGAAGTCGCCGACGTAGACGTCGCCGTTGGCGAAGCACAGCGTCCCGTGGAAGCGGCCGTCGTCGCGGAACTGGCCGTCGAAGTGGGACGCGTCGAGGTACTTGGACGCGCCCGCGCCGTGGCGGCCGCCGGCCTTCCAGTCGCCGTCGTACTCCTTCTCGTGGTCCGGCCGGCCGATGCCGACCCAGGTGCCCCGGCCCTGCTCCCGGTCCTTGACCCAGTCGCCGTCGTACCGGCCGTTGTCGTCGACGTGGACGCCCGCGCCGTGGCGCTCGTCGTCCTTCCACTCGCCGTCGTACTTGGACCCGGACGCGTAGACGCAGGAGCCCCGGCCGCAGCGCCGGTCCGCGACCCACTTGCCGACGTAGTGGTCCCGCGACGCGAAGAGGCAGTCGCCCGTGCCGTTGCGCCGGCCCCCGTGCCACTCGCCCGCGTACTTGGCGCCGTCGGCGTAGACCTGCGACCCGTCGCCGTGGCGCAGGTCGTCCTTCCACTGGCCCTCGTAGCGCGCCGTGTCGTGGTAGTCGCAGGTCCCGTCGCCGTCGCGCCCGGAGAGCGCGAACTGGCCCACGTAGACGTCGCCGTTCGCGAGGCGCAGCGTGCCGTAGTGGCGGTGGTCGTCGCGGTACTCGCCGACGAACGTCGCGCCGTCGTCGTAGGTCGACCGCGCGCGGCCGTGCCTATTGCCGCGGAACCACTCGCCCTCGTACTCAACCTCGCCGAAGGCGTCGCGCGGCGGGCCGCGCCACGCGCCCTCGCCGTGCGCCAGATCGTCCAGCCACTCGCCGTCGTAGACGCCGCCGTCGCCCGCGTACGTCATGCGGCCGTGGCCGCTCCGCAGGCCCGCGACGAACTGGCCCTCGTAGGACGCGCCGTCGGGCGCGTCCTGCTTGCCCCAGCCCTCGTCGACGCCCGACTCGAGCACCTCCTCGGGCTCCTCGTAGGGCTTCGCGAGGCGCCGCTCCGCGAAGTTCGCCAGGTTCGGCCCGAGCTGCACCCACAAGCTCGGGCAGGTCGCCAGCGCGTCGTGGGACGTCGGCATGGGCGCGCCGGGCACGTGCCAGCGCGTCGGCGCCATGACCGCGCGGTCCGCGCCTCCGCAGACGTACGCGCCCGGCGCGGCCTCGAGCGGCACCAAGGCCGCGCACGCGCCGCAGGGCACCGACTCCAGACCCTCGCCGGCGTCGACCCACGTCGCGTCGCTCCAGCGGCAGTGCTCGACGAAGCCGCGGTCGTCGAGGCGCGCGTCGAAGACGCGCTCGCACGAGACCTCCAACTTCCGCGCGGCCGGGCCGCCGAGCCCGTCCGCGCCCGTGCCACCTAATAGCAGCAGGGTCCAGACCGCGGGGGCGCGCTTCTCGCCGGCGACGGCCCGCGGGTTGTCGCTGCCGTCCTGGGGCAGGGTCAATGCCCAGCCGACGGCGCAGTGCATCGCCGCGCGCGGCGCGGCGCGCGCGAGCCGCGTCCACACCGCGGGCTCGCGCTTGCGCTCGACCTCGGCGACGGGCTTCTTCTTCTCGACGACCTTCTCCTTCTTGGGCTCCGGCGCCTTCTTCTTGGACACCTTGGACTCGCGCTTGCCCTTCTTGCCCTTGGCGGCCTTCGCGTCCTCCTCGGGCGCGGCCGCGGCCGCGGGCGCGGCGGCGACCTCGGGCTCGGGCTCCGGCGGCTTGGGCGTCGAGTAGATGAAGGCCGGCGTCATGTCCAGGATCCACATGTCGTCGTTCGCGTGGACGTACGTGCCCTCGCGGTCGCGGATCATGCCGCCGGCGACGACGGCCGCGCGCGCGTTCTCGCCCACGGGCGCGAGGGAGTGGAAGAAGCGCGCGGGCGGCTTGCCGCCGACGGTCATCAGCTTGGCCCAGGCCGGGCTCTCGGCCGGGTCCAGCACCCACGTGTCGTCGAAGAGCTTGCCGTCGCCGCCGCGGCCGCCGTGGACCAGGCCGACGGGCCGCTCGCGCATGCCCGCGACGACGCCGTGGCCCGCCCAGCTCCGCGCCGCCGGGCCCACGTCCTTGGGATGGTTCGGCCGCCACGTGAGCCCGCGGCCGGACACGGCGCCGCAGTCGGTACGGCCGAGCGTCGCGCGGCTCGCGTCCGTGGCCTCGCCGCCGAAGACGTAGAGCTCCTGCCTGAGCATGAAGGCGGCGTGGCCGAAGCGGTTCACGAGGCCCGTGTTCTCGCTGTCCGGCGTCCAGTAGCGGCCGTCGCCCCGCTTGGCGTCGATGGCCGTCACGCGCAGCCAGGGGTCGCTGTCCTCGGGCCGCTGCGGGCCCCGGTCGTGGCCGCCGACGACGTAGAGCACGCCGTCGGCCTGGGCCACCGTCGCGCCCAGCAGCGCCGCGCTCGACGCCGCGTCGAGGACCTGGATGGTCTCCATGGTCGGGCCCGGGCAGCCCGCGCTGTGGGTCAGCTGAGTGGGCCCAAAGATTGTTGCGGCCGAAGCTGAAGTGGGTGCCACAAGACGATGTTCAAAGCTTGAGAGAGATGGCCGAGCAGCACGACCAGAGCAACGACGACTGCCTGCTCTGCGGCGCGATCTACTGCGGCGAGGCCGGCTGGCCGCTCTGCGACACGCCCGGCTGCGCGAACGTGTGCTGCGCGAGCTGCGTGGCCACCACGGGCCTGAGCGTCGGCGACCTCTTCTACTGCCCGGCCTGCGCCGGCGGCGGCGAGTCCGCCGCGGCCGTCGCCGGCGGCGCGCTCACGGCCGCGACGTTGGGTCTGGTGGACCTGTCGAAGATGCCGCTGTCGCTCAAGGCGCTGCGGAGCGTGGTCAAGAACGCGCGCAACGACGACCCGAAGTACCGGCGGCTCCGCCTCGCGAACCCCAAGGTCGCGCGCGCGCTCGACGTCCCGCCGGCGCGGCGCTGCCTCGCGACGCTCGGCTTCGTGGAACGAGACGAGGGCGGCGAGCGCGTCCTCGTCGCCGACGCCAAGCCGGCCGCGGACGTCGCCGACGACGTCGCGGCGCTGCTCCAGGGCCTCGACGACGACGACGACGGCGGCGCGCCGCCGCCGACGGCGAAGCGCGACCGCGACGACGGCGCGGCGACGGCGACCGCGGAGCGCGACCGCGACGACGGCGCGGCGACGGCGACCGAGGAGCGCGACGCGAAGCGGCCGGCGACCGGGGCGCCTTCGGAACCGGCGATGGACCCTTCGGAGGAGCAAAAGCCCGCGTAATCTAGTTCGCGCGGACGAAGGACATGAGGCGCGCGATTTCCGCCTCCGTGAGGTCGTGGGGCTGGCCGGGCTCCGTGTGTTCGACCTTGAGCGCGTCCTCGATGCCGAGGGCCGCGAAGATGCCGCGGTAGGCGGCCATGGACGCGTCGACGGGGAAGATGGTGTCGCTCTCGCCCCACCAGATCATCCAGCTCATGTCGCCGCCGACGTAGGTCGCGTTGGCCCGGGCCGCGGCGGGGTCCGCGCCCGGCATGTGGCAGAGCGGCGGCAGCGGGTAGCCGTCGAGCACGGCGACGCCGCCCAGGGCGTAGTCGAGGTGCGCGAGCTGGACGTAGCTCGCGAGCTGGGCGCCTTCGGAGAAGCCCGCGAGGACGACCCGGGACGCGTCGCGGACTCCCGCGAGCTCGCGGTCGACGAGCGCGGACACGTTCGCCGCCGACGCGCGGATGGACGCGAGGTCGTAGGCGCAGTCGTCGTCGAGGCCGCAGCCGTTCTTGAAGGACTCGTACCAGACGTGCGACGGGATCGGCGACGTCGGGAAGACGAGCTTGAGGCCCGTGACGTTGCCGAACCAGCCGCCGTCGTACTGGTAGCGCCAGTCGCCGCCGCCTGAAAGTGGACGATACGAACTCCTCGCTCATCTAGGACGCGGGCCCCGCGCTGCCCCCGCCGCCGTGGAGCAAAATCGCAACCTTGTCGTAGCCGCCGCCGCCGCCGACGACGGAGATCACGTCCATGCCCGCGACGGTGTAGCTGTCCCAGACGTCGCCGCTCGGCGACGGGCCGGGCGCGGGCGTCGGGCCCTCGCAGTCGCAGAAGGCGTAGGCGCCCGACGTGACGCGCGTGCAGCCAGGGCAGCACTGGAGGCAGTCGTAGTCCGAGTCGGAGCCGCAGAGCAGGCACGAGTCGCCTACCAAGTGCGACGGGGTCGGATTTCTTCACATCTTCAGGCGAAATTCACGCGAAAAAACACTCCTGTCGCTCGACGCTGCGAGTCGCCGTAGTCGACGCCGCAGTCCTCCTTGGCCACGGCCGTGCACGACTTGTCGTCGCCGAGGCCGATGCGCAGCGCCGACGCGGCCGTGAAGAGGAGGAGGAGGAGCTTCATGTGTGTTTGGGGAGCTGCCATCCTGGCATCCTTCGGGCTTCCCAGCTAGCGCGAAGACAATACGATCTCTCTGTTCAAGTTGAAGTGGCTCGCTCTCGCTTCGCGCCAAGTGACTCGGCGGTCCGGGCGCGAACTTCTAGTTCGCGTCGCTCGTGTCTGAGGGGCAGCCCCCCGCTGGAGCCGCGAAGAAGAAAAATACTTAAGAGGTTACGTTTTTGGGGGCGCGGGGCCGGCGAAAGGCACCGCGCGGACAGAGACAACAGAGTTTTCGGGGCCGGGAGACGGACGGGCTTCGGTGATGGTCGAGGAGCACGGGGGGGCTCATCGTCCGCAGAAGAAGAGGCGGCCCTTGGAGATGGCCTTGCGCCGCCACTCGTGCGACGCCGGTAATTCCTCGAGGAAGCTCGGCCGCTTCCGGCGGACGAGGGGCCGGCTCGCGTCGTAGACGGACTGCTCGAGGGCGAAGGTCGCCGCCGGGTCGAAGTCGTCGAGCTGCTGGGCGGCCTCCTCGGAGCGCACCGCGGCGCGCGGCGGCCGCGCGGGCGCGCGGAGCGCCGGCGGCGGCGGCGGCGCGCACGGCGACACGTAGGTGTCGGGCTTGAGCATGGGGCCCGCGTCGAGGGCGAAGTCGTGCATGCACTGGTCGAAGACGCAGACGTCGCTGCTGCTCGCGGGGACGAAGGAGGGCTGCGCCATCGGCGGCTCGTCGGCCGGCGCCGCGGCGTCGTCCGGCCGCGGGGGCTGCTTGGGGGACTCGTCCTTGGGGCTCTCGGGGAGCAGGACCTCGGGCGTCTGGCCGCCGCAGCGGCTGTACGTCGCCTTGGACCACCGCGTGCGCGTCATGGCGGAGAGGGGACTCGGCGTTTGAACGTCCCCCGTTCGAACGGCGGGGCGCCGGGCTGGGCGCCGCGGGCGCGGGGCCGCGGGGCGGCGGCGGGGCGGCGAGCGGGGCGCCGGGGCGGGCCCCGGTCCTTCGTGTCGCCGGCGGGGCGGCGGCGGGGCGGGGGCGGGTGAACCGGGCAGTGACGCCGGCTTGCTTGTTCTTTTGTTCACTCCGGAGTGCGGCTTGCCTGTTCCGAGCCAGCTCATGCTCATCGTGCGGTTACGGGCAGCCTCAAGCAAGCAAACCATGCCCTCAACACCCTCAATACCGGCTCGAGCCCAAGAGCTCGCCGCAGCTGAGCACCCGCCGCCCGCAGCCCGCAGCGCGAAGCCACCGCCGCCGCGCCGCCGCCGGCCGCGCGCGACCGCTCCGCGCCGCCGCCGCGCCGCCGCGCCGTTTCGGAGCAGAGGATGGCGCAGCAGGTTGCCGCCGCGGCGCCGGCGCCGGCGCCGGCGACGGTGCTCGACGGCGAGGAGAAGCCCATGAGCGAGCAGGACGTGATCCGCATCTTCAAGGGCTTCAAGCGGGACTCGCAGATGATCATCTCGAAGATCTCCGAGCTCGAGTACGAGATCGGCGAGCACGAGCTCGTCATGGCGAACGTGTCGAGCCTCGCGCCCGAGCGCACGGCGTACCGCCTCGTCGGCGGCGTGCTCGTGAAGACGACCATCGCCGAGACGACGCCCAAGGTCGAGACGAACATGGCCAACATCCGCGCGACCATCGACCAGCTGAAGAAGGCGCTCGAGAACGTCAACGAGAAGTCGAAGGCGTGGAAGGAGAAGTACGGCATCAAGACGCAGCAGGAGTTAGATTTCGATCGCGCGGCGCAGGCCGCCGGCGGCCCCGCCGCGCCCGCGGCCATGGGCGTCCTCGCGTAGGCTGGTTTACCCGCTCGCGTAGACGCCCGCGGTGAGCAGGAGCCCGAAGAGGAGCTGGAGCTTCGCGGTGCCGCCGACGTAGGCGTTGAGCGCCGCGCCCTCCTCGGCGAAGACGGACCTCGTCGTCTTCGCCGCGAGGGGCGCCGAGAGCAGCGGCAGGAGCCAGGCCGCGGGCGCCGCCCGGAGCGCGACGCACGCGGCGACGGCGCCGTAGGCCGCCAGGACCAGCGCGAGGTACTCGGCGCGCGCCGCGGCGCCGCCGAAGCGCACGGCGAGCGTGCGCTTGCCCGCGCGCACGTCCGTGTGGCGGTCCCGCAGGTTGTTGACGACGATGATCGCCGTCGCGAGGCAGCCGACGGCGGCGGCGGCCGCGAGGAGCGCGGCCGGGCACGCGCGCGGCGCCCCCGCCTCGAGCGCGAGGTAGTAGGGCGCGAGCGTCGCGACGAGGCCGAAGTAGGCGAAGACGAACACGTCGCCGAGGCCCGAGTAGCCGATGCTGACGTTTCCCAGACCGACGTAGCCGAGCGGAAAGGGCCCGCCCGTGTACGCGAGCGCGTTGAAGACGCTGGTGATCGTCACGAACGTCATCCAGCCGCCGCAGCCCGGCCGCCTCGCGAGGGACGCGCCGATGGACGCCGCGGCGACGAGCGCCGCGGTCGACAGGCCCGCGGTCTGGCCCGGCGACAGCCAGCCCTTCTGCGTCGCGCGCGCCTGGCCCACGCGGTCGTCCGTGTCCGCGCCCTTGACGAAGTCGGCGTAGTCGTTGTGCAGGTTCGTGCCGATCTGGATGAGGCAGGCGAAGACCCAGAAGCGGAACGCCGGCGCCGGGTCCAGCGCGCCGAGCTCGCGCGACGCGACGGCGAAGCCGACGAGGACCGGCGTGAAGGACGCCGCGAGCGTGTTCGGACGCGTCGCGAGGACGAGCACCTTCCAGGTCGGCGGCCGCTCTGCTTCTTTCGCGCTGTTGGCGGGCATGGCGGCGGCTTTCGCGCTCGTGGCGGTCGCGGCGGTGCTGGCAACCATGCGCACTTGAGGTGTTGTGGCGAAATGAATGAAAATCTCGCGGCCGAAAAGGCTGAGGCTGTGGGCAGCCCGCCCGGTCCGCGGAAGTCGATGAATGCCGCTCTCCCAGTGGTTATGCAGCAAACCCTAGCGCACCGTCCTCCGCGCGTGGAGGCCTAGCGCGAGGCGCAGCGGCGGCGGGGCGCAGCGAAACACCTCCGCCAACACCATGCTGCAGTCCCTCGTTTCGTGGCTCCACGGCGGCGACGAGGAGCAGGCGCGCGACGGGCGGCCGGCCGTGGCGCGCTGGCAAAGCGACCCGCGCTGCCTCGAGGCCGCCGTGGACCTCTACGTGGACTACGTCGAGGTCGACGACAGCGCCGCGGCGCCCATCGACCGGGGCGCGTCGCCGCGGCACCGCCGCGGCGCGGACCGGCGCCGCTTCGTCGTCGCGGCGGCCGTGCCCGTCTACGGCCCCGCCGCCGAGTGCGCCGACGGCGCGCCGGGCCGCGCCGAGGGCGCCAGCGCCAAGGCCGGGGAGCCCGTCGCCTACGCGGCGGCGTTCCGGCGGCTCGCGGACGCCGTCGACGAGGCCGTCGAGGGCGCGGTCGTCAACGAGGGCCGGACGACGCAGGCGTCGCGGCGCACGGACAGCGTCGCGGCGACTTCCCCGTCCCGGGTGCGCAAGCTCTGCGAGAAGGCCTGCGCCGTCGGCCGCCAGGACCCCGAGGCGCTCGTGCGGCTGCTCCGGCTCGACGCCGCGCGCGCGTTCCGCGACGCGGAGCCGTCGCCGCTCGCTTTGGCCTACGCCGCGGCGTTCCGCGTCGCGCGGGACGCGCGCGCCTGGCTGGGCTTCGCGCCGGCGAAGCGGTCCTACGCCGTGAGCCTGAGCGCGTCGGGCGTGAACTCGCTCGCGCAAAAGTACGAGCAGCTGCTGCGCGACGGCTTCGAGGACGCCGAGGCCGCGCTGCGGGCGCTCGACGCGTTGCGGACGCGGCTGCCCGTGCCCCAGCGCGTCGTGCGCTTCGTCCGGGGCTCCGAGTTCGACGACGTCGAGGAAGCAGAGGACGCGGCCCAGAACCGGCGGACGTCGTTCCCGCGCGCGCGGACGTTCTCGTCCGGCGGCGCGGACGACGACGAGAGCCTCAAGTTCGCGCCGGAGGCCGCGGACGACTTCCTCACGGACGCGGCGCCCCTGGGCCAGGGCATGGACGACTCGGCGCTCTTCGCGTGCCGCGACGGCGGAAAGCTCTTCTTCACGTCGTCCTGCCGCGTCGCGGAGCAGTGCGCCTACGCGGGCCGGGGCGCGCCCGAGACCGACGCGTCGCGGCCGGCCATCGTCGCGCGGACGATCCTCTACCAGAAGCTCGACGGCGCGCGCGACATCGCCCTCGAGCAGGGCGACGAGATCTGGGCCGCGACGATCGACGGCCGCGACTACTTCAACGTCGTCATGGCCGACGACACGGACCGGGGCCTGCGCCACGTCCTCGAGGCCGGCGGCGTCACGGACCTCGCGGCCATCGGCGTCGCCTTCGAGCGCGTCGAGTAATTCGCCCCTTTTTTTACGCGCAGTCGAGCGCGGCGAGCGACGGCGCCAGGAGGGCCCCGGCGACGAGGTCCGCCGGGCGCGCGCCGCGTCGCCGCGGCGTCTTCGTCCGCAGCAGGTGCTCGAAGGCCGTGCCGCAGCGCCCGGCGGCGAAGCGCTCCTGGGCGACGAGGCCCGTCCAGCTCGAGTCCGCGGTGCCGACGAACGCCGCGGCGCCGGCGCAGAGCTCCTGCTCGACGAGGCTCGCGTCGTAGTCGTCGCCGACGTCGCCGAGGTCGTCGAGCGACGCGTAGGCGCCCGTGCCGTTGAGCGCCGCGCGGAGCGCGGCGCCCTCGCGCGCGAACGGCCACGCCTTCTTGCGCGGCGCCGCGCGGGCCACGTAGACGGCGGGCGCGCGCGCGGCGGCGGCGACGGCGCGGATGGCGCCCGCGATGGAGGCCGTCGACGCGTAGCCGCGCGTGCCGGGGAAGCACGCGACGCGCGGGAACGACGCCTTGCCCCCGTCCTTGCAGCGCTGGTCGTCCTCGACGCGCCGCAGGTGCGCGCAGACGTAGCGCTCCGTGCCGAAGAGCGCCCGTCGGAGCCTCGCGGCGGCGGCGCGGACTCTGGGCGCGCGGCGCAGCGCGGCGACGGCCCGGAGCGTCCGCGGCGCGGCGATCGCTCCGTAGAGGGACGGGATCGATCCCCAGAGGCTCGCGGCGACGACGTCGTGGTGCGCGTAGCGCTCGGCGACGCACGCCGCGTAGCTCCCGTCCGGCTTGGGGACCTTGGCGCAGCGGCGCTTCGAGGAGTCGTCGACGAGCGGCCGCGCGAAGGGCTTCTTCGCGCAGCGCGCGCGCGCCATCGCGCAGACCGTGGCCAGGTCGCGCTGCTTCACGGCGGAGCCCCGGCCCGCGTGGACGACGACGGCGCCGAGCGCGTGCGCGCGCGGCAGATCCGCCACGCGCGCGACGGCGACGAAGCGGCCGACGGCCGCGGCGTCGAAGGTCTCGTTGAACGCGCGGACGTCGCGGCCGCGCGCGTTGAGCCACTTGAGGAACGGCGCCGCCACGAGGGCGCGCCCGAGCGCCTCGGCGAGGAGCATGGATTCCAGCAGTTGCAGGTACTGGTTGTTCGGGCCGCCCATGGTCATCAATGGCCACAGGAGCTTCTTGCCCGCGTCCTTGGGCTTTCGCAGTCGTTGCCGTGGCGCGTCGGTACCGGCGACGGCGGCCGCGAGCGCCGCCGCGATGACGAAGCTAGATCTCATATCGATGCATCATGACGCTAGTCCATTCGCATGCACGCGGCCACTACCATGCCGTGGCAGCAAGCAGCTCGATGAGTAACGTTGAACCGAAGCTGCACCAAAAGTTTCGTCGGCTGCCCGAGGAGCCCCGCGGCGAGGAGCCCCGGGAAGCTCGTCGCGTCGCCGACGGCGCGGAAGCCCGGGAGGCGGCACTGGCTCTCGGGGTCGCTCCTCGACAAGCTGACGACGTCGGTCACGGGCCTGACGCCGCGGTCCCAGCGGGCCTTCGACGCCGCCGCCGCGAGCCCGCTCGTCGTCGTCCCGTCGCCGGAGCCGCGCGAGTTCGACTGGCCCGCGCTCGAGGCCTACGAGGCCGACGAGGGCGACCGCGCGGACAAGGAGACCGTCGGGCGGGGCATCAAGGGCGTGCTCAACGTGTGCTACTCCGTGCTCGTCACGGGCCTCGTCATCGGCATCCAGGAGCTGCTGCGCGCGACGAGCCGGGTCTTCCCCTGGCTCGAGGTGCTCTGCACGCTGCTCGCGGGGCTCGTGCCCTCCCAGGTCCAGGACTTCATGCTCTCCTACATGGCCGTCATCCTCGGCGAGACGAACCGGCGCTTCAACAGCCTCTGGAGCGAGTCGGCGCTCCAGCGGAGCGTGCAGGAGGACTTCGCGCTCTTCCTCTGCGGCGTCGGCTTCGCGGTGCCGCTCCTCGGCGCGTCGCTCTACGAGGCCGTGAGCGAGATGGGCAGCGACCCGCTGTCCATCTTCAACCTGATGGCGTCGAACGTGCCGTCCCTCGGCTACACCTTCGCCATGCTCGTGCTCATGCAGATCGGCGGCAGCCTCCAGGAGGCGCTCCGGCTGGAGTCCTACGGCTGGTACCGCGTCAACAGGGACGTCCGGCGCGTCGACGCCGACGACCTGGACGCGAGCCTCGAGCCCGAGGACGCGGACTACGGCGCGCTGGCGGGCTGGGAGGCCTTCGCGCTGCTCGTCGGCGCGGCCTACGCGCCGCTCGCGCCGTTCACGACCTTTGTGTGCGGCTGCTACCTCTTCGTGCTCTACGGGTTGGCGAAGCACGACGTCGCGAACGTGTCGACGACGCCCTTCAACACGGAGGGCGCGCTCTGGTACGCGGGCGTGCGGCAGACTTTGGCCGCGCTCGGCTTCGCGCTCGCGCTCAACGGCGGCGTCATCGCGCTCAACGGCGGGCTCTGGCAGGCGCTCTGCTGCCTGCCGCTGGGCCTCGTCTGGCACAAGTACTACGCCGCGGCCGAGCGCCGCTACGCGACGCGGTCGCTCCACGGCCTGTCCAAGGGGCGCCTCCCGCTACGGGAC
>NW_008705562.1:2144548-2152295 GCF_000186865.1 Aureococcus anophagefferens
ACCCGGCGGCGACGGAGGCGCTGCTCGCGCGCCTCTGCGACGAGGACATGTACTTCTCCGCGCCCGAGTCGCTGCCGCCGCGGGACCACGCGGCCTTCGACGGCGCGCTCCCGGGCCCGGCCGTCGGGCCGACGACGGACTGCGCCGCGCGCCTCGAGGCCATCGACGACTGGCTCCAGCGCCACGACCGCCTCGCGGACGAGTTCCTCGCGGCCGTCGCGGCGCCGGACGCGGCGGCGACCGTCGCGGCCGCGGCGCCGAAGGCGCCGAAGCACCGCCACTTCGCGCACCACCACCACTACCGCCACCCGGGCAAGCACGCGCCGTCGCCGCGGTGGCCGCGGCGCGAGGCGCCGGCGCCGCCGGAGACGAGCCCGCTCCCCGCCGAGGAGGCGCGGCGCCTCGACCTCGACGCCGCGACGCCGCGCCGGACCGTCTCCTGCGCGAGCGAGTGGGGCTTCTGGCCCTGCACGAGCGGCGCGCAAAACGCCTGACCACAATTCGCAGAGGCGACACACGACCAGCAGCACCAGGACCCCGCTCCTGCACGACCAGACACGCGAGGAGGCAACCTCCTGCAGCGCAATCCGCCCACAATTAACTCGAACTGCAACTCGGATGATTTGCCTTGGGGCTGCCCACCAGCCACCACTGAAAGTGGTCTTCGACGCGATGGCGGCCCTGGCCGAGGCGGCGCCGCCGCCGCCGCAGCCCGCCGTCGTGGGCCCCGCGCTGGGCCCCGAGCTGCCCGACGACCTCGAGGGCCTCGTCGTCGAGGACGTGACGGCCTTCGACGACGACGACGACGAGCTCTTCGACATGGCGTCCCTGCGGCGGCTCCTCGACGACCCGAAGCGGACGAACGCCGTGCTGCGCAAGTACCGCGTGCCGGCGCCGCTGGACCCCTGCGCGTCGCGCCTGAGCGCCGCGACGTTCCACTACCTCTGCGCGCAGCGCTGCTCCGCGACGGAGGGCGAGCGGAGCCTCGTGCTCTACGAGCGCGCCTTACGGGACGCGCGCGCGGCGGCGGCGCGCGCGCCGCCGGGCGCGTCCGGGGCCCACAACCTGCTGGGCGCCGTCTGCGACCGCCTGGGCCTCGGTGGCGAGGCCCTCGAGGCCTACAAGAGGGCCGCGAAGGAGGATCCCAAGGACTGCCACGCGCACTTCAACGTCGGCGCGGCGCACCAGAAGCGCGGCGAGCTCGTGCTCGCGGAGCACGCCTACATCCGCGCGACCCAGGCCTGGACGAAGTACGCCCTGGCCTACTACAACCTCGCGAACGTGCTCCAGAAGAAGGGCGAGAGCCTCCGGGCCGTCGAGGCCTACAAGGACTGCGTCGCCGCGGACCCGACCTTCGAGAAGGCCCACGCGGCGCTCGCCTTCTTCCACGAGAAGAACGGCGACAAGGTGCGGGCCCACCGCCACAAGGTCGCCGCCCAGACCAAGGGCGAGGCCGCGCGCCGCGCGCAGCAGCCCGTCGCGACGGGCGCGGGCAAGCACTGCGCCGACTACTCGCGCTTCGACAAGGTCGTCGACAGCTCCGACGACGAGTTCGAGCGCAAGGTGGGCTACGAGCCCCCGACGCGCATCAACTGGCCCACGGAGCCGAAGTACCTCCCGGGCCAGGAGCCCGAGGAGGTCAAGGACAAGCGCCTCCCCTGGTGCAAGAACGACCCCGGCAACAAGGACGGCCGCCGCTACTCGAAGCGGGGCTTCTGACGAGGTGCGGTTAACATATCCCGCCGGCGGGATATGTTAAAGGCCGCTTCAACTTGGACTTCAACCTCAAACCTTGCACTTCAACAGGGACCTCAACACCTCCGCTTGCCCGTAACATATCCCGCCGGCGGGATATGTTACGGTCCTGCGGTTTCGAGCTAGTTAGCTCCGGGGAGCCTCGCGCGCTCAGAACGTGATCGTCTCGCTCACGGACGGCCCGTAGTCGAAGGACGCGGGCTGGCCCGTGAAGTGGGTGAACAGGCCGTTGTTCTGGGCCCAGGACGCGTAGGGCGCCGACGCGAAGTAGGGCGCGAGCGCGGGGAGCGCCTTCATCGTCGCGTGGAACTTCTTCAGCTTCGGGTACGCGTCGAAGAACGCGGGCGCGCCGACGGCCGCGGCGATGGCCATGTGCTGGTCGATCATCTCGAAGAGCATGAAGTCGCCGGACTGGGGCGCCGCGCCGCCCATGAACGTGCCGAGCACGAAGCCCTCGAGCTTGCCGAACGTGCCCGCCGCGGAGCCGTCGAGGTGGTCCTTCGCGGCCGCCGGGAACTGGTCCGGCGTCTTGACGGCGCCGAAGGGGTACACAACCTTCATGAGGTCGTTGCGCAGGTCCATGGTCTGGTCGAGCACCGTGTGGTTGTGCGCGAACGCGCCGAGCTCGCCGCTGTCGATGCCGAGCTTCTTGCCGAGGTAGACCGCGCACGAGTTCGACTGCGTGACGACGATGGGCCCGTCGACGATGTAGGGCAAATTCATGCAGGAATTATTCTCCAGGAGCTGCGGCTTGTCCGCGCCGAACCAGGTCTCCTTCATGTCCGCGCCGTAGGCCGTGTTGATGAACGACGCCTTCTTGTAGTAGAACATCATGCGCAGCGGCGCCGCGAGGCCGCGGATCTTGTGGTAGCCGAGCACGGGCAAGTCGGGCGCTGCGAACGACGCCATCGGTGCAATCGCGATCGGCGGTGGTGGCAGCGACGACGCGCGAGTTGGAGATTTCTCTGGCCAGCAGAGACTGCATCATGTTGTGCAACAAGTGTGAAATGTCGTCACGTTGACGCCGTGTTCGGGTTTGCTCGTGGTTTGATGGCGCATGGCAGCCTATGGCGGCGGCTCGTCGTGAGCTAGCTTTCAGGGCAGCCCTGGGACTGTGGCGGCTCGTCGTGAGCTAGCTTTCAGGGCAGCCCCGGGACTGTGGCGGCTCGTCGTGAGCTCGCTCGATTCCATCCGCTTTTCCATGGCAGCCCCGACGACGACGCTGCTCCGACACCTCCTCCTCTACGCAGCCCTCGCCCCGGTCTGCGCGGACTGCCGCGCCGGCGACGCCGTCGCCATCGCGCTCGCGTGCGTCGTGGCGCTCAACGCCGCGGTCGGCGTCGCGGTGCTCGCCGGCTTCGTCAAGGTGGCGCGCGGGCGGCGCCTCGCGGAGCTGCCCGTCGTGCGCTGCGAGGAGGCGCCGCCCGCCGTGACGCGCAAGCCCGTGGGCAAGCAGCTCAAGCTGCGCAAGAAGCCGGCGTCGCCGCGGTCGCGGCCCGGCGCCGTCGCCGCGCGGCGGAACACGCCGCCGACGCGGCTCTGGCGGCTCCGCGGCGACCGGAGCGGGCTCCGGCTGCGGGGGTCGCAGCCGGAGTCGCCCGAGGAGACGATCTACGAGTGCGACAACGGCTGCGGCTTCCTCGGGCCCTACGAGGCCTGCGTCGCCCACGAGGCCGCCTGCACCTTCGTCCCGCGCGAGGAGAAGGTCGAGGAGGACGAGCTCCCCGGGGACGGCGCCGCGGCGCCGTCGTCGCGCGCGCTCCTCAAGGAGACGGAGCTGCGGCAAATAGACCACCTCATTTAGCGTGCACCGGGGGGGAGCTGCGGCGAAGCGAGGTTCCCCAGCCGGCGGGATGCCCATATCCCGCCGCCGGCGGGATGTGTCAGCAGCTTGAAATCCCCAAGAGGGAGCTGTGGCAAAATACCCGCGCCTTTACGTGAGCCGGAGGGGCGACGGCGCCCCCTCCTCGCGGCTCGACTGAAAGTCGGAGAGCAGGCTCCGCGCGAGGGGCCGCGGCGCCGCGTCCGCGGCGCCGTACCTTTCCCAGACGAGGAGCAGCGGCAGGAACTGGGCGGCCCAGATGCCCAGCGTCGCGGCCCATAAGACGCACGGTCCCGCCGTCGAGTACGCGACGCCGATCGTGAGCCCCGCGCCCGCGCGCGCCAAGCTCTTCGAGATCTCCAGCAGCGACTGGTAGACGCCCTGGTGGGGCCCCGCGGCGGCGCTGATCAATTTCGAGTAGACGCTGTTGTTGCTGGGCATCTGGCCGATGAACGGCACGTAGTAGACGGAGAACAGGACCCATAGAAGCCAGAGCGGCGCGCCGCCGCGCCCCGCCAGCGAGGGGCACCCGAAGAACGCGGACATCGCGAGGAGCACGCAGCCGACGCCGCACTGGGACGCGACGATCATCGTGCGGTCGCGGATCTTGCGGCCTTGGAAGTGTTTCGAGGAGATGGCCACGGCCGTGAGCACGCCGACGCCGCCGCCCGACGCGAAGAGCAGCGAGTCGCGCACGGGGTCGGCGCCGTAGAGCTTGGACGTGATCAGCGGCATGGTCCAGAGCACGGCCTGGTTGTTCCAGTTGTTCTGGAAGGAGAAGAAGAAGCTCGCCCAGGCGCCCGTGCGCCGGAGCGCGCGGAGCACCGCGGCCGCCGACGGCGGCTTCGCCGGCGGGCCGCCGCGACGGCGCCTCCGCGGCTCGAGAAAGTACGTCGCCACGACGCAGCCCGCGACGCAGTTGAACAGGGCGACGACGAGGCCCGCGGCGTCGCTCTCGGTGACGGGCGCGGCGCCGCGGCCCCAGCGCGCGGGGATCTCGGAGAGCGCGAGCACGAGGATCGGCGCCAGGGGCGTCGACGCGCGCTGCAGGCCGATGGTCGTGGCGAAGAGCCCCGTGCGCCGCGGCTTGGGCACGAAGGTCGCGATGAACGCGAAGGACGCGACGGACGCCGCCGAGCCGGCGCCCAGCAGCGCGCGCGCGGCGACGACCGTCGGCGCGCCGAGCCCGCGCGCCCGCGAGAGCACGGGCGCCCAGAAGTAGAGCAGCCCGCCGGCCGTCGCGAGCCAGAGGCAGCACTGCATGGCCCCGCGGAACGACGCGCCGCGGTCCAGCGCCTGGCCGAGGAGGAACATGGCCACGACCCGCGTGCCGAAGAAGCTCGCCTGCGCCCAGCCGTAGACGTAGTGGCTCTGGCAGCCCTCGCGGCCGCAGAGCTCCTCGACGAAGGGCCAGAGGGTCGGGAGCATGACGGCGCCGTCCATTTGCGACACGAAGGAGATGGTGTAGAGGGCGACGAGGCTCCGGAAGGCGGGCATCACGAGCGGCGCGTCGTCCTCCGCCGACGGCGCGCGCAGCGGGTCCTCGGAGGCTTCCGCGAGGCTCGCGGCCGCTGGGGCTGACGCCTCACTCATGGTCTCATGCGATCGATGAACATCCTCGGTCGGGGAGAGCGTCAAATGAGCAGCAACGCTGCAGCAACAACAAGCTTGAAGCGGGCTGCTCTCCGATGGCGGCCATCAGCGTGACGATTCTGCCCGACGCGTCGCTGGAGACGAACGCCAAAGTCTCGAGCCATCTGAAGATGACGGTGCCCGCGTCCTGGATCCAGAAGAAGCGACCGATGCGCAAGCTACTCGATGCGGCACTCAAGCAGTGGCAGCTCGCGGACCGCAGCTACGCGCTGCGGCGCAAGGATGGGACCGCGCTCGATTTGGACGCGTCGCTCGGCACGCTCGAGGAGGGAGCCAAGCTCGTCGTTGGCGTCGCCGCGGCTGCTCCGGTCGCTCCGCCGAAACCTCAAACCCCGGCGCCGCCGAAGCCCTCGAAGGCCTACGCGACGCTGCGGAGCGGCGCGCGGATCCCGCTCTGCGGCCTCGGCACGGGCGGCGTGCCCGGGCTCGTCGGCGAGCAATGCGTCGACATCGTGTCGCACGCGCTGCGCAGCGGCGTGCGCCTCGTCGACACGGCGAGCCAGTACGGCAACGAGCGAGAGGTCGGCCGGGCCCTGCGGAAGAGCGGCGCGCCCCGCGGCGAGGTCTTCCTCGTGACCAAGGTCGCGCCCCTCGAGCAGGGCTACGCCGCGGCGACGGCGAGCGTCGTCCGGAGCCTCGAGCGCCTCGGCGTCGACTCCGTCGACCTCGTCGTCGTCCACTGGCCCGGCGCCTGGGTCCCCGAGCAGAAGGACTGGGGCGCGGCCCAGTGGCTCGGCGGCGGCGCGGACTCGGGGCCGAACGTCGCGCGGCGCCTCCGCCGGGAGACGTGGCGCGCGCTCGAGGACGCGAGGCGCAACGGGCTCGCGCGCGAGATCGGCGTCTCGAACTACACGGTGCCGCATTTAGAGGAGCTCATGACGTACGCGCGCGAGCCGCCGGCCGTCGTCCAGTCCGAGTGCAGTCTCCTCTTTTCGAACGACGACGTCCGCCGCTGGTGCGCGGCGCGCGGCGTCCACTTCCAGGCCTACGGGCCCATGGGCGGCGCGGCGGAGGGCGGCGACCGCGGCGCCGTCGGGCACGCCGTGCTCCGGGATGTCGCGGCGCGCTACCCGGAGCGGACGCCGGCGCAGGTCGCGCCCGGCGTCCCGCGGCCGCGACGATTTTGGGATGGGAAACCAACGAGACATCGTGCTCGGTAGGTCGCGCTGCGCTGGCTCACGGGCAAGGGCGTGTCCGTCCTGCCCAAGTCCTGCAGGGCCGAGCGGGTCGTGTCCAACGCGTGCTTGGATTTCGACCTCGCGCCCGCGGACGTCGCGCGGCTCGACGCGATCTCCGACGGCCGGCCGCGGTACTGGGACCCGGCGAACGTCGACAAGGTCGACATCTTCAACCCCTTCTTGGACAAGGCGCGCGTCCAGCGCGAGCTCGCCTCCGCGGGCTACGCGGCCACGTAAATTAGGCGAACCCCGCCGCCGCGTCGACGGCGCCGCCGCGCTTCTCCGCCTGCGCGGCGATGAGCAGGTCCATGCAGGCCTGGAGCTGGGGCGGCAGGGGCTTCTGGCGCTTCCCCGCCAACAGGCGCGCCTTCTGCTTGGCGACGGCCGGCGACCGCTCGATGATGTTCTCGAGGGGGTCGTGGCCGAAGGAGTTGATCGCGTCGACGTTCGCGTCGCCCGCCAAGAGCCGCGCCGCGCAGCCGCCGTGGCCCATCCACGCCGCGAGGTGCAGGGGCCGGTCGCCGTCGTGGTTCGACGCGTCGACGACCGCCGCGCAGCCCAACAGGAAGTCGAGCACGGCGCCGGAGCCGCGCGCCGCGGCGACGTGCAGCGGCCGGTTGCCGCCGCCGTCGGCCGCGTCGACGTCCGCGCCGCAGTCGTACAAAATCCGCGCGGCGTCGAGGGCGTCGCCGAAGGCCGCGTGGTGCAGGGGCTGGCGGCCGTACTCGTCGGAGACGCCGGGCGACACGCCCTCGTGCAGGAGCCGCGCGAGCGTCGCCCGCGGCTCGGGGCCCTCGCCCGCGGCCGCGGCGAGCACGGCCTCGGCCTTGGCGTCGACGCGCTTCGCCGGGCCGCCCTCGAGGCTGAGCTTCGCCGCGTTCATGAGGAAGCGGTCCCAGATGGCCAGGTGGCGCTGCTGGACCGCGAGCGCGTCCGGCTCCGACTCGGAGTCGCCGCCGGCGTCGCTGCCCGCGGCGGACGCCGCGTCCGCCGCGGGCGGCGCCGGCGGCGCCGCGGCGAGGGGCGGCCGGCCCCGGTCGCGCTCCGGCGGCGCCGGGCCCCGCGGCGGCGCGCCGGTCGCCGGGGGCGGGCCCCGGAAGTCGAGCTCGTCGTCGCGGCCGGGGCTCAGCTCCGGCTCGGCGTCGGGCTCGGCGTCGGGCTCCGGGCTCCGCGGCTCCGGGGGCTCCGACGGCTCGGGCTCGAGGTCCTCGTCCTCGTCGTCCGTCGACAGCTCGAAGGTGTCGTCGTCGCGGCTCGCCGCGGCCGGCGGCTCGGGCGCCCGCGGCACCGGGTCGCGCGGCGCCGGGTCGCGCGGCGCCGGGTCGCGCGGATCCCGCGC
>NW_008705562.1:2152345-2156073 GCF_000186865.1 Aureococcus anophagefferens
GCGAGCGTCCGCCGCCCGGGGCTCCTCGGCGCGCCCGTTCTGCGCCGCCGCCCGGGGCTCCTCGGCGCGCCCGTTCTGCGCCGCCGCCCGGGGCTCCTCGGCGCGCCCGTTCTGCGCCGCCGCCCTCGGTTCCTCGGCGCGCCCGTTCTGCGCCGCCGCCCGGGGCTTCTCGAAGCGCCCGTTCTGCGGCGCCGCGTCGAAGCGCGGGTCCCCGCCCCGCGGCGCCGCGGCGAAGCGCGGGCCGCCGGCGCGGGGCTCGTCGCGGGCCCAGGGCGGCAGCTCCTCGTCCGCGCCGTCGCCGCCGTCGTCGCTGTCGTCGCTGATGAGCGCGCTCACGTCCGCCGCCGGCGCGGCGGCGTCGGCGCCGTCGCGGGCGTAGGCGCCGGCGTCGTAGGCGTAGTCGTCGGGCGGCGGGTCCTCGCCCGGCGCGTGCCACTGGCTCTCGTCCGTCGTCGCGTTGTACCAGTAGGGGTCGCCGGACTCGTGGACGTAGCGCGTCCACTGCGACGCGTCGACGCGCGGCGGCCCGGGCGGCGGCGCGGCGTCCGGGAGGCCCGCGGCGCGCGCCGCGGTCGCGGTCCGCGGCGTCTCCGCGGCGGCGCCGGCGCCGCGCGGCGCGGCGCCGCCGTCGCGGCCCGCGAGCACGAGGCACCGCATGCAGTCGAGGTGGCCGTGCGTCGCCGCGACGTGGAGCGCCGTGTCGCCGCGCGCGTCCGGCGCGTTGCGCGCGCCCGCGTCGAGGAGCGCGCGCGTCGTCGCGACGTCGCCCGCGAGGCTCGCGGCGTGGAGCGGCGTGCCGCCGCCGGCGTCCGCGGCGTCGACGCGCGCGCCGGCGGCGATCAGCGCGGCCACGCAGGCGAGGCCGCGGCTCGCCGCGAGGTGCAGCGCCGTGCGGCCCCGGCCGTCGCGGGCGTCGGCGACGGCGCCGTGCGCCAGCAGCAGGCGCACGCCCTCGGCGCTGCCGGCGCGCGCCGCGACGTGCAGCGCCGTCTCCTCGTCCTTGTTCACGGCGAAGATGGTCGCGTCCTGCACGCGCGCCATCTCGGCCATGGCGCTGCGGCGGCGCCGCGGGGCAGCCCACCACCGGCTCTCGATCACGCCGAGCTCTCTGCAATTCGGCAGCATCGACTCTCTAGAGAGTAAACATGGACTCGTAAATCAGCGCTGAGATGGCGGCATTCTAGTTTGACACCATGCGCTACCAGCCCCTCGAGGCGCCGTCGTCGACGCCGCAGCGCTCGGTCTTGGAGTCCACCTGCCCCGCCGAGGACCCGTTCCGGTCGGCGACGCGCCGCACCAAGGCCATGGACTTTGAGTCCTGGTTCGAGATGGCCAAGGCCCAGGTGCAGCGCCTCGAGGACGAGAAGGACGGCGTGGCGACGGCGCGGCGCGCCCTCGCGCGGCAGCGGCGGCTCCGGCCCGTGTCGGCGCCGGGCAAGAGCCAGTCGACGGCGCGGCGGCCCAAGCCCGCCGCGGCGACGCCCGCGGCGCCGCGGCGGACCTTCGAGCCGGACGTCGCGCGCGCGCGGGCCCTGGGCTTCGCCCTGCCGTCGTCGGACCGGAAGGCGCGGGCGAAGCGCCGCACGCCCCTGCCGCGGCCGCTCCGCGCGCAGAGCGGCGACGTCGTCCGCTCCGTGCTCCGCGGCGACCTCTGGCACGACCGCGCCGGCGCGCCGGCGACGCTCAAGGACCAGTGGCTCGTCACGGTCCACGCGCGGCGCTCGGGCGGCTTCGAGGTCAAGGCCTACCACCCGGCGACGTCCACGGAGGCGTCGATGCGGCTCTCGGAGGTGGAGGCCACGCTGTCGTTCGACCTCGCGATCTCGAGCCTGCGCCACTGGGCGGCGAACACGCTGCCGTTCATGGTCGAGCTCTACTACCGAGACGACGACAGCGCCGTCCCGCGCCTGCGCTGCAAGCGCGGCGTCGCGAAGCAGCGGACGCGGCGCCCGTCGACGGCGATGTGAGATAAAGTTAAAACCGCGGCCCGAAGCCGCGGCGGCGCTATTGGTCGTCTACCGTGAGCCAGTAGGGTCTCGAAACAGCGGACGCGGCGCCCGTCGACGGCGATGTGAGATAAAGTTAAAACCGCGGCCCGAAGCCGCGGCGGCGCTATTGGTCGTCGACGGTGAGCCAGCATGAGCTCCCCTGGCGGTTGACGACGGTCTCGTCGGCCTCGAGCTTCTCGACCATGTACTCCGCGAGCCTTGTGTACCCATACATGTTTGCGTAGTGGAGCGCGGTGTTGCCCTTGTAGTCCTGCTCGTTGATGTTGACGCCGAACTTGTAGAGCACCTTGAGGATGGCCTTCTGGTTGTTCTGGGCCGCGACCATGGCGAGCGTGTGGCCGTGCGCGTTCCGGAGGTCGACGTCGAAGCCCCGCGCGCAGAACTTCTTCAGCTTGTCCCGCCGGCCGTGGCGCACGAAGGTGAAGAGCATGGCCACGTCGTCCTCGTCGTCGACGTCGAAGTCGTCGATGTCCTCGTCGGGCTCGCCGTCGTCGCCTCCGTAGAAGTCGTCCTCGGCGTCGCGCGCGGACTCGCGCTGCTTCTCCAGGTGCTCCCGCGCCGCCGCCGCTTTCGCCTCCACGTCCGCCACGCGCGCCGCCTCGTCCGCGACTTTCTGCGCCTCGGCCTCGGCCGCCTCCGCCGCGCGGCGCCGCATGAACATGGCGTTCGAGAGCTCGACGTTGTGGATCGCCAGACGCTCGCGGTACCAGGCCTGGACGACGGACGCGGCCCACTCGCGCCAGGCCGCCTCGTTCGCCGCGCCCTGTCTCTCGACGAGGGCCCGGTACCAGCCCTGGAGCGTCGCCGCGGCCCAGTCGCGCCACGCGTCGTCGTTCGCCCGCGCGGCCTCGGCGTCGGCCCACGCGCGCTGCTCCGCCTCGTAGGCGAGCCAGACGCGCAGCTGGCGGCCCCGCGCGACGCGCTGGATGGACGCCGCGGCGTCGGCGCGCCGCCGCAGTTCGGCGGCGCGCCGGGCCTCCTCCGCGCGCCGCCGCGCCTCCTTCTCGGCCCTGGCCTCGGCGTAGGCCGCGAGCCGCGCGGCCTTGGCCCGCGCCGCGTCGGCCTCGGCCTTGGCGACCCTCCGGCGCGACGCCTCGGCCCGGTCGAGCGCGCGCCGCGCGAGGCCCTGGAGCGCCCGGACGGCCGCGGCGCGGCGCTCCGCGGCGCGGCGCGCCGCGGCCGCGGAGGCCGCGACGCGCGTCGCGGCGCCCCGGCGGGCGGCGGCCTGGAGAGCCGTCGCCGCGGCGCGCTCCGTAAAGGCGCGCGCGACGCGCCGCCGCGCGGCGCGGGCGCGGCGCGCGGTCTGGACCGTCGTCGCCGCCGCGCGGCGCGCCGCGAGCTCGAGCGCGCGCGCGCGGCGGCCCTCGGCGGCGGCCGCGCGCCGCGCCGCCGCGGCGACGAGCGCGCGGCCGAGGAAGGCTCCGGCGTTGGCGCGCCGCCGGTCGTCGAGCGCCGCGCGGCCCGCCTCCCGCGCCCGGCATCGTTCGGCGAAGCGGCCGAGCGCCGCGCGCGCCGCGGCCCGCACGGCGTCCTTGGCGCCGTCGGCGGCGGCCCGCGCGTCGCCCGCGGCGCGCCGGGCGTGCGCCATGGCGTTGGCGGCGCAGCGGTCCGCGCGGACGGCGGCCATGACGCGCTCCTGCTCCGCCTTTTCCAAGTTGCGGCGCGCGTGCTCGACCTCCGCGGCGCGCCGGTCCGCGTCCGCGGCCTGCTCCGCGGCGT
>NW_008705562.1:2156123-2171288 GCF_000186865.1 Aureococcus anophagefferens
CCGCCCGGACGGCGACGGCGCGCCGCGCGGCGCCCCGCAGCGCCCGCGCCGCGCGCGTCCGCACCGCGCGCGCGCGCGCGGCGCCGCCGCGGGCCCGGGCCGCGAGCGCCGTCGCCGCTCCGCGGCGCCGGCGGAGCTCCGCGGCGCGCTTCCGGTCCGCGCGGTCCCGGGCCGCGGCCTGCACGACCAGCGCGGCCCCGACGCGCGCGTCGTCGCGCGCGCGGCGCCGCCGGTCGGCCGCGCGCCTCGCGAGCAGGGCCCGCGCGCCCCGCTGGAGCCCGGGCGCCGCGGCGCGCTCCGCCGCGGCCTGGGCCGCCCGCCGCTCGCGCGCCCGCAGCCGCTCGGCCTTTTCTCTGCGTTTCCGCGCGACGCGCTTGGCCGCGAGGCGGCCCCGGCACCAGTGGGCGAGCGTCGCGTGGGCCGCCTGCTTCCGGAGCTTGAGCGCGGCGGCCCGCTCCCGGTCGCGCTCGCGCATCTTGGCCATGGCGATGGCCGCGACCTTCTTGGCCCGGTTCGCGTCGCGCCGCGACGCGAGCACCCACGCGACGTACTTGCCCGCCTTGCGCCGGCGCGCCAGGGCCGCGATCGTCGTCGCCGCGGCCGCGCGCGCCGCGGCGGCCTTCGCCGCGGCCTCGGCCCGCCGGCGCTCCCGGCGTTCGCGCTTCGCCGCGGCCACGCGCCGCGCGACGCGCGCGCGGTAGAGCGCCTGGCACGTCGCCGCGGCGGCGGAGCGCGTGGCGTCGGACGCGACGGCGCGCCGGCCGCCGGACCGCCGCGCGAAGCCCCGCAGCGCCGCCTGGGCGACGACGGCCGCGCGGTGGTGGCGGCAGGCCTCGGCGATCTGGGCCACGAGGACCGCGGACGGCGTCACGCGGAGCACGGTCCGCCGGTTCTCCTCCTTGACCTGGGCAGCACAAGAGTGATTCAACGTCGCTTCAACGTGAGTAGTCCGCGCGCGCGCGTTCCGGGAAAAGCATCCACGCTTCGAGACCGCTCCGAGAGATGATCGCTCGTCCAAAAATCAGCCGAAACGAGTGGAAATCGGCCGAGAAAGGAGCCTTTGAAGTTGGGAATGTCGCTCTCTTTTGCTGCCCCGTCCTCGACGACGGCGTCGAGTTCGCCGCAGACGAGCTCGACGGCCATGGCGATCGTCGCCCGCGCGTCGCGCGGCTGGAGCACGGTCTCGCCGGCGCCCGCGGGCGTCGCGCGCGCGGCCGCGGCCGCCGCCCACGGCGTCTCCCAGTCGAGGCGCGTCGTCGTCTCCGGCGCGAGGCTCCCGACGAGGCGCCGCCGCGCGCGCGCGTCGTGGCGGTCGCGCATGGTCCGCGCCAGCGTCGGCGCCGCGCCCAGCGGGAACGACAGGGCCGCGTGGAGCCGCGACGCGGGGTCCCTCAACCGGACCTCGACGACGTCCGGCGCGGCCCGCGCGCGCGCGGACACCTCCATGAGCGCGCCGCCGACGACGAGGCGCTCCCGCAACAGGCACACGCGGCCGCCCGGCGCCACGCGCGTCTCGCCGTCCTCCCAGGGCGCGCCGGGCCGGTCCTTGGCCACGAGGCCGTGGGGCCCGCCGTCCGCCGGCGGCGCGCGCGGGCTCGCCCTCGGCGGCGCCTTGACGAGCTGGCGCGTCGCCTTCGCCTGGTGCTTGGACGCGAGCGTCGACCGGAAGGCGCACTCGCCGACGAGCTCGCGGTAGAGCGCGAGCTTCTGGTCGTCCGTCGGCGCCGCGGCGTCGACGTAGCGCGCGTGGAGCTCCGACGACGCGGAGTACTCGTCGCCGCGCTCGAGGTCGACGGCGTGGACGACGGCGCGCCACTCGCGCTGGACGACGGTGACGGCGCAGGGCACGCCGCCGACGTCGCAGAGCTCCGAGAGCACGACCCCGTCGGGCACGCCGACGCGCGCGCCGGACCGCGCGAGCCTGGGCAGCAAAAGGGTGATTCAACGTCGCTTCAATGTGAGTGTTCCGCGCGCGCGCGTTCCGGAAAAAGCATCCACGCTTCGAGACCGCTCCGAGAGATGATCGCTCGTCCAAAAATCAGCCGAAACGAGTGGAAAACGGCCGAGAGAGGAGCCTTTGAAGTTGGGAATTTCGCTCTCTTTTGCTGCCCTGGCGCGAGCGGCGACGCGGACGTGAGGCCCCGGTCGACGCCCGAGGCCAGGGTGAGGGGTAGGGCGTCGGCGTCGCCGCGGTCGTGGTAGGACGACGTGAAGTGGGCGTTCTCCGGTCCGTGGGCGCTGCCGGGCCGCCGCGGCGGCGCGCGCGGCTTCGCCGGCTTCTCCGGGGGCCGGTAGACGACGCCCGCCTGGAGCGCGTGGGCCGGCGGCGGCCGCGCGGGCGCCCGCGGCGGCTTCTTCTGCCGCTTGTTCGGCCGCTTCGGCGGCGGGCGCCGCCGGTAGTACATGAGCCGCCGCTGGCTCTCGTCGTCGTTTTTCAGGGTTTCGCCGACGACTTTCGCGAAGGCCGGCCGCGGCGGCGGCTTCGGCCGCGGCGCGGCGGGGCCCGCGGGCTTGGGCCCGGCCCAGAGCTTCGCCGCCGCCGCCGCGGCGACGTCGCTGCTCCGGCCGCAGCAGCCGCACGCGTCGCGGCCCGCGTCGTTCGACGACCCGCAGAGCGCGCAGGCCCAGCCGCCGGCCTTGGGCCGCTTCTTCGCGCCCGTCGGCGTCTTGCGCCCCGCGGGCCTCGGCCGCCCGCCGGCGGCGAGGGGCGACGCGGCCTCGCGGGGGCCCGGGCTCCGGCCGCGCTTCCGCGACGCGGGCGACGGCGGCGGCGTCCGCCGCGCGGACGGCGGCGGCGACGGCCCGCGCGCGAGGGCCGTGGACGCGGGCGCGGGCGACCGCGCCGACGGCGGCGGCGACGCGCGGCGCGGCGGCGCGCCGAGCTCCGGCGCGCCGAGCGGGCGCGGCGGCGCGCCGAGCTCGGGCGCGGGCGCGGCGCCTCCGGACCGCGCGAGGAACTTGTCGCGCGCGGCCGCGTCCTCGGCGGCCGCGCGCAGCTCCGTCTGCCGCGTGAGGGCGTTCTCCTTCTCGAAGGCGGCGCAGGAGTACTTGGGCGGCGGCGGCTCGACGTCGCGGCCGCCGCGCGCGTCGAGCGCGGCCGCGCGCGCGGCGCGCGCCTGCGCGAGGCTCTGCGCCGCGGGGCTCTTGCGGCTCGACGGGCTCGCGGGCGGCGGGCCCCGGGACCGCGGCGGCGTGCCGCGCTCGAGGCTCGCGAGCCGCTGGCGCTCCGCGAAGGCCTCCTCCGCGGCGCGCGCGGAGAGCAACGCGGGCGCGGACGCGGAGCCGGCCGTCGCGCCGTCCGGGCTCGCGGCGGGCCGTCCCGGCCCCCGCGGCGGCGGCCGCGGCCCGCGCGGCGGCGGCGCGTAGCCCCGGGGCAGGCCCGACGGCGGCGCGCCGCGCGGCGGGCTCGGCTGGTTCGGCGGCCGCAGGCCCGGCGGCCGCAGGCCCGGCGGCGCGGGCGCGCGCGGGCCCCGGGGCGCCGCGGGCTGCGGCGCGACGCCCTCGGCGGCGTACATGGCCGCGGCGCCGGTCTGCATGGGCTTCACGGCCCAGGCCGCGCCCGCGGCGACGGCGTGGGGCGGCGCGGCGCCGCGCGGCGGGCCCGGGACCGCGGCGGCGGCCGCGGGCCCCGCGGCGGCGGCGCGCCGCGGCCCGCGGGCGTCGCCGCGCCGCGCGGCGGCGACTCGCCGAAGGACGGCCGCAGCGCCGCGTCGGCCGTCGACACGGAGAGCGGCGCCGCGGGCCGGGCCATGGGCGCCGACGGGCCCCGGGGCGGCGCGGCGACGTGGCGGCTCCGCGTCGACGCGCGGACCACCTTCGCGCGCTCCGCGGCGGCCGCGCGCGCGCGGCTGATGACCGTCTCCGTCGGAATCTTGCGCGGCCCGTGGGGCGACTCGGCCGCCGGCGTCGTCGCGCGCGCCTGGCTCGCCGCCCGCGCGCGCCCGATGGCCGCCGCCGTCGGAACGACGAAGCCGTTGCCGCACTCGTCGTCGTCGTCGCCGGCGTCCGCGGCCGCGCGCGCCCGCCGCGGCGGCGGCCGCGCGGGCACGACGAAGCCGTTGGCCATGGACTCGTCGTCGTCGTCGAGGCGGAAGCTCCGCCGCGGCGGCCGCTGCGGCGGCGCCTCGGCGGGCCGCTTCTTCGGCGCCAGGACGACGAAGCCGTTGGCCATGGACTCGTCGTCGTCGGCCATGTCGCGCTCTTATCTCCTCATGGTTCCCATCGGCGCTCGACGCCGCAGCGTCGCGCTGCCCGCGACCGACCAGGCGGACGCGACCAGGCGGGGCGGTCGGTCAACGAGATCGTCCAGGTCGGGCAGCTACGCTGGGCTGCTGGGTGCGCGACGGCATTTGCTGTGGCCAAGCCGAAATTTCCTCGCGTGACACGTGATGGTGGAGTAAAGTAGCGTTTCTCCTCTGACACGCGCGTGCAACAACCCATGGCGCTCGGCGCGCGCGCCGGCGCTCGATTGGCGCGCCTCCTGCGCGCGCCGGCGCGCCGCTTCGCCGCCTCGAAGCATCCCATCCAGGAGGCCAAGGACCCGTCGAAGCGGCGCATCCTCGAGCTCGCCCTCGTGCGCCACGGCCAGAGCGAGGGCAACGTCGCCTACTCGAAGTCGGTGCACGGCGACTCGTCGATGTACAGCGGCAAGTTCCTCGACCGGCACAGCTCCCTCTGGCGGCTCACGGACCGGGGCCGGGGCGAGGCCGTCGAGGCCGGCGCGTGGCTCCGGGACCGTTGCGCGCCCTTCGACGCCTTCTACACGTCGGAGTTCCTGCGGGCCATGGAGACGGCGGCGCTCCTGGGCATGGACGGCGCGCAGTGGCACACGGAGACGAACTGCCGCGAGCGCGACTGGGGCGCGCTCGACCTGCTGCCCAAGGGCGGCGAGGACCCGGAGGAGGACCAGCGGCGGCGGCGCCACGGCCTCTACTTCGCGCCGAGCGGCGGCGAGTCGCTCGCGTCCGTGATCATCCGCGTCGACCTCATCCTCGCGTACCTCAACGGCCGCTACCCCGGCCGCCGCGTGCTCATGGTCTGCCACGGCGAGCTCATGTGGGCCTTCCGGCTCCGCTTCGAGAAGCTGAACCAGATCCAGTACCGCGACATGGCCGACGTCGCGCGCGGCGACGAGCGCATCCACAACGGGTCCGTGCTGAGGTTCAGCCGCCAGGACCCGGCCTCGGGCGCGATCCACGACCACTTCCGCTTCATGCAGCTCGCGACGCCCTGGCACGCCGACGAGGCGAAGCGGCGGCCCCAGTGGCGCACGTTCCGGCCCAACTCCTACTCGAACGGGGAGCTCCTCGACCTCGTCAACCGGTTCCCGCGCTACTACGAGGGCAGCCTGAGCGACCCGCCGGACGAGCCGGACTCGTGATCCTGGGCGTTCTCCGCTGGGCGGGGTAAGGCTCTCGTGCAGAATGTATGTAGTCGTGGTGGTTGTCGCCTGCGCGAGTCCGGCGGCTGCCCGCGCGCGCAGCGAACCTCAGCGACGTGTGCGGTCGAGGAGGCAGGTGCACCTTGGACTTGGCGGCATCTCCCACTCGTGAGCTCAGCCTCATCTCCATCGGCGTCGGCGTGGGGTTGGCCTCGACGTCGTCGTCCTCGCGCGACCGCGCCGCGACGCGCCATGCTCCGCGTCGCCCTGAATCGGTCGGCCCTCCCGCGGCGGCGGTGCGCCCTCCCGCGGCGCGTCCAGCTCCGGTCCTTGACCGCGTCGGGCTACAAGAAGGTCCTGGTGGTGGTCAAGCACACGCCCTACGAGGCGTACACGCAGCTGCGGCTCCAGGGCAAGGCGCCCAAGGCCCTGCGCTGGGAGCGGCTGCTGGACCGCCACGAGTCGCACCGCGCGTGCGTCGAGGAGCTCTGCGCGATCGTGCGCCGCGAGGTGAGCCCGAGCAACGTCACGGTCGTGAGCCGCGACGACCTCGGGCGGCACCACGTCGAGGACGTGGACCTGCTCGTGGCCGTCGGCGGCGACGGGACGGTCCTGTCCTGCACGCACTTCGTGGACTCGCAGACGCGCGGCGGCGCGGGCGGCCGCGGGCCCGTCGTCCTGGGCGTCAACTCGGACCCGACGAAGGCGCACGAGCGCGTCGGCGCCTGCGCCAAGTCGTCCGACGAGCGCCGGTCCTACGGCGCGCTCTGCTTCGCCAAGGCGGACAACATGGAGGACCTCGTGCCCCGCGTGCTCCGGGGCGAGCTCGACGCGGCGATCCAGAAGCGGCACCGCCTCGCCGTGACGATCAAGGGCACGGTCTCCGAGACGCGCATGCCGCCGGCGCTCAACGACGTGCTGATCGCCCACCCGTCGCCGGGCGCCGTGAGCCGCTTCCGCCTCGACCGCGCGCGGAACGACGCGCCGGGCGTGCCGTCCGCGGCTGTGTGGAATTCAAATCTTCAACCCGACTTCAATGTGAGCGTATGCGACAGTTTTGACGCAAGATCTTCGGCTGTGCTTCGAGAACTCGACGAGAGCAATCGATTCGTCCAAAAATCAGCCGAATCGACTTCGATTTGACCGAGCTAGAGAATTCTCAAGTTTGGTCAGGACCACCCAAACCAGTGGTTGAATTCCACACAGGTCCGCGGACCACGGCGACGACGAGTACTCGTTCAACGTCTGGAGCTCCGGGCTCTGGGTGTCCACGGCGACGGGCGCGACGGGCGCCATGGCCTCCGCCGGCGGCGACGCGGGCGTCGACATCCGCTCGCCGGACCTCCAGTACATGGTCCGCGAGCACCTCGTCGGCGAGAACGACGACATCGCGTTCGTCCGCTCAAAGTCCCACGGCTTCGTCGACCCGCAGCACCACCTCCAGGTCCGCTGGAACTCGCAGCACGGCTGCGTCTACATCGACGGCCACCACACCCGTTTTGACGTCGAGCTCGGCGACACGGTCATCGTGTCCTCGCACGCGTCCCCGCTCCGCCTCTTCTCCAACTTCGCCTGAAGGGGGGCGCCTCGGGCGCGCCCGCAAAAGCTTTAACATACTCTCCAATTTGTCGAAGGAGCAAGCTTCAACATACTCGCCAGTTAGTAGAAGTACGTCGCGCCGGTCGGGTCGTAGGCCCCCGGCGGCGGCGGCGGCGGCGCGGCGCCGTAGAGCACGGGCGGCGGCGGCGCGCCGTAGAGCACGGGCGGCGGCGGCGGCGGCGCGCCGACGAGCAGGGGCACGGGCGGCGCGACCATGCCGTTCGGGTTCGGCGGCGGCAGGTAGAGCTGCGACGGCATCATCATGGGCATCGGGAACGCGGGCGGGGCCATGCCCATCATGCGCGCCTGCGCGCCCGCCTGCGCGCCCGCCAACGCGGCGGCAGTGTTCGCGTTTTGCCGGGCGCGCAGCTTCGTCTGCGCGGAGTCGATGCCATCGACGATGGCGGTGAGCGTGCCGCCGTCGACGAAGCCGCCGCCGTCTCCTCCCTCCTGAATCCCCGCGTCGAGCCCCGCGTCCGTGACGACCGTGACCCGGTCCGACGCGTCGACGGCCGCGGCGGCCCGCGCGAGGTCGCCGGCCTGGACCGCGGCGGACGCGGCCGCGAGCGCCGCGCCGGTCAGCGACGACGACGGCTCCGGGCTCGACGGGCGGGACGGGCGGAAGGGCTCGGCCTCGATGGAGACGCCGCGCTTCGGCGCGGGCGCGAAGGGCGCCGCGGCGACGTCGTGGCCGCCGCGCTTGAGCGCCGCCGCGACCGCGGCCTCGGCGGACGCCGCGTCGCGCGCGCGCGCGGCCGCGGCCGCCTCGGCCTCGGCCGCGGCCTCGAGCCGCGCGGCGGCCTCGGCCGCCGCCGCCGCCCGCCGCTGCGCCTCGGCCTCGCGCGGCGCCGCGGCCTCGGACTCGCGGACCCGCGCCGCCGCCCGCTCGTCGCGGCGCCGCCGCTCCGCGGCCTGCGCCTCGGCGCGCCGGCGCGCCTCCTCGGCCGCGCGCTGCTCGTCGCGGCGCCGCTGGGCCGCCGCGCGCTCCGCGGCCTCGGCGCGCCCGTCGTCGCGCCGCCGGGCCCGCGCGGCCGCCGCCGCGTCCGGCGCCGCGGGGCCGCCGAGCGCGGGGAAGTGCTCCGCCGACGGCGGCGCGCCCGCGCGCGTCCGCGGCGGCTTCGGCGCCCCGGCGCCGCCCCAGACGGGCGCCCGGGGCTGCACGGGCTCGCCCGTCGCGATGCTCACGACGTTCTTGATGTCGCCCCGGCAGTTGGGGCACGGCATGGCCTTCGTCGCCTTGTTGACCTGCTCGCGCTTCCACTGCATGAGGCACTCCTCGCAGAACTCGTGCTTCCCCGGGCAGTCCACGCGCAGGGCCACGGCCTCCTCCATGC
Organism: Aureococcus anophagefferens; assembly: GCF_000186865.1. NCBI lineage: Eukaryota > Pelagophyceae > Pelagomonadales > Pelagomonadaceae > Aureococcus > Aureococcus anophagefferens. The sequence continues at coordinate 2,164,437 of NW_008705562.1, forward strand.
AGATGCCGCAGAGCCCGTCGTCGTCGCCGAACGCTTCCGCCGCGGGCTCGAGGGGCGTCGGCGTCGCGGCGCGCGACGTCGCGCGGCTCGACGCCTGGCGGTCGCTCAGCGCCTGCTTGAAGCGCGTCCGCGGGCCCAGGGGCAGGCCCAGGCCCTTGAGGTCGTCCTCGTCGAGGCAGTCGAGGCACGAGTCGTCGATCTCCTCGTCTTTGAACTTGGGCAGGAAGCGCGACAGGCTCAGGTCCGCCAGGAGCTGTTCGAGTTCGTGGGTCGTGGCCATGGTTTCTCGGGCGGCGCGTCGGGAGCGCGGGCGACAGTGTGGCCTTAGCCGCAGAGTCTTGAAAAACACGACGACGACGGTGGTGCGTCTGGTTGGCTCGGACACCCGTCGAGCGGCAACATCGCCCGCATCAACAAGGTGAAGCGCCCTGTGGCATGATGACCACCACGTCTGAGACGAAGCGCCTGCGCCTCGTCGCCCTGTGCCTCGCTCTCGCGGCGCCCACCACCTCCTTCTTTTCCCCTCTCCGACGACACCAACACACAACTATCCGGTCGTCGCCCGACGACGACGACGAGGCGCCGAGCGTCGACGGCGAGGACTGGCGCGCCTTCCGGGCGAAGCTCATCGCGGGCGGCCTGGCGACGACGGAGGAGGCGGCGGAGGCGCCCGCGGGTCCGGCGACGGTCGGGTCCGGCGTGGGCCTCGACCCGGCGAACGAGGCGCTCGCGCGCGCGCAGAGCCCGAGCCTCGGCGATCTCCTCGAGGAGCCGAGCTGGGCGCACGAGGTCGGCGCGCCCGAGGTCGGCGGGCTGCTCCTGCGGCTCCCGCTGGAGACGCAGCTCTGCGTCGCCCGCGACAGCTACTGGGGGAAGAAGCTGCGCGAGTTCCACGAGGCCGAGAAGACGCGCGAGGCCATGGCCGAGGGCCGGCGGTCGGGTTTAGGCGCGTCCGAGCTGCCCGCGCGCGCGCCCGCGGCCGACGCGGGCGAGGGCGCCCTCGACGAGGTGCTGCTCTACCGCTGCGCGTCGCGGTTCCTGCGCCGCGAGCTCCAGCGCGTCGCGTCGAAGGGCCAGGTCGACGACAAGGGCCGGCTGCTCCTGGACCCGCGGACGCTGAGCGACGCGGACCGGGGCCTGCTGGACATGCACCAGCGCTACCTCTCGACGTGGCAGGAGGTCGTGCTCGTGACGCGCCACGACGGCGCCGCCGGCTCCGACGGCGTCGTCCTCAACCGGCCCGCGGCGACGGAGAGCTCCGATGAGCTCAGCGCCGCGTTGTGCGTCGCGCTCGAGCGCGAGGAGGGCGCGGACACGGTGGCGCCGGAGAACTTCCAGACGGCCTTCGGTCCCCGGCTGGCGGCCTACGTCGGCAAGCCCGCGCCGGGTGCCGCGCCCGCCGACGACGGCGAGGAGAAGGCGCAAAAGCCCAAGCAGACGGCGATGATCATCCACGGCCTCGCGGGCCTGAAGGGCGCCGAGGAGCTGAGCCCGGGCCTGGGCATCTACAAGGGCGGCTCCGCCGAGGCCGCGCAGCGCGTCCAGGACGAATCCAACGACCCCTACGACTTCCGCTTCTTCATCGGCAAGCACGAGTGGGCGCCGGGCGAGCTCGAGCGCGACATCCGCGAGGGCCTCTACCGGCCCGCGGCCTGCAGCCGCGGCGTCGCGCTCAAGCAGTGCCTCGGCCTGCCGAAGCCCCTCTGGCACGAGGTCATGGAGATGCTCGGCGGCACGTCCGAGGAGATCTCCAAGCTCGAGCTCCAGCGCCGCAAGGACAGCTGAGCGCCGCCGCGGCGGGGGTCGGGCGGCCTAACTTGCCGTTCGCCTACTCTAGTGTGCGCCGCTCGCGAGGGCGGCCGATGTCGCTCGGTGCGGTCTGTCGCGCCGCCGGCTCTTCAAATTCGGTCCTTGAACATTCGAATGAAGCTGCCCCAGAATCGCGGCAAGGGGATATAAATCTAGACCAAGGGCGCGCGCGCGTCTTTGAGGTGCACGGGGCCCACCGTTTCGACGACGAGGTCTGGGAGGTCCACGTCGGCGATCGCCTCCTTGAACCCGTCGAAGGCGGCCATCTCGAAGGCGACAAAGGCCCTGGTAATAGTCAGCTTCTCCTCCCGCGAGAGCTGGTCCGTGACGGAGTGCATCTGGTTCCAGAGCGTCTGCTGCTCGTCGATGATCGTCAACCGTTGCTCGAAGAACGCCTTCGACGCCGCCATGCCGCCGCCCGCAGATTTCGAGGAGGTCATTGCCAAGGCGTCGATGAGGTCCTCGAAGAAGCGGTCCCCGAAGTCCGCCGCGCCCTGGACCGGCTCGTCATCTTTCAGCAGTCGATCGACGACGTCGGCCGCCGCCGTCACGTCCTTGAGCATCGACTTCGCGTCGGCGAGGGCGGCTGCTGTGAGGTCCCGCAGGCAGCCGATGCGCGCGGCGATGCGCTGCTTGAGGTCCTCGCGCGACGCCTACGATGCAGTCGATGAGATCATGGCCCCGCGACGACGCGGCGCCGGGAAAACACGTCGAGCGTGAGCGCGACGGCGGCCGGGTTCTTCGCCTTCTTCCACGAGGTGAGCTGCCTCGAGACCTGCGTGCGCACGAGCTCGATCTCCGTGATGAACTTGTCGAGCTTCTCGTCGACGCCCTCCCTCGGTAGGTTCGAGCTGCGCCAGCCCACGTAGTTCTCGTCGAAGAACTTCCAGAGGCGGCGCTTCTGGGACGCGTCGATCGGCCGCCTGTGGCCCGGCACGTCGGCGTCGGCCGCGGGCGGCGCGTCCGCTGTGGGGGGCCCCTCTACGCCGGGCGCGCCCTCCTGGCCCTCCATTGCGTCCGGGCAGCCCGCGGCACCTTCCCCCGCGATCTCATGGTTGCAGTACGAGGACCTCGCGCGGCAATATCTCGTTGAGCTGCCACCCCATACTATTTATTACCCCTTGATCGCGGCCAATGGGCGCTCGCTACCTCCTCGCGCTGGCCGCCGCCTGCGCCGCCGTCGACGTTGCGTACTTCCGCGACGATCCGGCGGCGAAGACGCGGCTGAACGTCGTCGCGGACGAAGGCGCGGCGTGGCTGCAATCGCACGACACGACCATCGAAATCTTCGACAGCCCCAAGCCCGTGCACGTCTACCGCGTCGTGGTCACGGGCGTGCCCACGTCGACGGTGACGCTCTACCCCGCCAAGCTCGGCGGCGGGCTGCGTTTCCCGGGCGCGGCCTACATTTTCTCGAACGCGACGTACAACTGCTCCGACGCGACGAACGCGTCCGCCGCGCGCCGCGTGCGCTACTTCGACGGCGTCGCGTGGATCCAGGCCGGCGGCGCGGCGCGCTTCGACGTCTACATCGACAAAGCCGGCGCCTCCATGCTCTTCTTCGTGTCGTCCGGGCCGCTCGATTTCTCGCCGTCGGCCGCCGAATCGGCGCCGCTCCGCGTCGTCGCGGGCCGCGACGCGCTCGCCGCCAGCGCGACGCCCTATCGGCTCACGGGCAACTGCTCCGACGGCGCCATCCACCCGGAGCTCCCGGCGGACTACTCGAACCTCGACGAGCCCATCGGGCCGCTGGCCGCGCACTACCACACGCGCGGCGCGTTGTACCACGTGCTCTACGGCAGCGCCACGTTCAACGACCCGGGCATCGCCGACGACACGCTCCGAGCCGGCGAGGTCCGCTTCGTGAACGACGGCGTCTACTACGGCCCGGAGACGATGGACCGGTCGCCCTCCTTCGTCGTCAGCCTCCACGAGCCGGACCCGTCGAAGGTGCGGGTCCTCGCCGCGGCGGCGCAGGACGACGAGTTCGCGACGCAGTGCCCCTTCGCCTGCTTCACGAACCGGACGGCGACGGCGCGCTGCGTTGCGGTCTAAGTTTGCCTGCACCGAGTCGGTTGGGCTGCCCATCTGAACACGATGGTGCGCGCCTCCCTGCTGCTGCTCGCGCCGTTCGCGGCGAGCGACGAGCTGCCGACGACGCTGTCGTACCGCCCCGCGAGCGCCGCGACCGACGAGTGGTCGCCGGCGCCCTTCATGAGGCACGGCGCGCCGGCCCGGCTCGTCTCCCGGCGCGGCGGCTTCGACGCCCCGGCGCCGGCGGACGCGTCCTACGACTGGCTGCGGCCCGGCGCCTGGGACGGCTACGTGGCGGCCCTCTACGGCGGCACGGCGAAGGGCGCGCCGACGATCGGCGACGTCGACCTCGTCTACGACGTCGACGGCCTCCTCGACGGCGTCACCGTCGACTTCGCGTGCCCCGCGCGGGACGACCGGCCCTTCAAGCGCTTCAACTGGCACGCGCCCTACAACGAGGTCCACTACTTCCGGCGGCGCACGGCCGTCGACCGGCCGCCGGCCGCCCACGGCAACGGCACCTGGGTCGAGGTCTCGCACTGCGGCGGCTCGCGCTTCGAGAAGGTCGGCGCGTTCTTCTACGTCTTCCGCGGCAGCGGCCTCTACGTCAACGTGGGGCGCAGCATCGCCTTCGAGACGCACCAGGACGCGGCGCTCTATTTTTTAGGGCGGCCCTGCGACGGCAACCGCACGAAGCCCGCGGACGCGCGCCTCGGCATCTTCGAGTGCGACGGCGAGCTGCCGGCCGTCGTCTCGGCCGCGAGGCGCCGGGGCTGGGACAGCCTCCAGTTCACGCACCACTGCGACGCCTTCTGCGAGGGCGGCTCCATGAAGGCGGCGCTGAGCGGCGCGGACCCGCGGTCCCAGCTCTGCGGCTTCGAGCTCGTCCTTACGAACACGACGGGCGCGGGGCCCTGCCCGCCGGGCGTCCAGTTCCGCCGCGGCCTCGGCGGCGCCGAGCCCTGCGCCTGCGACGCCGACGCGCCCCTCCGCTCCCAGCGCGGCGCCTGCGCCGCCTGCGCCGCGGCATAAAGGCGCTCTCTCGATATCTTCTTTAGGCGCCCCTACAGGTCGAGGCGCGCGTGCGGCTTCCGGGGCCGCGCGCCCTCGGGCGTCTCGCAGACGTAGCAGCTCCAGGCGCCCTCGGGGACGTCGGCGAGGCCGCAGCAGGTCACGTGGAAGGCGCGCTCGCAGGTGTCGCAGCAGAGCAGCTCGCCGCCGGACCGGCAGATGAAGCAGTGGTCCTCGTTCGGGTCCGGCTCCGACGCGCCGCCCGCGCGGTCCGACGACGCGGACGACACCGCGCCGTCCTCCGACGCCGACGACGGCGGCGGCGGGGGGCGCCGCGAGGCCGGCGCCGCGCGCGGCCGCGCGGGGGCCGCGCCGGACGAGCCGCTGTCGCCGTCGTCGTCCGCGTAGACGCCGCGGCCGACGTAGACCCGCGGCCGCTTGCGCGGCGACGGCGCGCGCTGCGGCTTCGCCGCGCGCTCCTCGGGCGCGGCGGCGGCGGCGGCGGGCCGGGCGCGCTTGGCCGGCTTGCGCATGCGCCCCACGGGCACGTCGTCGTCGTCGTCGTCGTCGTCGTCGTCGTCGTCGTCGTCGTCGACGTAGGCGGGCGCGGCGCGCGCGCGCTTCGCCGGGGCCCGCGGCGACGCCCGCGAGGGCGGGGCCTTGGGCGGCGGCGCGGGCGCGGGCGGCTTGGGCTGGTCGTCGCCGTTGGCGACGCACTGCGGGCAGAACCAGTCGCCGTCGGGCACGGCGTCGAGGCCGATGCAGTGCGTGTGCGCCGTGGACACGCAGCGGCCGTCGCGGCCGTCGCAGAGGAGGAGCGAGCCGGCGTCGTGGTCCGTGCCGCAGACGGCGCAGGGGTAGACGCGGTCGCCGATGAAGCGGAAGTAGCGGCCCTCGACGTGGTCGACGCGGCCGAGGCACGCCTGGCCGATGGCGCCGTTGCTCAGGCCCGTGCACTTGGCCGCGTGCGTCGCGCTCGTGAATTCGCGCAGCACCGCGCCCGTTTTCGGGTCGACCTCGCAGCAGGGCTTGGGCCCGCCGGAGCGCACCCAGGGCACCTCGACGGCGTAGCGGAACTTGTGGCCGTCGCACGACTCCGTCGCGCCCGAGAGCACGTGCGTGATCTTGGGCCCGCCGACGCCCAACTTCCGCGCGGCGTCGGACGTCGAGCAGTACTCCTCGAGCACGGCGCCCGTCTCGCCGCAGTAGCGCACGATGGCCCGCGTGCGGCCGCTGCGGCAGTAGCAGTTGGGCCGGCCGGACGTGCACCGCGTGACGCCCGTCGCGAGCTGCGCGCTGTTGAGCCCCGCGGCGAGCACCTTCTTGAGCACGGCGTCGTCGCCCGGCGGCTTCGCGATGAGCTTCTCGGCGACGACGGCGCCGTCGCTGTAGTCGACGATGCGGCCCTTCCACTGCGCGAACGGCGTCGTCACGGTCCGCGCGAACCCGAGCCGCCGGAAGAACGCGAACGCGGCCTCGTCCGCGTAGGCCAGCGTCGCCGTCGCGCCGCGCTCGCGCCGCGTCCGCGCCTCGAGGCGCCGCATGAGCCGGCCGCCCAAGCCCCGGCCCTGGTGCTCGTGGCGCACGGCGATGAGCGACAGCTCGACGAACGTCACGCCGCCCGGCACGGCCGGCGGCCAGACGCGGTAGCAGCAGCCGCCGGCGACGGCCCGGGCGCCCGCGGGCGCGCTCCGGTCGACGATGGCGATGCACTCGTAGTCAGGCGAGTGCACGAGCTTGCCGCAGGCGACGTTGACGACGTAGGTCTGGAGCGTCTCCGCGAGGCCCGCGCGGAGCTCGTCGGCCGCGTCCGCGGCCGCGTCCGCCGCGGGCGCGCCGGCGCCGGGCGCGAGCTCCACGAAGGCCCAGTCGGGCGCCGCGGCGGGTTTCGTCGCGGGCGCCGCGGCGGGTTTCGTCGCGGCGGGCTTTGTTGCGGGCGCCGCGGCGGGTTTCGTCGCGGGCGCCGCGGCGGGCGCCTCGCGCGGCGGCGGTACCGCC
>NW_008705562.1:2171338-2176108 GCF_000186865.1 Aureococcus anophagefferens
CCCCCGGCGGCGCCGCCGCGGACGGTGCGGGCGACTCGCGCGGCGCCGGCGCGGCGACCGTGGGCGGCAGGCTCGGCGGCAGCGGCGTCGTGGCGGGCGCCTCGCGCGGCGACGGCGCGGCCGCGGGCGTGAGCGCCGGCTCGCCGGCCTCGGACACCGCGCGCTTCGGCGGCTTGACGTAGGCCGCCTCCAGGGCGTGGTCGTAGTCGCCGTCGTCGTAGGCGATGTCGTAGCGGAAGTCGATGGGCCCGCACGCGTCGCCGATCCGCACCTCCTGCACGACCCGCACGACGCCGGGGAAGAAGAGCCGGCCCCGCTGGTACTTGGCGCGCACGCGGTCGCCGACCTCGAAGCGCCGCGCCGGCGCCGCGGCCCGCGCCCGCGGCGACACAGACGCAGGCGGCGAGGGCTTCACCGCCGCCTCCAGGGCGCTCGGCGAGAGCTGCTTCTCCGAGTCCATCCCGATCGGCGGTGGATTCGGGTGCAACAATGCCAGCATCGACCTATCTCATCGACCTTGAACCAAGCGAGTGGCCTATGGTCTCCGCGATGGCAGCCCGGCAATAAAAGCGTGCAGATGAGCTCCTTCAAAGACTTTGTGAAGCAGCGGCGCGAGAAGCAGGCCGCGAGTGGCGGCGGCCGGGCGGCGAAGCGCGCCGAGGCGAAGGGCAGCCCCGCGGCGCCCAAGCCCCAGCCGGCGCCGCAGCCCCCGCAGCCCGTGGCGGCGCCGCGACCCCAGCCGCCCGCGGCGGCCCCGCAACCGCCGCCCAAGCCCCGCGGGCCGGACGCCAAGGCGGAGCTCGTGAACCGCATGGTGCCGAGCCTCCTCGCGTCGATGCAGGTCCTCGCGACGCACCCGCGCGCGCTCGTCGCGGGGCCCGTCGAGGAGGTCGGCCAGGGCTACGTGCTCTACTGCAGCGCGGCGCTGACGTGCCTCGGCGCGAAGCAGCCGGGGAACAAGGCCCTGGGGCCCGGCCTCGAGATGCCCTTCTTCGACTTTGGGAACGTGCGCTTCTCCCGCGACCACGACGAGATGCCCGAGGCCGGCACCGTCGTCGCGACGCTCGGCGCGCCGCGGCCGCCGCCGAAGACGAGCGCCACGGCCGTCTTCGTCCACCCCTTCGCCGACGCGCTGCGGGCCATGTGCGAGGACGGCAGCGGGCCCCGGGACTACGCGGATTTGTGGGGCGGCAACTGGGTCGTGCCGCCGTACATGGAGCTCCGCGCGGCGGGCCACGCGGTCGACCTCGCGCCCCGGTGCGTCGCCGGCGCCGTCAACGTGCTCTGCGGCTTCAACGCGCCCTACCTCGGCGACCCGAAGGCCATCGCCGACTTCCTGGGGCCGCGGGGCGCCGCGCTCGTCGCCTTAGCGGACTCGGGCAAGCTCGACGTCGACGGTCTGATGGGCGCGGGGCTCCACGTGCTCGCGCAGAACGAGCGCCAGTACTTCTCGTCGCCGGGCGCGGCCATCGCCGCCGTCGCCCACCCGAAGCAGGCCCACTGGCTGCCCATGTTCCCCCAGCAGGGGCTCAAGCCCCGGGACCGGAGTCGCGGCGACGCGGTGACGCGCGCGGTCTTCGTCGGCTGCCGCCACCAGCTCGACCGGGCCCTCCAGGCGCCGGCCTTTGTGAGGAAGCTCAAAGACGAGCTCGGCGTCGACCTCGACGTCGTCCACAAGGGCCGGGCCCAGGAGTGGCGCGACTACGCGGCCGCGGACGTCGTCGTCGCGGTCCGCGAGGCGGACCCGGGCCTCCACGTCGCCAAGCCCCCGTCGAAGATCATCAACGCCTGGCTCGCCGGCGTCCCGGCCATCCTGGGCCGCGAGTCGGCGCCGCGGAGCCTCCGCACGAACGACCTCGACTTCGTCGAGGTCGACGCGACGCCGGACGCGGTCTTCGCGGCGCTCGCGAAGATGAAGCGCGACCCGGCCTACTACGCGCAGCTCCGCGCGCGCTGCGACGTCAAGGCCGCCGAGTTCTCCCGCGCCGCCCTGGCGAAGAAGTGGGCGGATCTCATCGACGAGATCCGGCCGAGGTAAACCATGCCTCGAGTTTACCTCGAGTTGACCTTCAACATGTGCGGGATATCGACACTGGATAGCTCGGCGCTGGGGCCGCCTCTTCGGGACCTTTGACGCCGCGCATGGCCCGCTAGGCGCAGCCCATGGGCGCCGCCGGGTCGTCGGCGCGGTACCGGTCGCGCTACTCGGAGGCCGACGCCATCGCGGCCTGCGACGGGCAGCCCTACGACTTCGACGAGGCCAAGTGGTCGCGGGTGCCCAAGGGCAGCGACGGCCGCGCGGACCTCGTGGACATCCTGAGCTCGCTCTGCGAGGGCCGGAGCGTCCACTTCACGCGCAAGCTCTGGGCCGCGCCGCACAAGCCCGCGCTCGCGCCCATCGCCGCGCGGCCCATCGAGGTGCGGCCCGCGCCCGTCGCCGTCGCGGCCGCGCTGCCCGCGCGGGCCGTCGCGCCCGTCGCCGCCGTGCCCATCGCGGCGCCCGCCGTGGCCTTCCGGCCGCCGACGACGCTCGCGCGGCCGCGGACCTGCTTCGGGGACCGCGCGGCCGCGGCGGCGCCGCCGCGGCCGACGACGTCGGAGCTCCCGGGGCGCCGGTTCCACGCGCTGCGGCGCACGGACCCGCTCCTGCGGCTCCAGGCCGAGAAGGTGCGCAGCGAGGCGGCGCGCGAGCGGTCGGGCGCCCACGCGCCGCCGCTCGGGGCCCTGGGCTGGTGGGCGCCGCGGAGGGCCGTCGTGCCCAAGGCGCTCCGCCTGCCCGACGGCGCGGCCGTCGCGGCCGCGGACTGCCGCCGCGGGTCCGTCGCGGGGGCCGTCGACGGCGTCCTGACGCTGGCGGAGTGCGGCGCCTTCGTCGAGGCCGCGCGGCGCCGCGGCTTCCTGCGGGCGCGGTACGAGGCGAAGCAGCGCATGTCCAAGGTCATCGTCGAGGACGGCCGCTGCGCCGCGAGCCTCTGGGAGCGCTGCCGGCGCCACCTGCCGCGGTTCTGGGAGGCAAACGACGGGTCGACGTGGCGCGCCGTGGGCATCAACTCCCACATGCGCGTGCTCCGCAGTGTGGATTCCAACCACTGGTTTGGGGGGTCCCCACACCAAACTTCAGAACTCTCTAGCTCCGTCAAATCGAAGTCGATTTGGCTGATTTTTGGACGAATCGATTGCTCTCGTCGGGTTCTCGAAGCACAGCGAAAGAGTCTGGTCCAAACCGTTCGATTACGCGCACATTGAAGTCGGGTTGAAGATTTGGAATCTACACAGGTGCTCCGCTACGAGTCCGGCGACGCGTTCGACGCGCACCGCGACGCCGCGTTCTCGCGGCGCGGGCTCACGTCCTTCGTCACGGTCCAGATCTACCTCAACGACGGCGGCCGCGACTTCGACGGCGGCGAGACGCGCTTCGTCGGCAAGGACCGCCGCGGCGCGCCCGAGGACTACGAGGACGTCGTGCCGCGCGTCGGCCGCCTGCTCTACTTCGACCACGACCTGCTCCACGAGGGCCGGCTCGTGACGCGCGGCGTCAAGTACGCCATCCGCACGGAGCTCATGTTCGAACCGGACACTTAAAACGCGTCGTCGCACCTGAACTGCTTCACCCTGTAGAAATCGCCGTAGCGGAGCAGGCCCGCGTCCTTGAGCTTGTCCCGCGCCTCGCGGACGAAGGCGTCCGACGCGGACGACCCTTCCTTGTAGATCGCCGCGTAGCCCTTGGCCGTGATGTCGAGCATGTCGCTGCAAAAGTACCAGCCGAACCAGCGCTCGCCCTCGAAGGTGCCGACGTCGAAGACCGTGGCCCAGGACCTCCGCTCCGCGGCGTCATCGCTCGGATATGTCATCTTGTAGCGCCCGCTGTCGCGGAGCGCGTAGGTCGCGTTGAAGTCGAAGATCCGCGACGATTTCTCGCCGACGCTGAAGAACGACGACGTCGCGAGGCGGGCGTCGTCGGAGCCCTCCTCCTCGAAATGGGCCCTCAAGCACTCGACCTCGAAGTCGACGTTCTCGACGATGGCGTACCAGTCTCCTGTTAAGGTCCCCCACGCGCCGCTCGTGTATTCATCGCGCTCGCCTCCACCGTACAGCTGTACATGGACACATCCTCGGCGAGGGGCAGCACCGCCGAGAGACGCGCCGCCGCGGATCTGTCCTTCCGCCGACTCGCGAATCCCACCACGAGCGTCGACGCTATTACAGCGGCGATCACGGCGGGCACCCACCGCCGTCGAGGAGGATCGGGGGCTGCCATTCGCAGTCGTGTGTGGGTCGGGGCCGAGTAAATGTCGACTCGCTGATGAACCTTGTGGTGCTCTCCCGGGGTCAGCTTATGGGTAGAGCTCAAGGCCCCTCGGGAGCAGCAGCCTAGAGATGCAACCCGAGGACTTGGCACGATCCGCAGCCGTCGCGTCGACGGCTGCCACGACCTGCGCCCCCGGCGCGCTCATCGAGGCGCCGACGGAGGCCACGGAGCCCCTTCCCGCCGAAGCGCCCGTCGAGGCGCCAAAACCCGCAGCGGCCGGCGCGACGGCCGGCGCGCCCGTCGAGGCGCCCAAGCCCGCCGCCGCGACGCCCAGCGCGCCCGTCGAGGCGCCCAAGCCCGCCGCCGCGACGCCCAGCGCGCCCGTCGAGGCGCCCAAGCCCGCCGCCGCGACGCCCAGCGCGCCCGTCGGGGCGCCCGAGCCCGCCGCCGCGGCCGCCGCGCCCGCGACCTTCGCGGCCGGCGCGCGCGTCGAGGCCTTCAACGGCCGGACGCGACGTGAC
>NW_008705562.1:2176414-2186983 GCF_000186865.1 Aureococcus anophagefferens
CCGCCGGCGCCGTTTTCCACAAGGCCGCCGTCTGGGACGACGAGTGGCGCTCGCCGAGCGCGCAGCGGACCAAGGTCCGGCCGCTCTGGTGCCGCTGGGACCCGGACGTCGTGCTCGACGACGACGACGACGACGGCGACGGCGACGGCGAGCCCGGCGCGTGGCGGGTGAGCTGGGCCGACCGCACGGACACCTACGTCGGCAGGGACGAGGTGCGCGACTGCCGGGAGACCATGGCGGCCCTCGCGGCCGCCGCCGTCGACGCCGCGCGGCGGGCCGCGGCCGCCGCGAAGTCGCCGCCGAAGCCCGCCGCGGCCGCCACCCCGCGCGCGAAGACCAAGGCGGGGCCGAAGGCGGAGCGCGCGCCGAAGCGGACGAAGGTGGCCGCCGCCGCGAAGCGGACGGACGCCGCGGCGGCGGACTCGTCGCTCGCTCCGCTCGTGCGCTACCTCGACCGGCTCGAGGGCTGCGACGACGGCGCGGCCGCCGCGACGGGCTGGCGCATCGAAACGACGACGCGACGCGAGGGAGCTACGACCGGCCGGGAGGATTTCTACTACTTCAGCCCCGACGGCCACCGATTCCGGTCCCTCGCCGACGTCGCGCGGCACCTCGACCTGATCCCGCTGTGGCAGCGCACGCGCAGCAGCACGCCCGGCGGCTCCACGCCGCGAGCACCGCAAGCCTTGCGCGAGGTCATCGCGGAGGGCGTCGTGACGCGCGCGACCCGAGGAAGCGGCAAAAAACGAGTGCGCCTCGCGATCGGTGGAATCTTGCTGCCGACGGCGTTTGACGGTCGTACGCAAGCCGTGGCCGCGCTGGAAGGGAGTTCTGCGGTGCAGCGCTGCGTCTGCGGCCGCGCGCACCACGGCGACTACGTCGCCTGCGCGGGCGGCCCCGGCGGCCGCTGCGGCGGCTTCGTCCACGCGCGGTGCGTCGGCCTCGTCGGCGACGCGCCCGAGGGCTATTTGTGTCCCCTGTGCGCGCCGGGTCCCGCGGCGTCGCTCTGCGTGCGCGAGAACGAGGCGTGCCCGCTCGTCGGCCGCGTCCTGCTCCGCGCGCCCGGCGACGACGACGACGACGACGACGCGCCGCTCCTGCTTCGCGCCGTGGGCGCGTCGATGCGCGACGGCGACGTCGTCGTCCGCTGCGCGTCCCTGGTCTTGGAAGACACCGCGCTCTACGACATCTCCGTCGACGACGCGCGCACCTCGGCGCTCCGGCGCGAGGCCGCGGAGGAGGCCGCCCTGGACGCGTCGTTCGAGCGCGGCGGCAAGTACGCCTTCCACTCCACGCTGGCCAACTGCGGGACGTGCAAGAATTGCAAGGACAAGCCCGAGTTCGGCGGCCCGAACACGTCGCGCCGCGCCTGCGAAAAGATCCTCGCGCAAAGAAACCCCGCGCTCCTCGCGCTCGCCTCGGGGACGCCGCCCGCCGACGGGTGCTCGTGGAAGGCTATCGGCGGCATCGACGGGAGCCAGCCTCGCAAGAAGCGGTCCGGCAGCCGTCGGGCCTGCGCCCCCGCCTTCGACTCGGACTCTTCGGGGTCCGACGAGGAGTGCCGCAGCTTCGCCGTGGGCGACGCCGTCGTCGCGCCCTACGAAGGCGTTTACTACCGCGCGACGATCACGCGCGTGCGCAAGCGCCCGAAGCGGACCGTCGACGTCGTCTTCTCCGACGGCGGCACGCGGACGGCGGTCCCCGTCGCCCGAATCCGGGAGACGGACTCCTCCGACGAGTCCTCCTCCGACGAGTCCTCCTCCGACGAGTCGTCCGACGACGCGCCGCCGCCGCCGGCCGCCAAGGCCGCGCCGCCGCCGGCCGCCAAGGCCGCGCCGCCGCCGCCGGCGAACCACGGGCAGTGCATGATCTGCCTGTCGCAGATCGGCGGCGGCGAGGCGCACGCGCTCGACTGCGACCACGTCTTCCACGCGGACTGCCTCAAGAGCCTGGCGAACTGCGTCCGCCTCGCGACGGCGACGCGCCGGAGCGCCGTCGTGGCCTGCCCGCTCTGCCGGCGCGTGAAGCGCACGGAGATGGACATGACCTAGCGCGGTCCGGCGCTTCTTGTAATGTGTCGAAAAAGAAGAGGCGAGAGGGGGGTTACTTTCGGGCGGCGCGCTCAGCAGATCGTGTCGATGAGCGCGTCGCGGAAGCGCTCGGGCTTCTGCGGCCCGTCGTCGTCGGAGTCGTCGTCGTCGTGGAGCTTGAGCACGTTCTCGATGACGTTGATCTCCGTGGACGTCGTGTCGTAGCCGCAGAAGGCGGCCCAGTCGTTGGCGATGAGGCCCGCGCCGAGGACGTCGGAGCCCCGGTTCACGGTGCCCGCGATCAGGGGCACCTGGAGGAGCGACGCGAGCTCCTCGAGGTCGTCGACGGACGTCCGCGGGTGGACGATGCCGCCCTGGTTCGTGAAGCGCGCGTAGGAGCCGACGAGCGCGTTGCCGCAGATGGTCTGGCGGAAGACCTCGACGCCGAGCACGTCGGCGACGATCTCCTCCGTCTCGCGGTCGAGGTCGGTGTGGCAGAGCGCGACGTGGTCGTTGCACGCGATGCAGTTGCCCAAAGCGCTCAGGCGCTCGTCGACGCGCTGGACGACGACGGCGTCGGGCAGGGCGTTGCGCAGGTGCTGGAGCTCCTGGTCGCCCGTCGTGTTCGGCACGAGCAGGCCCCGCTTGTTGCCGACGCAGACGCGGCCGACGAAGCGGCAGCCCGCGATGGACGTGTGGACGACGGGGATGTGGTCGCCGAGCTCCGCCTCGAGCACGCTGAAGAAGTTCTCGCTGTTGCCCACGCAGGTCAGGGCGTAGGCGTTGGTCAGCATGGACACGACGCCGATCTCGTTCGTGCCCTCGAACTGGAGGCGCGTGCACATGGTCGGCGGCGGCGCGGGAGCGTTGGCGCGCGGAGAATGGAGCCGAGCTGGCGGCGCGCGCGTGCGGCGACGACGGCGATTTCGCTGCGGCTGTCGCGCGCGAGCGCAGGTGCGACGACGACGACGACGAGGCAGGCTTCGGGAGCCTGCTTTGATCGCTCGATTGCGCCGCTTCACTCGTGCTTCACATCACTCGCGATGATGCTTCGAGGAGTTGATGCTGCTGGCACCGCCCTGCCCCTGAAACGAAAAACCTGGAACCGCCCAGCCGCATGGGCGCCCAACAATCGCGGCCGTGATGGCGCGCCTCTCCGCGGCGACGGGCCGCCCGCTCCGCCACCCGCGGCGCCTCGGGTGCCCCTGAACGCTCGCGCGCCTCGAGCGCCCGTCCGGCGCGCCCGCCGCGCGCGCCTCGCCGCCGAAGGATGACGCTCTGGTCGTCCGTGGCCGACTGCTGGAAGGACGGCGACAAGATGCAGTTCGACGCCGGCGTCCTCGAGTCCGTCTTCCCGGCGGACCACGACCAGAAACAGAAGCGCGGCGACATCTTCAAGGCCATGGACGGCAACGGCAACGGCTACGTGTCGCTCGCGGAGTTCGACGACTGGTTCAACCGCGCGACCTGCGCGCGGGAGCGGCTCCACGGCCTCAAGCCCGTCGAGGGCAAGTCGACCCTGTTCCCCTACGCGCGGCCGAGCCTCATCCGCGCGTTCTCGCTCGCGAAGGGCGCCGCGCCGCCGATCGCGTCCGAGCAGCGGCAGAGCGACTTCAACGAGGACGACTACGTGACGAACACGGAGGTGGCGCTCCTCATGATGGGCCTCCAGTACTGCCTCAAGATCTTCCGGGTCTTCGACGCCGTGGACCGGAGCCACGACCGGCGCCTCGACCGGCGCGAGTGGGACCTGAAACTGGGCCACATCAACCACCAGCTCTCGCTGCTGGGCTACAAGGGGCACGTGATCTCCTCGACGGACTTCAACAAGGTCGACAAGGACGAGGGCGGCATGATCCTCCTGAGCGAGGCCGTCTACTACTTCCTCAAGCTCCTCTGCCCCAACGAGACGCTCCTCAAGCGCAACGAGGTCCTCGGCGCGAACCCGACGATGATCGACGTCGGCAAGTCCGACGCCCTCATACCCGCGGCGGCGAAGAAGAACCCGAGCTCCAAGTCCTGCACGATCCTGTAAGGCGCGGACTTGTATCGGAGGCGTCGCGGCGCGCCGAAAAAAAGAGAAAGAGCCGACGGCTTTTACCCACGCGCGGCGCCCTCCCCCTCCTCACTGGTTGAGCTGGAGGAAGAGGTCGCCCTCGAAGCCCGGGAAGCCGACGAACTGGACCTCGTAGTAGAGCTCCGCGTTCGGCGGGATCCGCGGCTTGCCCGCGGACGCGGAGCGGCCCTTGGGCCCGAAGCCGAGGTCGCCGGGGATGGTGAGCCCCCAGGTCTCGCCGTAGTGCATGAGCGTCACGGCCTCGTCGATGCCCTTGATGAGCGACCCGCCGCCGACGCGGTAGTAGAGCGGCTCGTCGGTCTTCGTGATGTCGTCGAAGACGCGGCCCTCCGTCGAGCCCTTGAAGCGGATGGCGATGAGGTCGCCGATCTTCGGGATCGCGCCGTTCGGGTTCGACTTGATCACCTCGTACTTGAGCCCGGACGGCAGCGTCGTCGCCGCCGACGCCGGCGCCGCCGCGCCGACGGCCGCGGCCGCGGAGAACGCCGCCGCGCCCTTGAAGAACTCGCTCCGCGTCGGCGCGCGCGCCTTCGGCGACAGGGACAGCGCCGTGGCGGTCGCTAGGAGCGCCATGTTGATGAAGAGGTTGCGCATGGCCATCACTGTCCCACAGTCAGCACCGATCTGAGCCAGTGTTGAGCTCAAAGGCTCACGACAAATTAGCAGCTCGTGCGACGAAGATGGCTCGTCTCCTGCTCGCGTTAACGCTGCCGCTCGTCGGCGGATTCAGGCCATGCTCGCGCCGCGCTTTATTTGGAGCTCCCGCGGTGCTCTGCCTGCCGCAACCCAGCAGCGCTGCCTCGCCAAAGCCCGGCGTCGCCGAGCTCAAGGCCGCGCTCCTCGCGGCGATCCCCGCGACCGCCACGGGCCGGCCGGCGACGAACGTCACGGAGCCGCGGTGCGCCGCGGCCGTCGAGCGCGCGGCCGCCGCGCTCGAGGCGTCGTACGGCGCCAGAGGCGCGACGCGGGACCCGCGCCTCGGCGGCGGCTGGCGCCTGCTCTACAGCGACGCGCCGGAGATCACGAACCTCGCGGCGCTGCCGCTCGGCTTCCGCCTCGGCGCCGTCTCGCAGCCCTTCGACGTCGCCTCCGGCACCTTCGAGAACCAGGGCCGGATCCTCCACGCGACGGGCCTCGCCGAGGCGTCGACGCGCGTCGTCGGCGAGTTCGCGATAGCGCCGCGGGGGTCGCGCAACGCCGCGGGCGTCGCGAACGACCGCGACGACCGCGTCGACGTCGACTTCCGCCGCGTCGTCTTCCAGCTCGACGCCGTCGCGGGGCGGCCCGTGGCCGACGTCCGCAAGGTCGTGCGGCCGCGGCCGGACCCGGCGCTCGCGCGGCCCGCCGTCGACGTCACGTACCTCGACGACGACCTCCGCGTGACGCGCGGCGGCGACGGCGCGCTCTTCGTGCTCGCGCGCGACGCCGCGCCGCCGCCCATGCTCGGCGCCGCCGAGCGCGAGAAGATCTACGCGCTCGACGCGAGCGCCGTCACGTCCGGCGCGGGCCTGACGAACTGGTCGAAGACGACGTCCGGCGTCATCGCCGGCCGGGACGACGCGGCGTCGCGGCTCCGCTAGGTCGGCACGGCGCGGCGCGGCTCCGCTAGGTCGGCACAGCGCGACGCTCCCCACGTGCGGTACGGCTTCGTTAAGCCTCCGCTAGTTAGCCGTCCCCACGTAGAGCGCGACGCTCCCCGCGGCGTAGAAGACGGGCGGCCGCGTCGCGAAGCCCGCGCGCTCGACCTTGCTCCGGAAGGCCGGCGGCGGCGGGAAGGCGGCGATGGACCGCTGGAGGTGGTTGTACTCGTCCCAGCGCGCGCCCGACAGCAGCGCGCCGAGCCGCGGCACGACGTGCTTGATGAAGAGTCGCGCGATTGGCGCGAGGACGCCCTCCGTCGGCTCGCAGAACTCCATGACCGCGAGCGTCGCGCCCGGCGCGGCGACGCGGCGCATCTCCCTCAGGGCGCCGTCGACGTCGGGGATGTTGCGGATGCCGAAGCTGATGGAGATCTTGTCGAAACCGCCGTCCGCCAAGTGTTCGAGGTCCGTCGCGTCGCCGAGCGCGAGCTCGACGGTGCCGTCGAGGCCCGCGGCGGCGACCTTCGTGCGGCCGATGGCGAGCATGTTCGCGCTCGGGTCGACGCCGAGCACTGCCGGCCCCGCGGCGCCCTCGAGGATCGCGACGTCCGCCGTCCCCGTCGCGAGGTCGAGCACGCGGTCGCTCGGCGCCAGTTCGAGCGCGGCCACGAGGCCCCGCCGCCAGCCCTGGTCCATGCCCAGCGACATGAACTTGTTCGCCAGGTCGTAGCGCCGCGCGATGCGGTTGAACATCTGGCCCGTGCCCAGGTCCTCCGCCGGCGCGCCCTCCTCGAGGCCGCCGAGCGTGACGAGCAGCCCGACGAGGATCGCCGACAGCACACCGACGAGCGCCGGGCCGGGCTTCATCGTCTTTCGATGCGGCGCGATTCGGCGCGAGGCTGCGAGTCTGAGAGCGTCGGCCAGCGCAGCCTCGTCGACGGGCGGCCGTGTGGTTCAGCGAGCGATCTTGAGGTAAAACGAGCAAGGCAAGGTCGGCGCGCGCGATGGGCCGCGCCTTCCCGCGGTGCAGCCGTGCGCTGCTGCTGCTCTTCGGCAGCATCGCGGTCGTCGCCGACGACAGCCAGCTGCCGCAGCGCCTCCGGCAGCTCGACGCGGCGCGCGCCGCCTTCGCGCGCACGCCGGACCGGCCGAGCGCCTACCTGCTCGCGCGCGCGCTCCTCAGCTACGGCCACGTGCGGCCGTCGACGGTGTCGAACGCGTTCTACGTCGAGGCCGCGGAGACCTACCGGCGCGCGGCGGCGCTCGGCGGCGCCGCGCCGAGCGACGCGTCGCTGCTCGTCGACGAGGCTGGCGCGTGGGTCCAGGACGGGAACGGCGCGCGCGCGTTCGCGGCGCTCGCGGACGCCGAGGCGGCGCTCGGCTGCGGCGTCGCGGAAGCCTGCGCGTTCCCCGACGCGACGGCGTCGCGGCTCTGGGAGGCGCGCGGCGACGCGCTCGACCTCCAGGCCGGCCGCGACGCCGCGGCCGCGGAGGCCGCGTACCGGACGTCGCTCGCCGCGGGCGCGCGCGCGCCCGTGCTCAACAAGGTCTGCCGCCTCGTGTCCCGCGAGCGGAAGCGGGGCGGCGCGCTCGGCGGCGACGACGCCGCGCGGCGGTGCGTCGCCGATATTGATGCTGTGGTCGCAGCACACGGCACATCAGCCTACGACGGCGCGCGCCTGCTCTACACGGCCTTCGCCCTGCGCGAGGGCCTGGGCGACCACGACGGCGCCTTCGCGGCGCTCGAGCGGGCCAACGCCATCGAGCTCCGGCCGGAGGCGGAGCGCGCGGCGCTCGCGGCGTCGCGCGACGCGAATCTACGAGTGCTCAAGTCCATCTTCGCGACGCGCGAGGGCCTCGCGCAGCTGGAGGCCTTCAGCCCCCGCGGCCGGCCGGAGCGGCGGCCCGTCTTCGTCGTGGGCCTCCCGCGGAGCGGGTCGACGCTCGTCGAGGCGATCCTCGGCGGCCACCCGCGGTGCCACGGCCTCGGCGAGGACAGCGTCTACAACCCGGCCATGGTCGCCTTCCGCGACGGCATGGCGGCGGCGACGACCGGCGCCGAGCTCGCGGCGCTCTACGAGTCGACGGCCGACGCGGTCTGGCGGGGCATGGTCGCGGCCGCGCCGCCGGAGAAGCGGGAGCAGCCGGGCCTCGTCGTCGTCGACAAGATGCTCATGAACCTGCGCACGCTGCCCTTCCTGCACCTGCTCTTCCCCGACGCGCGCGTCGTCGCCCTCGCGCGCGACGCCGAGGACGTCGTCTTCTCCTGCTTCAAGGCCGAGCTCACGGCGCTCGCGCTCTACAACGACCTCGACGACATCGTCGGCGAGCTCGCGTGCGACCGCGACCACCTCGACCACTGGCGCACCGTGCTGCCCCCGGGCCGCGTCCTCGAGCTCCGCTACGAGGACCTCGTCGCCGACTTCGGCAACGCGTCCGCGCGGCTCCTCGACTTCGTCGGGCTCCCGCCCGTCGACGGCTTCGACGCCGCGGACTTCCACAAGACCGCGTCCCAGGTCCAGACCTGCTCCAAGGAGCAGGTCAACCGGCCCATCTACGCGACGGCCGTCGGCTCCGCCAGGCCCTACGCGGCGCACCTCGCGGCGACGAACGCGAAGCTCGCGGCGCTCGCGGAGACGCGGCGGCGGCCGGCGAAGAAGAAGAAGCGGAAGAAGTAACAAAAGCCTCCCTCTGCTCGCGCCTAACATACAATCTTACGGGAACTTGATCAGGGCGAGATCTCACTCGCGCGCTCCGTCGTAGCTCAGTCGTCCCGGCTCGAGCGCCAGAACGACAGCACGTGCCAGAAGACCTCGTTCGGCACGCGCGCGGCTTTGGTCTTCGTCGTTGGCGATGACGGGAACGCGAACAGGCGCTCGAAGATCACCATCTCCGCGGCGCTGAGCGTCTTCAGCTTGAGAATCCCAGATGCGGCATGAGGCGGCGTCGCGCGGCCGCGCGCGCAGAGCGAACGGAGTCGCACGAGCTCCACCCGCGGAGCGCGCTCGTAGGCTTTCCAACTGCCGGCGGACTTGACTTCGCGGATGAGATTTATGATTGAGGCTTTTGAGTCGCCATAGCCATGCCGTAGGGTCGTCGCCTCGGCGTTGAGACCCTTAGCATCCTGCAAATAGCAATTGGCACCACGGCGCAAGAGGAGTTTCGCAAGAACTAAGCCGTGCTTTTTAGCGAAGCAATTCATGAGCGCTGTGCGCCCAATCTCATTACGTGCGTCGACTTCCGCACCGCCATCAAGCAACGCGTCCATCTCTCCCTGGAACTGGCACATCATGAGGGGCGCATCTTTGATACCGCGCGGCGCGCCGCGACAGAGATTCGCGTCAGCGCCGTGAGCCAGTAGGAGGCGCACCGCATCCGCGCGATTGCTTCGACAATCTCTATATTGCGGGAGATGAGAGAGTACAATGTGTAAGAGCGCGCAGTCACGAAGAACAGAATCAGTGAATAAGACGTTCGGATCTCGCGTGCCGCTCTCGAACCAATTTCGCAGGGTGTCGACGTCTCCATCTTCCGCAGCCTCGATGATTTTCGGTGGCACGCTCATCGCCTCCAAATGTGTACAGTTATGTGTCGGCTTACGCCTTGGTCAAGACGGGCGTTCTTGGCTCGCGGTCTTCAAATTTTACACTCCAGACGCTGTCTGCTCGCCGAAAAATTTATTAGCCCGACGCCGTAGCCTCCTATTAACCGATCGCCTCACCGGCGACTGTCCGTCCTCGCCAGAGAACGACGCCGAAACTTAGTCGGCCCGGTACGTGCCGTAGAGCGTCGGGACGGGGCGCTTCGGCGGGTCGAGCCATCCTCGCACCTCGCGCCACTTGGACTCGCGCCGCTCCTCGAGGACCCGGTCGTCGCGCCAGGCCTTGAGGGCCGCGCGCCAGTCGCGAAACCGGTCCTTGAGCACGTAGCGGCGGCCCGGCTCCGCGGCGGCGAGCCAGAGCCGGCCCACGCGGTGCCTTTCGCGCTCCGCGCGGAGCGCCCACGTCGCGAGGCGCGCGCCGAGGACGCGCGCGTTCGCCGCCCCGGCGACGAGCGCGGCCCGCGCGCGGAGGTCGCCCGTCGCGCGCGCCCACCAGGCAAAGGGCCCGCGGCAGACGTGCGCGTCCGCGGCGGCGACCGCGCGCCGGAGCACCTTCCGCTGGCGCTCGAGCGCGAGCGCGCGGCGCCGCGCGCGCCAGCCGACCCAGTCGGCCCAGACGCGCTGGAGGAGGCCGTCGGCGTGCCAGCGCGCGGCCTTGGCGGCCCGGATCTTCGCCGCGGCGACGCGCCGCTTCCAGGGCCCGAGGCCCCGCCAGAGGAGGTTCGCGCGGTCGTAGTGGAGCCGCGCGACGCGCCCGAGGTGCTTCGCCAGCAGCCGGTCCGCGGCGGCCGTCGCCTCGGCCTCGGCCCTCGCCGCCTCGCGCGCGTCGAAGAGCGCGTCGGCGTCGCGCGCGCGCGCGCGCTCCTCGTCGCGCGCGCGGAGCGACGCGCGCTGCTCCGCGAGCCGCCGCTCCGTGCGCTCCGCGAGGCAGCGGCGCCGCTCGCGGCGCTCGACGGCGCGCGCGTCCAGCGCCCGCTGGAGCCGCGGCGCGCCGCGCGCCGCGGGCGGCGCGGGCGACGCGCTCCGCGCGGACGACGGCGCGCGCCGCGACGACGCCGACGACGACGGCGGCGGCGGCGGGGCGTCGCCGCGGGCCGTCTCGACCGTGAGCGCCGGCGCCGCCCGCGCCGCGAGGCGCCGGCGCAGCCGCGCCTCGAAGGCCTCGATCTTCGCGAGCCGCGCGGCCTCCGCCGCGATCTCCGCGTCGTCGACGCGCGCGGCCGCCGCGGCCCGGCGCCAGGCGGCGCAGGCGCGGCGCAGGACGGACCGCGCGCGAAGCGT
>NW_008705562.1:2188299-2191053 GCF_000186865.1 Aureococcus anophagefferens
CTGACGGCGAGGTCGGGCGGCGCCGGCGCGGCCCGGGGCCGCGGCGCCGCGCGCGCGGGCCGGCCCATCGTCGCGTGGCTCCGCCGCGGCGCCGCGCGCGCGGCCGCGGGCGCCGCGGCGTCCGCGGGCGCGGGCGCCGCCGCGCCGACGGCGAGGTCGAGCTCGTAGGCCGGCGGCGCGTCGTCGGCGGCGCGCGCCCGCGCCCGGGGCCGCCGCGGTGCCTCCGCGGGCGCGGGCGCGGCGCGGCGCCGCGGCGCCGGCGGATCCTCGTCGAGCCGCGCGCCCGCCCAGCGCGGCTCCGGCGGCGGCGGCGGCGGCGGCGCGCGCGCCGCGCGCGCGACGCGCGGCACGGCCGCCTTGCGCTCCGGCGCGGCGCGCGGCCGCGGCGCCGCGGGATCCGCGGCGAAGACGCGCGACTCGATGCGCGCCGCGGCGCCCTCGACGTCCCGCCACGCGCGCAGCAGGCCCCGCGCCTCCTCGAGCGACCCCGGGCCGTCGCCGCGCCGCGCGGGGCTCCGCGGCTTGCGCGGCGGCGACCCGCCGCGCGGCGCGGCGACGCGCGGCGGCCGGTTCTCGTCGCCGGCTTCGACGACGACGCGGCGCGGCGCGGCGGCGCGGCGGCGCGGCGAGTCGTCGGCGAGGCACGGCGAGTCGTCGGCGAGGAACGGCGAGTCGTCGGCGAGGAACGGCGAGTCGTCGGCGAGGAACGGCGACGGCTCCGGAGCCTCGAGGCGGAAGGACAACGGCTCCGGAGCCTCGACGAGGCGGAACGACGACGGCTCGTCGCCCCAGGGGTTCGACGTCGGCCGCGGCGGCTTCGAGGGCTGCTGGAACAGGTGCTTGCGCGCCGCCAGCGCGTCCGCGTCCTTCTGGATCTGGTCGATCCACCCGCGCAGCTCGACGATCGACTCGCGTGGGCCCGCCATGGGCTGCCGCGTTTGCCGCCAAACTGTTATACTGAAGCCGACGGTGCTGTGGAGCTGGACACCTTGCATCGATGTTGCCGCAGCTCGCGAAGCAGCCATCTCTGAGACACCCGCGCCCAGCTCTGCTCGCGCGCGACCGGGAGCTGCGCGACCGGGTGCTGCACCGGCGATGCAGCGCGACTCGGCCGTGCCGCGGCCGATCCAGCGGAACATCAATGCGACGGCGGCGGACCTGGACATGAACTGGCGGCGCGGGGCGCCGGCGCCGGCGCCGGCGCCCGCGGCGCGGCCCCCGGCGCCGCGGCTCGCGGCGCCGAAGGAGAGCCCCTGGGGCGCCGTGCCCGCGGCGCCCGCCGCGGACCTGCGGTCTGGCGGCGGCGGCGGCCCGGCGCCGCGGCCGGCGGCGGAGCGCGCGCCCGCGGCGCGCGCGAGCGCGCGGGGCAGCCGCGGCGCGCGCGAGGGCGGGCGGCCCGGCCGCGAGGCCGGCGGCGCGGCGCGGCGGGGCGGCGACGCCCCCCGCGCGTCGCCGGAGCGGCGGCCGCGCGACGCGCCGCGGCCGCCGCCGTCGCCGCCGCGGCCGCCGTACGTGCCGCCGCCGGCGCCGTGGGCCGGCGCGGCGCGGGCCGCGCGGCCCGCGGCGGCGCCGACGCGCGACTTCCCGACGCTCGGCGCGGCGCCGCCGCCGGCGCCGCCGCCGGAGCCGCCGCGCGCGGCGCCGCCGCGCGCGCCGGAGCCCGCGGCGCCGCGCGACCGCGCCGTCGCGCGCGGCGCCGCGGCGCCGCGGAACCCCTGGGGCGCGCCCGGCGGGCCCGCGCCGCCGGCGCCCGGCGGCGACTTCCCGGCCCTCGCGCCGCCGGCGCGCAATTCGCCGCCCGTCGTCCTCGCCGCGCTCGACAAGCCCGCGGGCGCCGGCTATCTGAAGCCGAAGCCGCAGGCGAACTTCGTCGTCTTCGACGTCCTCACGAGCAAGCTCAGGCAGAAGGCGCCGCGCGGTAAGAAGGCGCCGGAAACACCGAAGCCGGCGCCGGCGCCGGCGCCTAAACCGCCCGGCGCCGACGACGACCGGCCCGCGGCGCCCGACAAGGTCCGGAAGAAGAAGCTGAGCTCGCTGAAGAAGCGCATCCTCCTCGAGCGCGCGGAGCGCTGGTACGAGCTCCACCCCGAGGCGCGGCCCGCGCCGACGATCCGCGACGAGGCGACGAGCGGGGCCTTTGCGGACGCGACGGGCGTCGGCCGCCGCTTCGTCGTCCGCGTCGACAACGTCGCGACGCGCGGCGAGCTCGAGGACGCCGAGGAGCGCGACGAGATCCTGCGGGACGTGGGGTGCCTCTGCAGCCACCTCGCGCCCGTCGTCGCCGTCGAGGTCGCGCCCGCGGCCGCCGGGACGGCGGACGACTTCGCGCCCATCGACGTGTCGTTCGCGGCGCGCGACGACGCGGCCGCGGCGCTCGCGGGCCTCGAGCGCCGCGTCGTCGGCGGCGTCGCCCTGCGCGCCGCCGAGCGGCCGCCGTCGCCGCCGCCGGACTCCATATCGACGGCCGCGCGCGTCTTCGGCGCGCTCGACGCCGACGACGCGGCCGACGCCGACGCCGTCGACGAGACGCGCGACGATCTCGCGCGGCTCGCGGAGGCCTACGGCCCCCTCGCGGCGCCGCCGCGCCTCGAGCCGTCGCGCGTCGCGGCCCTCCGCGGGTGCCTCGACGCGGTCCTCGACTTCGGCGACGCGCGCGCGGCCGCGCGCGCCGTCGCGGGCCTGGGGCGGACGACGATCGGCGGCGCGACGCTCCTCTGCGACGTCGAGCCGGTGCCCGGCGACTCCGTTGCCGTG
>NW_008705562.1:2191223-2219916 GCF_000186865.1 Aureococcus anophagefferens
GAAATCGACGAGGGCTCGACGCTCGCCAAGTCCGTCGACGAGATCCTCGCCGCGGCGCGCGACATGGGCGTGCCCGTCGTCTTCGCCCTCGGCAAGCGCAAGCTCGGCCGCGCGCTCCGCAAGTCCGTCGGCGTCTCCGCCGTCGGCGTCTACAGCGGCGACGGCGCCTACGACGAGTACCGCGCGGTCACGAACCGCCTCAAAGAGCTCCAGCGCGACCCGGCCTGCGCCGTCGACCCGGCCTTCGTCCAGGAGCAGCGCCAGCGAGGACGCGGCGCCGAGCCCAAGCCCGACGGCGCGCCGCCGCGAACCGACCAGGCCGACGCGCCGTCGGCGAAGCGGCCCCGCGGCCGCCGGAAGGCCCCCCAAACGCAGCCGGCGAAACCGCCGGCCCCGTCCTTCGACTTCCAGCCGCCCCTGCCGGGCGCGGCCCAGCAGCCGCCGCCCCAGCTCTGGCCCGCGCCCTACGTCGCCTTCTGATCTTTTTATACGACACTCGCCGGTCGTCGGCAGGGCAGCGATCTAAAATAAAAAGTGTCGCGCCTGCCGTCTCGGGCGCAAAATAAATCAATAAAAATACCAACAAAAACCCTTGTTTTGAAGACCAGCCACCGAAATATAGCAAAAAAAATCGGCTGGCCTTCGGCCAGCAGGAGGTCTCAGGAGGGGCTGGCCTTCGGCCAGCAGAAAAACAATTAAAAGTAGCGCGCCTCTAGGGCGCTACTTGTGTGCCGATCGCTCCCCTGGTCGTCGGGGCGCTTCCGCCGTGCGGACCCGCTCCGGTCCACGCTCCGGGAGCGATGCCGCGGGCGGCCGCGGTTGGCGGAGCTTGTGGTCGAGGAGATTGTGCCAGTAGGGAAACAGTCGGCGATCCGAGCTTTTCTCGGTCCGCTTTGAATCCGTTAGACAGCATAAACTGAATTGAATTATGGTAGGGACCGGGGCGCTTCGCGGACCTCCGCCTCGGACGCGGCGATGTCGGCGACGGCGTAGGCCTCGACGCGCGCGCGCGCGTCGCCGAAGACGGCGAAGGCCATGTCCGCCGGGAGCTCGTCGCCGTCGGACGTCGCGGCGACGGTCATGGCGACGCGGCCCCGCGCGACGAAGACCTCGTGGAAGGTCCAGTCCGTGAGCACGCGGACCTCGACGTCGCGCTCGCCGGCGAGGACGACCGCGACGTCCTCCCATCCGCCGAGGGGGCTCGCGCAGGCGACCGCGAGCGTCGCGGCCTCGCCGGGCGCGCGGCCGGGGGACGCCAGCGTGCAGGTCGTCGGCCCGAGGCGCACGCCGAACGTCGCGGGGCCGCCTGCGTGGGAATCGAACGGTGAGCTGGGTGCTCCCGACCGAACGAGAACGCTCTTCACATCGACGTCGATTCGGCTCATGTTTGGACGAATCGATGGCTCTCGCCGAGTTCTCGAAACGCGGCGGATGATCTCGCGTCGAAACCGTCGCGTGCGTCGAAGTCGGGTGGAAGCGTGGACATCCGCGCGGGGGGCCGCCGGGCACGGTGAACGTCGCGGTGACGTCGCTCTGGCGGAGCGCGGCGGACGTCTTCGCGACGCGCTCGCCGCCGCCGGGGTCCGCGGCGGCGAAGAGCGTCGGCAGGCGCCGGCGGTCGAGGGCGCCGTCGGCGGGGTACTGCGCGAGGACCCGCGCGGCCGCGTCGAAGCGGAGCCGCCGGAGCGAGAGCGCGGACCGCGGCGCGACCTGGACCCAGGCGAGGAGGAGCGTCGCGTCGCCGACGCGGACGTCCTTGGCGGCGTAGGAGTAGCCCGCGTCGACGCGGCGCCACCTGTGTGGAAATCAAATCTTCAACCCGACTTCAATGTGAGAGTATGCGACGGTTTCGACGCAACTTATTCTGATTTCCGTAGAGAACTCGACGAGAGCAATCGATTCGTCCAAAAATCAGCCGAATCGACTTCGCTTTGACCGAGATAGAGAGTTCTGAAGTTTGGTGGGGACCCCCCAAACCAGTGGTTGATTTCCACACAGGGTGCCACTCGAAGGCGTCGGCCCAGCCGGCCGCGGGGCCGAAGCCCGTGGCCTCGCCCGGCGCGGGCTCGGATACGTCGCCGAGGCGCCACCAGTCGCCGGAGACGCCGTCGACGTGGCAGGAGAGCTTGTGGACGTGCGTCGGGTCGCCCGGCCCGGCGCCGGGATTGGGGAACAGGCTCGGACACTCGCAGGCCGGGCCGAGCGCGCCGTTGGCGCCGAGGCTGCGCCACGACTCGAAGTCCGCCGAGGCATACTCGACGGCGTCGTGGTCCACGAAGCGCCACTCGCCCGCGGCCGTGCGCCACGGCGCCGCGGGGTCGCGCGCCGCGCCGGCCGCGCCGGCGCCGCGCGGCGCCCAGGCCGCGAGGAGCGCGTCGCCGGCGTCCGCGGGCGCGTACGTCTCCACGTCGACGGCGCCGCCGCGGCGCACGACGGCCGCGAGGAGGCGCGGCGCGCCGCCGACGGCCGCGGCGCTCCCGGTGAAGACCGCGTCGTCGCCGGGGCCGTTCCAGAGCGCGACGGGCAGCTGCGCCCAGCGCCGCAGGTCCTTGGTGGCGAAGTGGCCCCAGACGGGGCCGCCGCCCGGCGGCACCGCGACGTGCTTCTGGAAGAAGACGTGGACCACGCCCGATTCGGCGTCGAAGAAGGGCCCCGCGGGGTCGTTCATGCCGCAGCCCAGGCGGTCCTTGAGGTGGAACCGGGGCCCCTCGCTTCGCCGCCGGTCGGCGTCGCCGTCGCAGGCCTCGACGCCCGGGCCGCAGGGCCCCTCTTCGCCCGTCGCCGCGTCGACCTGTGTGCGAAACAACCCGTGGAGCGCCCCGTCCGGGAAAAACCGTCAAACCTCTCTATCTCGGTCAAAGTCGTTTGGGCTGATTTTTGGACGAAACGTTTTCTCTCGGCGAGTTTTCAGACAGCGACGAACGTACGTCGATGGGGTGCACATACATGAACATTGAAGTCGTGTTGCATATTTTTGTTTCCCGCCCGGGCGTCGACGCACGTCGTCGTCGCGCCGCGCGGGCCCGCGAAGACGGCGAAGCGGCGCGTCGCCGGCGCGCAGTTGCCACCGCGGCCGAGGCGCGCGATGAAGCCGTCGCCGACGCCGCCCTCGCGGACGACGAAGGTGTCGACGCCGTCGTCGACGACGTCCGCCGTCGTCGCGAGCGACGTGTCCCAGGCGACGACCTCGAGGGTCAGGGGCCCGGCGCCGCGGGCGCTCGTCCACTTGAGCGTGCACTGGCGGTACTTCTCGCAGGCGAAGTCGTCGCCGACGGCCGTGATGCGCACGCCGCACGCGTCGCCGAGCGATAGGACGGCCTCGCCGAGCGCCGCGCGCGGCCCGCCGGCGGCGACGAGCGCGTCCGCGGCCGCGGCGGCCCCGCCGAGGTCGCCGCCGGCGTCGACGAGGCCGTCGAGGAGAAACGCCGCGGCGCCGCAGTCCAAACCGTCCCAGGCCGGCGGCGCGCCCGCGAGCACGCCGTCGAAGAGCGACCCGGGGTCGCCGAAAAAGCACGCGCCGGCGTCGAGGACGACGAAGACGCCGTCGACGAGCGACTCCACGGGCCCGTCGAGGGGCACGACGTCGACGTGCGCCGCGTTGCGGCCGCCGCCCGGCGGCCGGAGCAGCGCCCGCGCGAGCCGCATCGCGCCGGCGAAGCGCCCGAGCTCGTCGAAGGGCTCCGCGGCCGCGATCGTGAACTCGAGGCCCCGGCCGCCACCACCGGCCGCCGCCGACACGACGGCCGACGCCACCGTCGCCACGGCGGCCGCGGCGTCGCGGCCGCTGCGCACCTCGACCAAGAAGTTCGGCACCGGCGCCTGGCCCCGCGCGCCGACGACGACCGCGACCAGGCGCAGCAGGCGCACCGGTCGTCCCGGCCGCATCGCCCTTCGGAATCGACGACCGCGAGAGCGTTCCGGCGGGGCGCCGCGGTCGTCCCAGCCTCAGCGCGCTTCGGTCGCGCTGCGAGAGCGACCGGTTTGGGCAGCCATCCTTGTTTTACTTTTATAATCACTTCAACAAAGTTGCTTGTCCCTCAGGTGCCTCTCGCAATTGCCACAGCCATGGCCTCGCAGATGGAGGTGGCGACGGTGGAGGCGAGCGCGCGCCTCGCCGCGGCGCGGTCCGCGGCCGCGGCGGCGCCGGCGCGGCCGCGGCTGCTGTCCGTGGGCCTCGCCTGCGTCGACGTCGTCAACAGCGTCTTCACGTTCCCCGGCGAGGACCAGTGCTGCCGCGCGACGGGCCAGCGGCGCGCGCGCGGCGGCAACGCGTCGACGACGGCGTGCGTCGCCGCGCAGTGCGGCGTCGCCGCGGACTGGCTCGGCGCGACGCCGCGCCGCGGGTCGCCGGACGCGGAGTTCCTGCTCGCGGACCTCCGGCGCCACGGCGCGGGCGCGCTGCCCGTCGAGCGGCCCCGCTGCGAGTCCGCGCCGACGTCCTACGTGATCCTCTCCGAGTCGAACGGGTCGCGGACCATCGTCCACGCGCGCGGCGACCTCGGCGAGCTCGACGCGGCGGACGCGCAATCCGCGCCGCTCGCGGACTACGACTGGGTCCACCTCGAGGGCCGCGCGGGCGCGCGCGGCGCATTGGAAACCTGCGTGGCGGCGCTCGAGGGCGCGCGGACCACGGCGTCCCTCGAGCTCGAGAAGCTCGACGGTGTTTTGGACGACCTCGAGCGCCGCGTCGACGTCGTCTTCTACAGCCGCGAGCGCGCGGAGCGCGACGGCTTCGCGGACCCGGCGGCCTTCCTCGCGGCCAAGGCCGCGGCGATCGGCGGGCCCCGCGTGCTCACTTGCGCCTGGGGCGCGGGCGGCGCGGCCGCCGTCGCCGTCGACGCGGCCGGCGCCGTCGACGCCTTTCGCTGCGGCGTCCTCCCGGGCGTGCGGCCCGTCGACTCCGTCGGCGCGGGCGACACCTTCAACGGCGCCTTCATCGCCGCGCGCCTCCGGGGCGAAGACCTCGAGACCGCGCTCAAGGCCGCGTGCGCCGTCGCGGGCCGCAAGGTCGCCCGCGTCGGCTTCGCGGGCCTCGCCTACCCGCCGCCCGAGGACATCGCCGCGGTGCCGAGCCTCTAAGCGTCGCGCTCTTATCATCGGTGGAGCATGGCCCGAGGGCGGGTCGTGCACATCCTAGAACCAATCCTCGTCCTCTCCGTCGTCCTCTTCGTCCGAAAATTCGCTGTCCGAGTCGCTGTCCGTCTCGCCTTCCCAGTGGACCACCCAGCGCAAAGCACTAAATCGGCCCGAGTGATAGCCGTGTTCGAAGGTTGCACCATCAACGGCGGCGATGTCGTACGGATCCTCCTCATCGATATTGTCGTTCTGATACGCGTTGTATTCGTAAAGGAGATCGATCATGGCCCCAGAAATGTCGCGCCGGAGCATGAACGGCGCGCGAACGCCGAACTTGCCGCCGAGGAAGCCGAAGATGACATTTAACGCGTCCGCACTCACGCGCCGCTCGCAGACCATGCGCGCCTGGCTGACCTCGCGCCAGCGGTTGCGGTATTGCTGAGCTTCGAGGATCCCATTCGCGGCCTCGTAACTCATCTTGCTGAAAAGGCGTTCAAACGGGACAGGCAGATCCAAGCCCTGCATACACGATCGGAAATCTTCGCGTAATTCTTCTTCCGCTTCATCATCATCACTGTCCACATCGTCCGCGTGATCTTGGATCGACTGAAGAACCGCGCAGGCTTCGCGGAACTGCTCTCGCCGGTACTGGTCAAAATTGACCGGGGGCACCATCGCGCCGCTCTGGTCCATGACCATCAACTCGCCCGAGGCGTATCCCCGGCCACCGTACGAGCGCGAGCTAAATTTGATCCGCAGTTTGAGCTTCTTTCCATGAGCGTTCGATCCGGCCGGTATGAACGAGCGCGACGCGCGAGCCTGTTCGGCCGCCATCGGCTGATGCGTGTCTGCGCGCACGGCAACAAACTCGGTGCCAGCTGGTCGCGCGTCGCGGCCCGGTGCGTGCGTGTGACCCGAGGAACTTGCGGCAGGGATCGGCAGGGATCGGCGAGCGAAATCCATCACAGCTGTGCACAGGTGCACCGGTTCTTGCACCGGTTCTTGTGTGCAACCCTGATGTCAAAGCCCGTCGACGCCCCCGCCGCAGAGGCGGATGCCTCGCCCCCGATCGAAGAAGATGAAACGCTCCTCTACAAATTCGGCTTGGCCATCGGCCGGCGGCCGTTCGTCGCCCTCGCCGCCGCCGCCGTCGTCTGCGCCGCGCTCGTGAGCGGCCTCTTCACCGCGGCGCGCGCGGACGTGGACCTCTTCGACTCGCTGATCCTGCGGCCGGGCTCGCGGCTCGAGCGCGAGAGCGACAACACGGCGCGCCACGAGGACGAGGGCTACACGTCGCGCGTCGCGCCGCGCCGTTCCCCCCCGTACCGAACGCGCGCGCGACCCGCGCCCCCCCCCCCCCGCAGGAGCTCGCAGGCGACGAACGCGCGGGCGACGCGCGGCGACCGCAACGTGCTCGCGCGCGCGAACCTGGCGCAGACCATCAACTTCTTCGAGGACCGCGCGGTGCTCGACGTCGCGGTCGAGGTCGGCGGCGTCCGCTACGAGGCGATGGACGTGCTCGCGTCCGCGGGCGGCCAGCCCCTGCGCCAGACGCTCCTCGACTGCTTCCAGGAGGGCGCCTACGACTACTTCGGGACGCTGGCCGGCCTCGGCGCGGGCGCGCTCTCGGCGCTCGCGGACGAGATGCTCGCGCCGTTCGGAGAAGAACCCGGCGCGCGGCGCCACACGCCCTACGACTGGTGCCTCTACGGGCGCCTCGCCGTCGCCTACACGCCGACGCTCGACCCGCACCAGTTCGGCGACTGCCGCAAGTTCGTCGACGGACCCAAGGCGCGCGGCCGCCACGGCCCGCTCGCCGCCGCCTACGACTTCCACCGGGCCTACGCCGTCGACTTCGTCAAGTCCGCGCCGTCGCTCGCCTTCGCCTGGGCCTGCCGCCCGCCCTTTGTCGGCGAGCCCGTCGGCCGCTGCGGCGAGTTCCACTGCTGCGACCTCGGGCAAATCTACGCCGCGTGCGCGCTCTGCGCGCGCGGCGACGAATATTGCGCGGGCCGCGGCCCGGAGGGCTACCCGGCGTCCGCCGCGGCCTGCGAAACCTACGCGGCGGCGCTCGGCGCGGCCTCCTGGGCCCCGAACGCGCTCTACGACGCGGCCCACGCGGCGCTCCCCGCGTGCGGCGCCTTCGACTTCTACCCCGTGTCGTCGGCCTACGCGGCGGCGCTCGGCTCGGGGACGGGCGGCCCGCCGTCGACGGACCTGACCGGCTGCGCGCGCGCGGCCGCCGCCGGCGGCGACGCCGCCACCTACGTCGCGGCGCTCCGCGACGGCGTGCTCTGCGTGCTCGGCGGGGCGAACGCGTGCCCGGCGTTCGTCGAAAACGACGCGGCCTGGGAGCTCCTGGGGCCAAACCTCGCGACGGAGTTTGAGCTCATCCGCATCGGCGGCCAGCTCGACGGGCCGTGCTACCTCTGGGACGGCGGGCCGCCGGGCCTCAACGTGCTCCCCGGGCTGTCGCGCGAGCTCACCGTCGGCGACGTCGACGCCGAGACCGGCGCGCGCGCGCTCCAGGCCGTCTACGTGAGCCGGGGCGAGGCCCAGGTGCGCGACGCCGTCGTCGCCCGCGGCGGCGCGGCGGCGCTGTCGCGCCACGCGGCGGACGCGGGCCGCCGCGCGTGGCTCGCGAAATTCGGCCGCGTGCTCAAAGGCCGCGACGGCTCCGGGTCCATGCTCCACGGCACCTTCGCGTCGACGGACACGGAGGACGCCGTCGCCGCGGCGACGGTGCCGACGGCGTGGCAGCTCGGCCTCGGCTACGCGCTCGTCGTCGCCTACGCGGCCGCCGCGTTCGCCGCGCGCGCTCCCGGCGCGGCGCCGACGGCCGCGAACCGGCTCAAAGGCGGCCTCCTCGGGCTCGCGGGCGTCGCGTGCGTCGTCGGCGGCGCGGCGGCGGGTTTAGGGCTAGGCGCCTACGCGGGCCGCGAGTTCTCGGCGCTCGGCGTCCAGGTGCTGCCCTTCCTGCTCCTCGGCCTCGGCGTCAACGACCTCTTCGTCTTCGGCCACCGCTTCGCCGCGCTGCGGGGGCGACGGGCGCCGGAGGACGCCGTCGCCGCCGTCGTCGCGTCCGCGGGCGCGTCGGTCACGCTCACGTCCCTCGCGAACGTCTGCGCGTTCTCCGTCGCGGCCGCGTTCGTCGACGTCCGCATCGTCTCCGAATTCGCGCGCCTCGCGGCGTTCGGGCTCTTCGGCACCTGGGCCGGCGTCGTCGTCGGCGTCGCCGCGTGCCTCGGGGTCTACGCGCGCGTCGCGGCGCCCCGCGCCCCGGGCGCCGAAGACAAGGCCCGAACCGCGGCGGCGCGCGCGCTCGCGGCCTACGCCGGGGCCGTCACCTCTCGGCGCGGCCGGTTCGCCGCGGTCGCGGCGTCCGCGGCGGCCATCGGCGGCCTCGCCGGCTCGGGCCTGCCGCGCTACGCCATGGGCATGCCCCTGGCGACCATCTTCCCCGAAAATTCGTCGCCGGCGATCTTCTGGGAGACCAAGGGCCCGCGGCTCACGACGAACAACTTTTGGCTCGTCACGGGCGCGGGCGACTGGCCGCGGAAGCACCCGCTCCTCGCGTCCCTCGCGGACCCGGGCCGCGACAGCCTGCTCAACCGCGTCGTCGACGCGAAGCGCACGAACGCGGGGCCCGTGCACTGGTACCCCGTCTTCCTCCAGTGGTGCCTCCCGTGCGGCGGGGCGTCGCTCGCCGGCGGCGACGCGATGGCGGCCGACGAGGTCCGCGCGGCGTGCGCGTCGAGCGCCTGGTACGGCGGCCTCGGCGGCGCCGCGCTCTACAACGGCCGCTGCGTGACCTCGGACCAGTTCGGCGCGCCCCCGGGCGCGTGCGGGCCCCGCGTCTCGACCGCGGCGCTCCGGGCCGACGAGCACGCGCTCGCGGCGACGAAGGCGGCCCTCTTCGCCGGCGGCGGGAGCGGCCTCGCGGCGGGCGCCATCCCCGCGTGCAGCGCCTGGCCCGTGCAGCTCCTCCTCTGCGGCGGCGCGCCCTGCTTCGAGGGCCACCTCACGCCCGAGCTCGACGCGAACATCGCGGCCGGCGCGACGACGGTGCTCGGCGTGCACCCGGACCACTTCTACGCCTGCCTGAACCTCTTCCTCAACTCGGACAGCGCCCACGGCCTCACGTCGCCCGGCTGGAACTGCGAGGACCCGGCGCGGGGCCGCGCGGCGCCCGTGTCCTGCGACGCGATCCCCCGGAACGCGTCGTCGCTCGCGCGCCGCGTCTGGCGCGGCGCGGACGGCGCCGGCGACCTCGACTTCGCCCAGTCCAACGTCTGGGCGCGGGACTTGGAGGAGGGCAAACAGTGGGTGACCATGATCGACAGCGTCCGGAAGGCGCTCAACGGCTTCGCGGCGGACGCCGGCGTCGAGGCGTACCCGTCGGGCGCGCTCTTCAAGTTCTACAGCCAGTTCCGCTGGCTCCCGGCGGCGACGCTCCGGGGCCTCGGCGCGGCGCTCGCCGCCATCTTCGGCGCCGCGGCCCTCTTCCTCGGCGCGGGCCCCGGCCGGCGGCCGACGGCGAGCGCCGCGGCCGCCGCGGCGCGCGTCGCGCTCGTCCTCGCGGCCAACGTCGCCGCGGTCGTCGTCGCCTTCGCGGCGCTCCTCGTCCACGCGGGCGTGCTCCTCAACTGCTTCACGGCCGTGACGCTCGTCATGTCGCTCGGCGTCGCCGTCGAGTTCCTCGCGCACGCGTGCCACGCGCAGCTCGCCGGCGCCGGCGGCCGCCGCGCGCGCGCCGCGGCCGCGCTCGAGGCCTACCTCCCGCCCGTCGTCGACGGCGCCTGCACGACGTTCCTCG
The DNA here is from genome assembly GCF_000186865.1 of Aureococcus anophagefferens. Lineage (NCBI taxonomy): Eukaryota > Pelagophyceae > Pelagomonadales > Pelagomonadaceae > Aureococcus > Aureococcus anophagefferens. The sequence continues at coordinate 2,201,116 of NW_008705562.1, forward strand.
GCTTCCTCGCCCTCGCGTTCAACGACTACCTCTACATCCGCGTCTACTACTTCAACGCCTACGCGCTCATGCTCGCGGCGGGCCTCTGCGTCGGCGCCGTGACGCTGCCCGCGACGCTCGCCCTCGCGGGCGCGGGCGACGACGAGCCCTAGTCGCCCTCCCTCGTAACACGAGCCCGCGCCTCGGCGGCGGAGGAGCCGCGCGCGGCGCCGCGAGCTGGCGCCGTCGGCGTCGTCGAGGCGGCCGGCTCACGGCGGCCCGCTCAGGTCCGAGCGGCCGTCTCGCGCCACCGCCCCGCGCGACACCCAGCCGACGACGGGCTCGACGAGGAGGTACCGCGTCTTCTTGTCGGGGAGCTGCTCGGCGAAGTCCACGACGACCGCCGTGCCGGCGGCGAGCCTCACGACCTTGTCGCTGTCGAGCGCGACGCCGGCGCGGACGACGGCGCCCTTGGCCTTGACGACGAACAGGGCGCGGTGCATCGCGCCGCGGCCGGGCCTCCGGCTCCTGCTCCGGCTCTTCGACCGGCTCCGGCTCCGGCTCCGGCTCCGGCCCTCGCCCCGGGTCGCGCTTCGGCCGCGCGCGCGCGGGCCGGCCTCGTCCGCCCGCCGGACGTCGACGTCGAGGAAGACCTCTTCGTCGTCGAGGACCTCCCCGCCGGGGGCCGCGTCGTCCGGTCGCTCCGCCGCCGCTTCGTCGTCGTCGTCCGGGCGCGCGGCCTCGACGCGATCGCCGTCGCCGCCGTCGTCGAAGAGGACGAGGGCGACGGCGTCCTCCGGCGACTTCTCGTCCTCGCCGGCGACGTCCGCCGGGGGCGGCTCGTCCTCGGGCCATCGGAAGGCGGGCCCGCTCGCGTCGCGCTTCCGGCGCGGGAGCGCCGCCGCGGCCCGCGTCGTCGCCTTCCCGCACGCGCGGTACGCCAACCAGGCGACGTACACGAGCGCGCCGAAGACGACGATACCGAAGGCGGCGCCGACGTCCTCCCCGGCGGATTCGAGCCCGGGCGTGCGCTCCGAGATGGAGCCCGAGACGAGCGGCAGGAACACGAAGACCTCCTCGATGATCGTGTCCTGGATGTCCTCGTGGAGCGAGAAGAAGAGGGCGATGAGGGCGACGGCGACGGCCGTGGCGCTGGTCCGGGGGATCGCCGCTTCGTGTATCTCGTCGACGCGCGCGTCCGTGAGCCCGTCGCGCGCGCTCCGCGGCGCGCCGCTCGCCTCGGCCGCGATGTGGTCCGCGATGCGCGTGCCGTTGAGCTCGGGGTGCCAGCGGAGGAGGTAGAAGACGGAACTCGAGGGGAGCGGCGTCTCAAAGGGATAGTGCGGGTGGTCGAGGGGGCTCCTGGTCTTCTCGACGGACGAGGCCACGAGCCTGGGAATGATGACGCTGATGAGGAGGACGACGACGGGCTTGATGATGACGAAGTAGAGCAAGAGGGAAAACGTCACGGCCTCGAGCCAGAGCCGCGTCTTCTTCCGCCCGAATTGGGATCCCGTCGTGAGGAGGTAGTAGAAGCAGTAGAGGACGACGCAGAGCACGCCGGCCCACGCGGCGACGTACGGCGCGGCCCCCGGCGGCTCCTCGGGCGCCTCGAGCTCGCCCTGGAGCCGCTCGGCGATCGTCGTCATGACCGTCCGCTCCTTCTTCGAGAGTAACTCCACCCGGAGGTAGGCGACGGCCGCGCGCTCCTTGGCGTCCGCGTCGTCCAGCGCCTCGAGCTCCGCGTGCCAGCGCGCCGCGCGGCCGAGCCGCTTCACGACGGCCCCCTCGACGTTGGTGACGAAGATTTGGCGCGTTTCGTGAAAGCCCCAGGCCTCGAGGAGGTGGGCGTCGAGCTTGCGGAGGAGCCGCGCGGTCTCCCTCCGCGTCGCCGCGGCCGCCGCGCGCCGCAGCTCGCGGCTCCTCGCGACGACCGCGCGCGCGAGCGTGGGTGCGAGCATCTCCGCGCAGTCGCGCACCGTCGTCTTGGAGCTGTCGCTGCAGAGCGTGCGGCGGCTCGTGGCCCGCCGCGCGGCGAAGGACGCCCTCGAGATGCCGCGCGACGCGAGCGACGCGAGCGACAAACGCGGCGACGCCGTCGCGCCTCGCCCGGGCCCCGAGGCAAGCGGCTCGACGTCTTCGCGCGCGAGACAGGCGTCGAGGTCGCCGACGAGGGACTCGACCCACTCCCCCATCTCGGGCACGACGAGGTCGCCGTCGTCGACGGGCGCGGCCTCCTCGGCCACCGCGGGCCGCGCCGCGGGGACCTTCACGCGCGGGGCCTCGTCCTCGAGCCGGTCCAGGCCGAAGAGGCACGCCGCGGTCCTCGACGGCACGGCGAACGCGTCGTCCAGCGTGGAGCTTAGGCACGACGTGGCGCCCGCATCCCCGGGCCCGACGCACGCCGCCGCGTCGCATCGAACCGAATCGAACCCGCCGCACGCCATCCCATCGCCGAGGCGACTCGGCGGCATCCCGTCCGCGCCCGCCGCCCCTCTTTCCGAGATCAGCGCCGGGCTCTCTCCCGCGTCGAGCGGCCCGCCCTGCAGGGCGTCCGCGGTCAAGAGCGCGTCGACGCGGGCCCTCGCCTCGCCTCCGCCGCCGGCCCGCTCCCTGATCTCCAAGATCTCCAACGCCTCCTCGTCCGTCGCGGGGTCGCCGGCATCGACGACGGGCAGCGGCATGCCCTTGACGGGGGTGCCGGACCCTGGCAGAGAGCTCGCGTCCAAGAACGTCTCCGGCGAGGCCTCGGGCGCGCCCGCCTCGTCCCAGTCGATCTTCAGAGTCGTGATCCGCGGCTCCTCCTCGGGGCTCGACGCCCCGCGCGCAGCCGCCGGCGGCCCCGCCGGCGGCTCCGACGCCCGCCTCCACCGCAGCGCAAAGGGCACGGGCGCGACGAGGTAGGTCTCCGCCAGGTACGCGAATATCTTGCAGACGGGCCTGCGAGGGGAGGAGGCATCATCGGACGCGCGCTTCGCTCTGCGCGATCGCGACGCGGCGCGCGCGCAGCAGAGCAAAGAACATGCCGGCGAGTATGAGGTAGTACCTGCGCGCGCGGCCGTCGTCGCGGCGCGCGGGGCCGCGCTCGGGACGCCGCGCGGCGGGCATGGGGCTCATCTCGTCGTCGCCCGGCTCCTCCATGACGCAAGCCTCCGCACACGGCATCCACTGGCAGAGCGGCGCCTGCTCGACGTGCGTGCCTTGGAACTTGCCGCGCAGCGCGGTCTTGAGCGACGCGCACGTCTCCTGGGTGAGCCTCGCCGCGCACTCCTCCTCGACGTCCGGGAACAGCAGGTTCGTCTCGAACGCGAGCGCGTACATGAACACGAGGATCTCGAAGCCGCAACACCACGCGCGGAACCCCCGCGGGACGGACGCCGAGTAGAGCGTGTACCACCCGTAGAACGGGTGCCCGAGATCCATGGCATGAAAAAAGTTCCGCTTCCAGCCGGCCATCAGCACGTCGTAGTCGCCGTGGGCCTCGTAGGGGTCGTCGTCGGCGTGCAATTTGCACGCCGAGGACGAGTACTTCAAAGTTTTGGCATCGGGGCACGCGAGGCGCCGCGCGTCGCGCGCGTCCAAGCGCCGGCCGTACGCGTGCGCGGCGACGCAAGCTAACAACAGCGTGAGCAGCGCGTAGATCATGACGACCGCGCGGCTGAGATCCGGCGGTTCCGTCAGGTTCTTGAAGTAGACGCTCCCCGCGCCCGTCTTCTCCTCCTTCGTCGAGTAATCGAGGGGCGGAGCGTCGCCGGCCGTGTCGACGCCGCATTCGCACGTCGTCGTGCCCCCGGCGCCTTGCACGGTCTCGCACTGCGCGAGCCACGCTTGGGAGCTCGAGTTCCACGAAGCGCACGCGTCCTCCGTGGCCGGGCACGTGACCGCCTCGACGCCCGGCAGCCCGTCGCACGCGTGATCGATCGTCGTGTTGTCGGGGCACGTGAAACTGACGTTCCCCGTGAAGCCGCACGCGCAGGTCAGGTTGGCGCCGGGCGGCTTCGGGCGGCCGGCGATGCCTCCAGCGATGACGAGCGCGACGATCGCCGACGGACCGCCCGCGCCGACGGTGGCGTTGGCGGCCGCGAGGGCGCGGCGACGTGCTCGACGCCGGCTCGAAGCCTCGTCCGAAGATGACGTGGACAGGCCGAAGCGAGTGACGCTCGATGTGACCGCGGGGCCGCGATTCTCGCCCGCGTACGGGTCCGACGTGTACTCGGCGAGGGACGCGTCGTAGCTGCCGTCGCCGGCGAGGCTCGCCGGGAGCTCCACGGCCGACGCGGAATTGTCGAGTACAAGGGACCGCGTCTCCCCCGGAGACGTTGCGTTCGGGCTGAGCCGCTGGGCCGAGCTGCGCAAGTTCGCCGACGCGATCGATTGAGCGTATTCGCCGGCGACGGCGCCGTAGAGCTGGGCCGAGAGAATCCCGTCTACTGCCGCGCCGAGCGAGGCGCCCGCACTCGTCGCATTCGTACCGTTTTCGTCTTCCGCGACGAAGAGCGTGCTGTCGAGGAGACTCGAGAGCGTGTTGCCAAGCTCGGCGGCCGCGATGGCCGTGATGCCGATCCCCGTCGATGACGACGAGAGCCCCAGCGCCGAATCTAGCGCCGACGCCGCCGCAGACACGGCGAGGCCAGAGCCGTTCGCCGCGACGGACAGGAGCGCCGACGAAGTCTGCTCGACGAGCGACGCGTCCACGTCGAGGCCGCTCACGACGGAGCCGACGGCGTCGATCATCGTCGACGTGAGCGCGACGTCGCCGCTCGCGGCCGTGGCGGCGGCAACGACGGTCTGGCAGACGCCCTCTCCACTACCGAGCGAAAATGCTGCGTCCAAGAGGCCCGTCGTCAGGTTCGCGAGCGCCGCGCCCGCGAGCCCCGTCGGCGCGACGGCCACGGACGTCGTCGCCTCCGCCGACCCGCCGAGCGCGTCCGACGCCACCACCACGAGGGTCACGTTCGGCGAACCCTCGGGGAGAACGACACCAGCGAGCGATCCCTCGCGCGTCGGAGCCCGCAACGTGCTCTCCGTTGTCGCGTTCGCCGACGGAGCGCGCGTCTTGAACGCGTATTGCAGCGGCGCGTCCTGCGTGACCCAGCTGTGCGTGGCGAGCGTAAACTGGGTCTCGAGCGCAAAGCCGCGGGACGGCGACGCGATAAGCTTGCCCGAGGACGGCGGCCGAGCGACGAAGAAGCTCACGGACGCCGCGCCGTCGACGGAGCCATATTGAAGAGTCGCCTCGAGTCGCAGCGTGTACGACGCCCCCGCGACGAGCGAACCCGAGGCGAGCACGAGATCGTGGTCGCGGTCCCGAGCCGGACCCGACAGCGCCGGAGCGGTCCTCGCCCAGTACGCGAGCGGAGCCGCGCCCTCGAGCGCGCCCCTGGCGACGGTCCACGTCGTGTTGAAGGCGCGCGAACTCGGAACGTCGTTCCCCAAACTCGAGGGCGACGCGGCGCCGTAGAGGATGACCTTCGTAGACGCGGCGACGCGCGCGCCGACGCTGGACTCGATCGCGACCGCCGGCGGGTCGCCGTCGACCAGCTCGTAGGTCACGTGCGCGGTCCCAGACCTTCCGTCCGCGGCCGTCGCGTTGAGCAAGACCGCGAAGCTCCCGACCCCGATATCGGTTCCCCGCAGAGAGATGCTTTCCGCATCACCGCTCGCGGCTCTATTCAGCGCGGCATCGCACGCCGCGTCGTCGCAAGCCCACGCAAAGGAGAGGCCGGCGTCCGCGCCGAAGGCGTCGTCGATGTCTTCGTCGTACGATTCGGACGCGCTCAGCTCCACGACTCCGGCGAGGGGAAGCACGCGACTTCCTCCTGCGATGACGGCGACGATCTCGGCCCGACCGACGGATATGGTGGCCGTAGACGTCACGTTCGTGCCCGCTTCGACGTCGGCGGCCGTCGCGGCGAGCTCGTAGTCCGTCGCGGCCTCCAGAGTATACGCGGGAAGCTTGAAGTAGCGCTGATCGTTGGACGTGGATGTCCAGTCCGTGACGAGGAGGCTGCCGTCATCGAGAAATCTGCTGAGGACCCACTGGATAGTCACGGCGCGCTCGGCCGGGGGGCGCCCATCGCACGAGGTCGCGATCGCGTTCGCTCGGACGGAGAGTGCCGTCGGTCGTGTCATCGAGACAAGTGTCCCTCCGACGATCTCGAGATTAGGAGGCGTGTCCGTGCGAACTTGCACGAGGAACGGCGCCGACGGCGCGCTCGTGCCTCCGAGGAAATTCGCGAGGACCAGCGTCACCTCGAGGCTGTGAAGGCCGCCGTCGGCCATGACAACGAGATCCTCGGACGACACCAGAAACGATGGATTTCCCGTGCCTGTATTCGCCGCGTCGATAACCGAAGCCAACGTGGAACGCATCGCGGCCGTCGCGTTGCTGGCGTTCGCGGAGGCTGCGAAGTCCTCTCGCAAGATCGCCGTCGCATTCCATGCGTAGACCATCGAGCGACCGCCACCTCCCGTGGACTGCGACGATCCAACCGCGAGGTCTTCGCACGAGGCGGCCGTCGTCGGTCCATCGATAAAAGCTTCGGGGATGAGCGGCGGATCGGGCGGCGCCGCGGACGCGACCGACGCGTTCGCGTAGCGGTCGCAGTCGCATCTCTCAGCGGCGGGATCGCAGTCGCGTTTGATCGTACCCGAGACGAGGGTCACGTTCGAGCCAGGGATGAAATCGATCGCGTCGGCCACGTCGGCGTTGATCTCGCGCGCGTCGATCCAGTAGCACGTCGAGCCGGCGGCTCCCGCGAAGCTCAGAATCTGATCGCAAGAAAACCGCGACCCCGCCGACATGGCGGCCTGGTCCGTCGCGGCGTCAAAGATAACGACGAGCTCGGCCCCAGTCTTTGAAAAGGCAGCGCGAGAGAGTTCCGGCTCCGCGTCGACGGCGCCGCGCGCGCGCAGCACCGAGCAGGGAGTCATCGTGGGCGTAGAGCTCGGGCTTGCAGTCGTCGGTATCACCGTCGGCGCCGGAACCGGCACTCTGCTGGGGCTCCCCGGCTGTGGAGACGGTGCGGGCGTCGGTCGCGGCGTCGGCCTCGCGGACGGTCTCGACGTCGGATGCGGGCTGGTCGGTTGCGAAGAAGGTGCCGCAGTTGGCCTCGGTGTTGGGTTCGACGATGGATACGCCGAAGCAGTCGTTGGGAGCGACGTAGACGGCTTCGGGCTCGGCGCGATCGACGGGGGCCCCGACGGTGCGCTGGACGGCGTCGACGTCGGTGATGGCGCGGGTTGGACGCCTACGTTCGCCAAAAGTTTCAGAGGGATAAATAAGATGCAGGGACGCTGCGACGCGCTCGGCGACGGCGAGGGAAGCGACGTCGGCCAGAAAGTCGGCCCGCTCGTCGGGTTCAACGTCTCGACGACGGTGGTCTCGACGCTGATGACCGACTGGGGCGAAATGAAGTCCTGCGCCGCAGCGGACTCTTCCAGGCGTCGTTGGGAACCCGAGGTCCAACTGTCGTCCGTCGTTTGCGCGATGCGATCCGAAGCCCAATCCCCCGAGTCGACCTTCGATTGGAAGAACGCGTTGAGCGCCTCCTTGACCGTGTAGAGCGTCGAGCCGTCGTCACGCGAAAAGAGTGACGACGCGTACGCCGTGAATCGGATCGAGAACAGGGCGGTGACGGTCTCCCCGGGGTCCGTCGCGTTTGTCCCATTCGGGGAGCACATGGCTTCGATGCTGGCGAGGCTGTCTTCGTTGGCGCTGGATCCGCTCCGCGCGATCATTTCGTCGATGTAGCCGTAGACGACCGCCTCCTCGATCTCATCGATCCGCGCGCTGTAATAGTCGTCGCAATAGTCTTCTGCCGTTGCGTAGCTGCTGTCTGCCGTCTGGGTGTAGAGAGCTATTTCCAGGGACACCGTGTCCCGCGTGGGGGCGGGCGTCGGCACGGCGCTGGGAATCGACGTCGGTTGCGCCGAGGGCGCGGCCGTCGTGGGCGTCGACGTGGTTGGCAGGGCGCTGGGGATTGAGGAGGACGGCGCCGACGACGGCGGAGCGCTCGGAGCGGGGCTTGGAGCGTGGGTCGTCGGCAGCGGGATCGGAGCCGGGCTCGGCGCCGGCGACGGCGACGGGATAGGCTGCAGCGATGGTTGAGGACTGGGAGCCGGGATCGGCGCAGCGGTTGGTGCCGGTGACGGATTCCATGGTGCCGCCGTTGGCATAGGAAGAGGCCTCGGGGATGGGAACGTCGTCGGCGCCGGCGCCGGCGACAGCGTCGGTCTTGGCGACGGCGACAGCGTCGGTCTTGGCGACGGCGACGGGATAGGCTGCAGCGATGGTTGAGGACTGGGAGCCGGGATCGGCGCAGCAGTTGGTGCCGGAGACGGATTCCATGGTGCCGCCGTTGGCATAGGAAGAGGCCTCGGGGATGGGAACGTAGTCGGCGCCGGCGCCGGCGACAGCGTCGGTCTTGGCGCGGGAGCGTTGGTTGGGATCCCGGGTGCCACCACCGGCGACGGTGTCGGCCCAGGAATGGGGGTAGTCGTCGGATCTCCGGGCGCGACCACCGGTGACGGTGTCGGCCTCAGCACAGGAGCGGCCGTCGGATTTCCCGGTGCGACCACCGGCGACGGGGTTGGCCTCAGCACTGGAGCGGCCGTCGGGTTTCCGGGCGCAACCACCGGCGACGGTGTCACTGGACTGGCCGTTGGATTTCCCGGCGCGACCACCGGCGATGGTGTCGGCTTCAGCACAGGAGCGGCCGTCGGGTTTCCGGGCGCGACCACCGGCGACGGGGTCGGACTCGGCACAGGAGCGGCCACGGGCGGGGACGAGCACCCGCACGCGCGCTGGCAGGCCTCGTAGCCGACCGAGCCGTCGTCACCAACGACAACGCAGCGATTCTCAGGAAACTCGGCGACCCACGGACAGTCCTTCGACGGCGTTCCTTTCTTGTACCAAGACGCGCTGTCAACGCAGGGCGTAGTTGGACGCGATGTCGGCACGATGACGGGTGAAGTGGTCGGGTTCCCAGGCACCACCGTCGGGGACGGAGCCGGCTGATGGACCGGCGCTTGCGTCGGAGATACTGGAGCGGCTGTGGGCGGGGACGAGCACCCGCACGCGCGCTGGCAGGCCTCGTAGCCGACCGAGCCGTCGTCACCAACGACAGCGCAGCGGTCCTCTGGGAACCCGGCGACCCACGGACAGTCCTTCGACGGCTTTCCTTTCTTGTACCAAGACGCGCTGTCATCACACGCCGTCGGTCGAGGAGTAGCAAGCTGCGGTGTAGGAGACGGATTCAGCGGCGCGGAAGGCGGCGGCGTCGGAGGCCCGATCGTAGTCGTAGAGATAGTGGCCGCCGAGACGCGAATCGTGGTAAGGTTCCTGAACGCCGCCGCGAGGTCGGCGCTCTCGGCGGCGGCAGCAATGGCGCTGTCCATGGAGTCGATCGTCACCGCGTCGATGTTCGACGCCACGCTTTCCGCAGCCGCGTTCTCCGCAACCGCCACGGTGTAGATCATTTCGAATGACGACGAGGCCTCATCGAGGCGTCGCCGGGTTCCGGACGAGAACTCGAGCGCGAGCGAGTCGTCGTTCTCGACGCCAGCGACGTCCGCCAGCGCCACACGAAAGACGCCCTCGTTCGCCGCCGCGCCCTCAGCGGTCATGCCGGCAAAAGTGGCGCTGCCATTCACCTCGAATGTGTCTCCGGTGGTCGCCACGATGGTGGGATAGAGCGTTGGAAGAAACGACCGCGCGCGCGTCGTGGGCGAGGCCGTTGTCTCGACGTTTGTCGACGGCGCGCGCGTCGTGGGCGAGGCCGTTGTCGCGACGTTTGTCGACGGCGCGAGCGTCGTCGGCGGGGCTGCGGTGGGCGCGACGACGGTTTTCAACGTCGGCGCGACGGTCGTCGGCGCGGCCGTCGACGGCGCGCGCGTTGTGGGCGGTTTTGTGCTGGGCGCGGCCGTCGTCGGGACATTGGTGGGCGGGGCCGTGGATGGCGCAGCCGTCGTCGGCGCGCTCGTCGAAGGCGCGCGCGTCGTTGGCTTGGCCGTCGGCGCGGGCGTGTACGAGACCTGGAAATCGATGGAATCCGTCACGGAGGCGTCGCCATCGCACGTGAGCGTCAGCGTGTACTCGTTTACCGTCGAGTCGCCGGAAACCACCTGCGTCACCTGGCCATCGTTGTCCAAGATGTCTGCCGTCTGGACGACGTTGCCGTCTGGATCCGTGAAGACGGCGGTCAAGGTCGCACAGGCGCTCGAGTCGCCGCGGTACACCCAGAGGAGCTCGCATTCGACGTCGTGGACGCACGTCGAACCCGTGCCAATGCTTGAGATTTGCAAGAAAGAGGCCGTGGGCACGATCGTCGGAAGAGCGCTCGGAGACGGCGACGGCGGTGCGGACGGAGTCGCGCTCGGAGAAGCGGACGGCGTGGCGCTCGGCGTCGAGCTCGGGGATGGGGACGGCGCCGCGCTTGGAGAAGGCGACGGAGCGGCGGACGGCGTCGCGCTCGGGGATGGGGACGGCGCCGTGCTCGGGGATGGGGACGGCCCCGTGCTCGGCAGAGCCGACGGCACCGCGCTGGGCCAGCTGCTGGACGGCATCATCGTCGGCGCGGACGAGTACGACACCTGGAAATCGATGGAGTCCGTCACGGAGGCGTCGCCATCGCACGTGAGCGTCAGCGTGTACTCGTTTACCGTCGCGTCGCCGGAAACCACCTGCGTCACCTGGCCGTCGTTGTCCAAGATGTCTGCCGTCTGGACGACGTTGCCGTCTGGATCTGTGAAGAGGGCGGTCAAGGTCGCACAGGCGCTCGAGTCGCCGCGGTACACCCAGAGGAGCTCGCATTCGACGTCGGCGACGCACGTCGACTCGGTGCCCATACTCGTGATCTCGATGAACGAAGCCGTCGGCACGATCGTCGGAAGAGCGCTCGGCGAGGCGCTCGGGGACGCCGACGGCGCCGCGGACGGCAGGGGCGACGGTCCGGCGCTCGGCAAGGCGCTCGGGGACGCCGACGGCGCCGCGGACGGCGAAGAGCTCGGAAACGAGGACGGCGCCGGGCTCGGCGAGGGCGACGGCGCGGCGGACGGCGCCGAGCTCGGAAACGAGGACGGCGCCGCGCTTGGCGAGGGCGACGGCGCGGCGGACGGCGCCGAGCTCGGGAATGGGGACGGCGCCGCGCTCGGAGAGGGCGAAGGCGCGGCGGACGGCGCCGAGCTCGGGGACGAGGAGGGCGCCGCGCTCGGAGAAGGCGACGGCGCGGCGGACGGCGCCGAGCTCGGGGACGAGGCGGGCGCCGCGCTCGGAGAGGGCGACGGCGCGGCGGACGGCGCCGAGCTCGGGGACGAGGAGGGCGCCGCGCTTGGAGGGGGCGACGGCGCGGCGGACGGCGTCGAGCTCGGGGACGAGGAGGGCGCCGCGCTCGGAGAGGGCGACGGCGCGGCGGACGGCGCCGAGCTCGGGGACGAGGAGGGCGCCGCGCTTGGAGAGGGCGACGGCGCGGCGGACGGCGCCGAGCTCGGGGACGAGGAGGGCGCCGCGCTCGGAGAGGGCGACGGCGCGGCGGACGGCGCCGAGCTCGGGGACGAGGAGGGCGCCGCGCTTGGAGAGGGCGACGGCGCGGCGGACGGCGCCGAGCTCGGGGAGGAGCTCGGGAGAGAGGACGGAGTCGCGGACGGCGTCGCTGAGGGTATCGCGGTCGGCGTCGCCGTCGGCGCGGCCGTGACGGCGTCGTAGAGGACCTGGATGGACGCCGCGTCGAGCGCGCTCGCGTAGACGTAGACCTCGTCGATGGAGCCATCGAAGAAGTAGTCATTCCAGAACTGCCCGAGGCGGAGCGCGTTGTCCGAGCCCGTGTCCAACGCTTCGGTCCCCGTCGCCGCCTGCGTCCCGTCGAAGTAGAGGGCCCAGTCCGATCCGTCGTAGGTCAGGCAGTAGTGATGCCAGTCGCCGTCGTCGGACCCCGACAGCGCGACGTCCGTGTCGGCGCCCCAGAGCTGGACTCTGAGGCTGCCGTCCGTGCCGTGTACTCGAAGCGCAAAGTTCTCCAGGTCGGAGTAATCCCCGTAGTCGAAGAGGCCCGCGCCGAGGTCGTATTCGCTACCGTCGCTGCTGAAGGAATTGATGACCGCCCACAGACACACGGTTCGCGCGTTGCTCCCTTGGATGTCCGCCGTCACGGCAGAAGGGAACTCGACGTAGTCGTCCGTCCCGTCGAAGGACAGCGCGCCGCTGCCGTCGCGGCCCTTCACCGCCTTCGTGCCGCTTCTCGTGCAGTCGAGGCTGCCGTCGCCGACGTGGTCGTCCGCGCATCGTACGCGAGCGTCAAAGGAGTAGTGCGCGACCAGCGTGGCCTGGAAGAAGTTCGGCGTCGGCACCGTCGTCTGCGTCGGTGCGGGCGTCGACCCGGCATCGTAGAGGACCTGGATCGAGGCCGCGTCGAGCGCGCTCGAGTAGACGTAGACCTCGTCGATGGCGCCGTCGAGGTAGGAGCTAAGGTCCCACATTCCGAGTTTGAGCGCGCGGTCCGAGCCCGTGTTGACCGCGCTCGTGCCAGACCCTGCCTCGTTCCCGTCGAAGTACAGGTACCATGCCGACCCGTCGTAGGTCACGCAGTAGTGATGCCAGTCGCCGTCGTCGGACCCCGACAGCGCGACGTCCGTGTCGGCGGCCCAGAGCTGTACTTTGAGGCTGCCGTCCGTGCCGGCCACTCGAAGCGCGAAGTTCTGCAGGTCGGAGGAGGTCCCGTAGTCGAAGAGCCCCCCGTCGCTGCTGAAGGAATCGATGACCGCCCACAAGCAGATGGTCCGCGCGTTGCTCCCTTGGATGTCCGCGGTCACGGCCGAGGGGAACTCGACGTAGTCGTCCACGCCGTCGAAGGCCATCGCGACGCTTCCAAACAGACCTGCCGTCGCCGTCGCGCCGTTGATCGTCCCGTCGAGGCTGCTGTCGCTGTCGTCGGCGGCTGTGCCGTCGTCGAAGGAGTAGTGCGCGACCAGCGTGGCCTGGAAGAAGTTCGACGTCGGCAGCGGCGTCACCGTCGGCGCGGTGCTGACGGCGTCGTAGAGGACCTGGATCGAGGCCGCGTCGAGCGCGCTCGAGTAGACGTAGACCTCGTCGATGGAGCCGTCGAGGTAGCCGTCATTGTCGTCTCCGAGGTTCCACTGCCCGAGGCGGAGCGCGCGGTCCGAGCCCGTGTTGACCGCGCTCGTGCCAGACCCTGCCTCGTTCCCGTCGAAGTACAGGTACCATGCCGACCCGTCGTAGGTCAGGCAGTAGTGATGCCAGCCGCCGTCGTCGGACCCCGACAGCGCGACGTCCGTGTCGGCGCCCCAGAGCTGGACTTTGAGGGTGCCGTCCGTGCCGGCCACTCGAAGCGCGAAGTTCGCGAGGTCGGAGTAAGCCCCGTAGTCGAAGAGACCCGCTTCGCCACTGAAGTCGTCGATCAAGGCCCACAAGCACACGGTCCGCGAACTACTCCCTTGGATGTCCGCCGTCACGGCCGAAGGAAACTCGACGTAGTCGTCCGTCCCGTCGAAGGACAGCGCGCCGCTCCCGTCGCGGCCCGTCGTCGCCGTCGCGCCGTTGATCGTCCCGTCGAGACTGCTGTCGCCGTCCTCGGCGGCCGTCCCGTCATCGAAGGAGTAGCGCGCGACCAGCGTCGAGTGCGACACGTGCGTCGGCCGCGGCGTCGCCGTCGGCGCGGGCGTCGACCCGGCATCGTAGAGGACCTGGATCGAGGCCGCGTCGAGCGCGCTCGAGTAGACGTAGACCTCGTCGATGGAGCCGTCGAGGTAGTCCCCACCTGCCCATCGCCCGAGGCGGAGCGCGGTGTCCGAGCCCGTGTTCACCGCCACGGTCGCCGTCGCCGCCTGCGACCCGTCGAAGTAGAGGACCCAGTCTGATCCGTCGTAGGTCAGGCAGTAGTGGTGCCAACCGCCGTCGTCGGACCCCGACAGCGCGACGTCCGTGTCGGCGGCAAATAACTGGACTTTGAGACTCGCGCTCGTGCCGTGCACCCGGAGCGCGAAGTTCTCATAATCTGAGTAGCTCCCGTAGTCGAAGAGCCCCCCGTCGCTGCTGAAGGAATCGATGACCGCCCACAAGCAGATGGTCCGCGCGTTGCTCCCTTGGATGTCCGCGGTCACGGCCGAAGGAAACTCGACGTAGTCGTCCGTCCCGTCGAAGGACAGCGCGCCGCTCCCAAACAGACCCGTTGTCGCCGCGGCGCCGTTGATCGTCCCGTCGAGGCTGCTGTCGCCATCCTCGGTGGCCAAAACCTTGTCGAAGCGGTAGCGCGCGACCAGCGTCGAGTGCGACACGTGCGTCGGCAGCGGCGTCACCGTCGGCGCGGCCGTGACGGCGTCGTAGAGGACCTGGATCGAGGCCGCGTCGAGCGCGCTCGAGTAGACGTAGACCTCGTCGATGGAGCCGTCGAGGTAGCCTTCATTGTCGTCTCCGAGGTTCCACTGCCCGAGGCGGAGCGCGCGGTCCGAGCCCGTGTTGACCGCGCTCGTGCCAGACCCTGCCTCGTTCCCGTCGAAGTACAGGTACCATGTCGACCCGTCGTAGGTCAGGCAGTAGTGATGCCAGCCGCCGTCGTCGGACCCCGACAGCGCGACGTCCGTGTCGGCGCCCCAGAGCTGGACTTTGAGGCTGCCGTCCGTGCCGGCCACTCGAAGCGCGAAGTTCTGCAGGTCGGAGGAGGTCCCGTAGTCGAAGAGCCCCCCGTCGCTGCTGAAGGAATCGATGACCGCCCACAAGCAGATGGTCCGCGCGTTGCTCCCTTGGATGTCCGCGGTCACGGCCGAGGGAAACTCGACGTAGTCGTCCGTCCCGTCGAAGGACAGCGCGTAGCTCCCAAACAGACCCGTTGTCGCCGCGGCGCCGTGGATCCTCCCGTCGAGGCTGCTGTCGCCGTCCTCGGTGGCCAAAACCTTGTCGAAGCGGTAGTGCGCGACCAGCGTCGAGTGCGACACGTGCGTCGGCAGCGGCGTCACCGTCGGCTGCGGCGTGACGGCGTCGTAGAGGACCTGGATCGAGGCCGCGTCGAGCGCGCTCGAGTAGACGTAGACCTCGTCGATGGAGCCATCGAAGAAGTAGTCATTCCAGAACTGCCCGAGGCGGAGCGCGCGGTCCGAGCCCGTGTTGACCGCGTCGGTCCCCGTCGCCGCCTGCGAACCGTCGAAGTACAAGGCCCAATCGGATCCGTCATAGGTCAGGCAGTAGTGATGCCAGCCGCCGTCGTCGGACCCCGACAGCGCGACGTCCGTGTCGGCGCCCCAGAGCTGGACTTTGAGGGTGCCGTCCGTGCCGGCCACTCGAAGCGCGAAGTTCTGCAGGTCGGAGGAGGTCCCGTAGTCGAAGAGCCCCCCGTCGCTGCTGAAGGAATCGATGACCGCCCACAAGCAGATGGTCCGCGCGTTGCTCCCTTGGATGTCCGCGGTCACGGCCGAGGGAAACTCGACGTAGTCGTCCGTGCCGTCGAAGGACAGCGCGCCGCTCCCGTCGCGGCCCGTCGTCGCCGTCGCGCCGTAATAAAAAGCGATGGTGCCGTCGAGGCTGCTGTCGCCGTCCTCGGCGGCCGTGCCGTCGTCGAAGGAGTAGCGCGCGACCAGCGTCGAGAGGGACACGTGCGTTGGCCGCGGCGTCACCGTCGGCTGCGGCGTGACGGCGTTGTAGAGGACCTCGATCGAGCCTGTGTTGAGCGCGCTCGAGTAGACGTAGACCTCGTCGATGGAGCCGGAGAACAAGTGGTTCCCGTTTCGATCCGTCCGGTCTCCGAGCGTGAGAGCATAGTCCGAGCCCGTGTCGAGCGCGACGCTATACGTGTACGCGGACGCCCCGTCGAAGTAGAGCGTCCACGATCCGTCGTAGGCGAGGCAGTAGTGGTGCCAGTCGCCGTCGTCGGACCCGGAGAGCGCCACGGCCATGTCGTAGCTCCCCCCGTGGAGCTGGACCTGGATGCTTCCCGACGTCTTCGCCATGATCCCGAACTCCATACCATCCGCCCCGGAACCGTGCGAAAACAGCGCGCCCTCGTCCCACTCGTCGATGACCGCCCACAGGCAGATGGTCCGCGAGTTGCTCCCGCGGATGTCCGCGGTCACGGCGGAAGGGAACTCGACGTAGTCGTCCGTGCCGTCGAAGGACAGCGCGCCGCTCCCGTCGCGGCCCGTCGTCGCCGTCGCGCCGTTGATGGTCCCGTCGAGGCTGCTGTCGCCGTCCTCGGCGGCCGTGCCGTCGTCGAAGGAGTAGCGCGCGACGAGCGTCGAGCGGGACACGTAGTACGCCGTCGGCGGGACCGTCGCCGTCGGGTACGCCGACGGCGGCGCCGTTAGCGTCGGGCGCGGCGTCGGCACGGCCTCGGAGCGCAGCCAGAGCAGCGCCAGCGCCACGCGAGTCAGCGATTGCACCATGGTGGTCCTTTGCAGCAGCGCCAGCGCCACGCGAGTCAGCGATAGCACCATGGCTCAATTGATGGTCATTTCCATACCCGCGTCGAAATGAAAATTTGCCGTCAAGTAACCGACACATTGCATCTAGATGATGTTTTCTATTCATCCACTTCATCAAAAGTGGAGATACATTAACTTCTTCAAACAACATTGATTCTTGAATTAATCGATCAATACTAACCCTGATTTCGGCAGCATTTCGCACGTCGATGTCGATGGACGGACAACTTTCGACACGGCATTCGGCATGTTCCAGCCCACAGGGGGAGAAACGAGCCTACATCGCCGTAGGAACTCGGGGGCGGAGATTCCAAAACCCCAGTCTGATCCTCGCGGGGACGCGCAGAAGCTGAGATCATTAGGGCCCGCGCAGCGCGCAGGACGTGGAGCCCGCCGCGCTCGAGAACCACAATGCGCTATGGCAACTCCTTCGAGATGGAGCCGCGTCGTGAGGGTCCGCCGCAGCTGCCAGGAGGAGTTGCTATAGGGTTGCCCATGTGCTGCGGACGCGCGACGCGGAGGCAGCCCGCAGTGTGAGATCTAGTGTCCGCAGTTGGGCGGACGAAAGATCAATCGGCAGCCGTCGATAGATATGTTTTCGCGCGCTCGTTGGGGTAACTTTTTTGATAAAGTGGATGAATTCTAACTTGAAACTTTTTTCTAACAGCATGCGTGAAGTTTTTAATCTTTCCGCCGGGCGGCCCGAGCTCCCGACCCCCGGAACTGTCGGCCGGGACGTCCGGGAGACGTCGGCCCGCCTCGGCGCCCGTTATTGCGCGGCGTAGATGCCGACGACGGCGTCCGTGGAGCCCGCGGCGCAGAGGACCTTCGTCGGGTGGAACGCGAGGCTGGAGACGGGGCCGATGCGCTGGCCGAGGAAGCCGTCGTGGTAGCGGACGATGTTGAGCTGGTCGCCGTCGCGGGCCATGAACTTGATGAACTGGTTGTGGGAGCCCGAGGCGAGGAGGGGCGCGTTGCCGTGCGCGTCGAAGGCCGTCATCGTCGAGTTCTGGACGTCGACGGTGCCTGGGCAGGAAAAGAGTGATTCAAGTTCGCTTCAACATGAGTGTTCCGCGCGCGCGCGTTCCAGAAAAAGCATCCACGCTTCGAGACCGTTCCGAGAGATGATCGCTCGTCCAAAAATCAGCCGAAACGAGTGGAAAACGACCGAGATAGGAGCCTTTGAAGTTGGGAATTTCGCACTCTTTTCCTGCCCTGGACGGTGCGGAGGCTCGCGCCGGGCGCGCGCGCGTCCCAGAACTTGAGGTCGCCGGCGACGCAGCCCGAGGCGCACTCGCGGGGCGCGTCGGCGTGGGCGTGCGTGTGGACGACCCAGGCGCTGTGCTCGCGCGGGTACGCGACGGCCGCGGGCCGCGCCGAGCCCGCGGCGGCCGCGCGGTCCCGGAGGTCGAAGAGCCGGAGGCTGCCGTCGCCGAAGCCCGCGAAGACGACGCGCGGCGACGCCTCGAGGGGGCTCAGGGACGTCACGCAGGCGTCCGTGCCCGTCGCGACGGCCGCGGCGAGCGCCTCGGCGCCCAGGTCCCAGCGCCGGAGCGTCGGGCCGTGGCCGCCCGCGTAGAGCGACGCGTCGCCCGCGGCCCAGGCGCAGACGAGGCCGCTGCTCCGCGAGCCCGTCTCGAGGTCGCCGGCGGCGACGAAGGCGCTCACGAGCCGCGGCGGCGCGCGCGGCGCGTCGCCGCCGCCGGCCGCGGCGCCGTCGTCCGAGGCCTCGAGGCGGAGGCCGCCCCAGATGCGCGCGGCGCCGTCGTCGGAGCCGACGAGGAGCAGCGTCGACGACTGGGCGTTGAGCCACTCGACGCAGGTCGCGCGCGGGCCCCGCCGCGGCGCCGCGGCGGCGGCCGCGGCGCCGCCGCCGGCGGCCGCGGCCGCGGGCGACGCGCGCGGCGGCCGCGGCGGCGGCGGCGGCGCGCCCTCGAAGGGCGCCGGCGGGGGCCGCCCCCGGGCGTCGAGGCGCGCGGCGCCGTTGGACCAGCGCGCGCGGAGCTCGCCGGCCTCGTGGTCCCAGACGCTCACGCCGTCGCCCTCGTCGACGACGGCGAGCGCGGGCTCGAAGGCGTGGAACCGGAGCAGGGACGTCATCTCCGCGGCGCCGTTCTCCAGGGTCACGAGCTCGCCGAAGCGCAGGCCCCGGTCGCGGCCCTCGCGGGGCCGCGGCGGCGCCGCGCCGCCGCGCGGCGGCGCCGCGGCGCCGCCCCGGAGCGCGGCGGCGACGCGGCCGCGGACCGCGCGCGCCTCGCGGCAGCGGTAGCGGTTCCGGTGCCGCCGGTAGAGCCGCAGCTCGCCGGCGAGGGCCAGGGGGTCGTCGAGGAGCAGGTCCTCGAGCGTCTCCGCGGGCGCGGCGGCGGCGGCCGCCGCGGCGCCGGCGGCGCCGGCGGC
>NW_008705562.1:2220387-2235239 GCF_000186865.1 Aureococcus anophagefferens
GGGCGACGCGTCGCGCGCCGCGCGGCCGCACGCGTCCGCCGCGAGCCGCGCGTCGCGCGCCACGCGCCGCGCGTCGCGGAGCAGCGTCGGCGCCGCGGCGTCGCCGCCGGCGCCGCCGTTCTCGGCGCCGTCGTCGCGCCCCTCGTCGTCGTCGGCGGCGTCGACGTCGTCGCCCGCCTCGAAGAAGAGCGCCGCGACGGCCGCGAGCGCGCACGCGCGCGCCGCGGCGTCGCCGTCGTCGGCGGCGACGCGCCGCGCGACGTCGAGGAGGCTCTCGCCGCCGCGGGCCGGCGGCCTGCGCGCGGCGCGGCGCGCCCGCGGCGACCCGTCGCAGAGCGCCGCGGCGCCGAGGCCGAGCCAGCGCCGCAGGATCGCGGCGCCCTCGTCGCCGCGGTCGCCGGGCCGCGCGGCCGCGCGCGCGGCCGCGGCCGCGAGGCGGTCGCAGGGGATGGCGTCGAGGCGCTTCGCGAGGCAGGCGTCGGCGGCGTCGCGGTCGCCGGCGCAGACGTTGGCGAGCACGAAGGCGGCGAGCGCGCGCTGCTCGTCGAGCTCGCGGTCCGCCGCGGCGTCGCCGACCTCGGCGCCGTCGAGCGCGGCGAGGTGGCTCACGAAGTAGAGGTGCGCGCCGTCGCGGACGAGGTCGCCGCGGCAGCTAGCGTCGAAGGCGAGGATCGCCGCCCAGATGGCGACGAGGGGTTTTCGCAGCTCCGGCGCGGGCGACTGGAGCAGCTTGAGCACGTAGGGGAAGATGCCGACGCAGAGGGCCAAGTTCACGGCGCGCGGGCCGAGCTCGAGGAAGCGGCGCAGGAGCACGAGCGCGCGCACGCGGTGCGCCTGGCTCAGCAGCACCTGGAGCACGACGGGCAGCTGCTCGGGCCGCGGCGCGTCGCGCGCGAGCGCGCCGCGCGCCGCGCCGAAGCGGAGCCAGACCTCGAACCTGGGCAGCAAAAGGGTGATTCAACGTCGCTTCAACGTGAGTGTTCCGCGCGCGCGCGTTTCGGAAACAGCACCCACGCTTCGAGAGCGCTCCGAGAGATGATCGCTCGTCCAAAAATCAGCCGAAACGAGCGGAAAACGACCGAGATAGGAGCCTTTGAAGTTGGGAATTTCGCACCCTTTTGCTGCCCTGCCTCGAACGCCGTGAGCTGCTCCTCGAAGAACGGCGACGGCTCGAGGGGCCGCGGCGGCGCCTCGCGCAGCGTCGCCAGGCCCCGCAGGCCCCGGAGCGCGCCGTAGGCCGTCGCGCCGTCGCACACCTCGGCGCCCGGCGGCGCCGCGGGCGCCGCGGCCGCCGCGGCGGCCGCGCCGTCGCGCGGCGGCGTCCGCGGCGCCGCGCCGTCGCCCGCGGGCGGCGGCGCCGGCCCCGGCGCCGGCGGCGGCGCCGGCGCGGGCGACGGCCCCGCGCCGACGGCGAGCTGCGCGAGGCAGCCCTCGGCCGCGAGGTCCCACGCGGCCCAGAGCGGGTGGTCCGCCGTCGGCGGGAGCGGCGGCACCGTCGCCGGCGTGCAGCCGTGGGCCTTGAGCACGCGCTCCGCTAACAGAAAGTTGCGGAAGAGCGACGCCAGGAGCAGGTCCTGGCGAAACAAACGCTGGAAGAGCGGCGCGGGCAGCACGTTCCAGGCGATCGTGTCCGTCACGGCCGTGAAGATCCAGTTGAGCTCGCCCAGCGGCGTCTTCCGGTCGCCGAGGCGGCCGGGCACGTCCGCCGCGTCGCCCCCGCCCGGCGGCCCGCCCCGCCGCCCCCGCGCCCCGAAGGCCCGCAGGGCGACGGCGATGGGCGTCGTGAGGCACGCCGTGAAGAGGTCCGCGGGGAGGCCCGGGTCCGACGGCAGCGCCTCGTCCGCGCCGCACGGCGCGAGCACGATGCACTCGTCGCCGCCCATCTGGTCGTCCGGGGCCTTGTCGCCCGGCGGTCGGTCGTGGTGCCGGGGCATGGGCGCCGTGAAGTGGGGCAGGAGGACGCCCGCGCCGCCGCAGTCGAGCACGTAGACCGCGGGGCCGCGGACGACGGACCGGAGCTCGTAGACGGAGAGGGGGATGTACTGCGTGTAGTTCTTGTTGAAGACCCAGACCTCGCCGTTCGCCGTGGGCCGCGGCACGCCGTGGCCGTTGAGGTGCACGAGCACGCGGTCGCCGCGCGCGGACCGCCGGAGCGCCGCGCAGAGCCGCCGGAGCTCGTCGGCCGTCGGGTCTAAAAGCTGCCGGTAGCGCGCGCGGCTCTGCCAGCGCTCGTACTGGGCCTGGAGCGCCGCGCCGATGGTCTCCAAAGCCTTCTGGCGGCTCGGCCCGGCGAAGGGCTCGAGCCAGCACTCGCGCCGCGCGCGCGGGCTCGCCGCGACGGCGTCGGGCGGGTCCGTGCCGATGTTGAGGCAGAGCACGAGCGCGACGGACACGGTCTTCATGCGCTCGCGGAGCCGCCACGTCGGCTCGACGCTCCCCGCGTCGCCGGCCCAGGGCGACCGCTCGCTCGACTCGGACGCGCAGTCGTCGCAAAGCTCGCCGCCCTCGCCCTCGGCCTCGGCGCCCTCGGGCTCGTCCCACGCGCCCCGCCCGTGGTAGCTCCGGCAGAAGACGCAGCGCAGCGCCTCGAGCTCGCGCAGCGCCGCGTCCTCGCCCTGCAGCAGCTCGAGCTGCGCCTCGCTCGACGGCCGCAGGCCCAGCAGCTTCTCGACCTTGGGCGCCACGGAGCTCGCGCCGGGCCCGCGGTGCCGCGACACGCGCCGCCGCGCCTCCTTGGCGATCTCGTCGTCGCTGTCCTCGGCCATGGCGCGGCGCAGGACTGGGATGAGAGCCGGCGCGCTACGCGAGCGCCGCGAGACGCAGGCCAAGCATCTCGCGTCGAGCTCTCGAGCTCGCGGACCTCAACATCTCCCGCGGCCGACGCTGCCCCGCTCCGTGCGGTCTATGCTGCCCAACGTTGGAGTGCTCCCCCGGGGCCGATGGGGGGCGGATCGATATAACCCTTCTGCGCGGCCGATGAACACGAGTAACTTGGCCGTCATCGGTGCGCCCCCCGCCGCGCGCCCGCCGCAGCCCGGCCCCCTCGCGCGCCGCGTCGCGCGCCGCCGCCGCGTCGCGCGTCGCGGACCGACGACGCGCGGCCGCCGCGCGCGCAGGCATCGACGACGGCGAGCTCGGGCAGCTCCTCGTCGACGCGGGCATGCCGGGGCCCGAGGTGCCGCGGCTCATCGCGAAGATGAACGCCCACTGGGCCGGCGGCGGCTCCATCGACGCGCTGCTCGCGGACGACGCCGCGCTCGCGGGCTGGCGCCTGTCGCCCGGGTCGCTCATGCTCCTGCGGTCGATCCTGGGCATCTCGCGCGAGGCGCGCGCCAAGTCCGGCGCGAAGCGCGGCCGCGAGGAGTCGTCGTCCTTCGCGAGCAGCCTCCGCGCGTCGCTGTCGCTGCTCCGCGTCGACCTGCAAAAGCCGCCGGCGGACGAGGCCTACGACGACGACTACGACGACGACGACTTCGAGCTCGACGACGACAGCGACGGCGGCGGCGCGGCGGCCGCGTCCCCCGTGGTTTTCTTTTTGGCGACGACGCCGGCGCGTCCTCTCAGGCGGCGTGAACCTCGCGTCCGTCGCGTCGATGTCGCTCGACGCCGTCGCGCCGCCGCCGCCGCCGCGGCGCGGCGACGCCGCGGGTGCGGCGCGGCGCGCGGCGACGCCCGCCGCCGGCGGCCGGCCCGGCGCGGCGCTCCCGCCGGGCACGCCCCTCGCGCCGGGCCTGCCGGCGCCGCGGCGCGCGCGGACGCCCGGCGCCGCGGCGCCGCGGCCGTCCGCGGACACGCCGCCGCCGCTGCCGCCGGGCTCGGCGCGCGAGCCGCCGCGCCTGTCGTCGGAGACGAAGGAGCTCCTGGCGTCCGCCGTCGACGGCCGCCGGCAGAGGGGCAGCCGCGGCCGCGCGCACACGGCGAAGCACGGGGCGGGAAACGAGTGATTCAAGTTCGCTTCAACCTGAGCGTTCCGCTCGCGCGCGTGCCGGCAAAAGCATCCACGCGTCGAGCGCGCTCCCAGAGATGATCGCTCGTCCAAAAGTTAGCCGAAACGAGTGGAACATGACCGAGAGAGGAGCCTTTGAAGGTGGGACTTTCGCACCCTTTTCCCGCCCAGGCGAAGCACATCCTGGACGGCCAGTGGAAGCTGGGCAAGTGCATCGGCCAGGGGAGCTTCGGGTCGGTCTACACGTGCATGGACGAGGCCACGGGCGTGCTCATGGCCGTGAAGATGATGGCCATCCCGACGTCGTCCGCGCCCGGCGGCGCCGGCGCGCCGCCCCAACCGCGCGACGGCCGGCCGAGTAAGCCCGAGAGCGAGCTCCGCGCGCTCTGCAGCGAGATCGAGATCATGCGGAGCTTCGAGCACCCGAACATCGTGCGCTACCTCGGCGCGGCCGTCGACGAGCCGAACCTCCAGCTCTACATCTTCCAGGAGTGGGTCCCCGGCGGCTCGCTCGCGAGCCTGTCCGCGCACTACGGCGCGCTCAGCGAGCCCGTCGTGCGCCGCTACACGATCCACATGCTCCGGGGCCTCGAGTACCTCCACGCCGCGAACATCATCCACCGCGACATCAAGTGCGGCAACGTCCTCGTCGACGAGGGCGGCGTCGCGAAGCTCGCGGACTTTGGCGCGTCGCACCGCCTCGGCGCCGACGGCACGCTCACGGCGGACATGAAGCTCACGATGCGCGGCACGCCCTACTTCATGGCGCCCGAGGTGCTCCAGCAGGACAAGTTCGGCCGGAGGTCCGACGTCTGGTCCGTCGGCGGCGTGATACTGCAGATGGCGACGACGCACCCGCCGTGGAAGGTCATGAACTTCAAGACGCCCATGGCCCTCTTCTACCACGTCGCGTCGACGACGGACCCGCCGCCCATCGACACCTACGCGCTCTCCCTGCCCCTCCGGGGCATCATCCTCCGCTGCTTCGAGCGCGACCCGGAAAAGCGCGCGCACGCGGCCGAGCTTTTAGGGGACCCGTTCCTCGCCGAGTTCCGCGAGGACGAGTCCGACGACCTGAGCCACAGCGACCCCCTGAACAACACCGTGAGCCGCATCGAGCGCGTCGCGACGCCCGCCACGGCGCCGAGCCCGCACCGCGCCGCGCCGCCGCCGCCGGGAAACGCGGGCAACGGCGGCGGGAACCTGTCCTCCCTCAAGATGCGCATGTCCCTCCGCGCGAGCACGGGCGCGTCCTAACGTCCGGGCGCGTCCGAACGTCGCCCCCGGGGGAAGAGGACAGCGTTCCGAAAGGGCGTAGGGTCACTGTGGAATCACGCGTACGGTGGGTCTCATCAACTTAATGACGTTGCCGTCAAGATGGTTTGCAAGCTCTCCCGGCCGCGCGCCCGCTCGAAGCGCCTCGCCGACGAGACACGAACGAAGCGCCACCGGACGCGTTCGAATTTACGCCACCACCACCACCGCACACGCACACCATGTCGGGCATGCTCGAGGAGGAGCGCTTCGACGGCATGCTGCTGCAGTTCGCGCAGCAGTGCCAGGGCATCGACCCGCTCCTCGACACGGTCTTCTCCTTCCTGCGGCGGAAGACGGACTTCTTCACGGGCGCCACGGACGACAAGGCGAAGCAGACGGTGCTCAAGATGCTCGAGAAGCACCAGCTCCTCGCGGACAAGACGAACGTCGAGAAGCGCAAGCGGCGCGACGCCGAGGAGGCCGCCGCCGCGGAGCGCAAGGCCGCGGCGAAGGCGAAGCGCGACGCGAAGAAGGCCGCCGAGGCGAGCGCGGCGCCCGCGGCGCCGGCGCCGGCGCCGCCCAAGGACGTCGTCGAGGTCGGCGCCGGCGGCGCGGACCTCGACGGCGCCGCGCCGTCGAGCGGCGGCGACGCGAAGGACGACGACGACGACGACAAGGAGCCGCCGCCGCCGGGCAACGGCGGCGTCATGGGCTGGGGCGTCTGGACCCAGCAGCTCGCGGACCTCGAGCTCAAGGTGCCCATGCCGTCGACGACCAAGTCCCGGGACCTCGTCGTCAAGTTCACCAAGGGCCACATCACCATCGGCGTCAAAGGCCAGCCGCCGATCCTCGACGGCGACCTCCACAAGAAGGTCATCGTCGACGACTGCTTCTGGACCCTCGAGGACGCGCCGGGCGCCGACGGCGGCAAGGAGGTCGTCGTCGCGCTCCAGAAGGAGGACAAGCAGAGCTGGTGGAAGTGCGTCGTCGTCGGCGACCCGGAGATCAACACGCAGAAGGTCCAGCCCGAGAACTCGAAGCTCAGCGACCTCGACGGCGAGACGCGCATGACCGTCGAGAAGATGATGTTCGACCAGCGCCAGAAAGCCATGGGCAAGCCCACGGCCGACGAGCAGGGCAAGCAGGACGTCCTCGAGAAGTTCATGAAGCAGCACCCGGAGATGGACTTCTCCAAGGCCAAGTTCTCCTAGGCGGCGCCCGCGCCGCGGCGGCGCCGCTCGCCCCTAAACCCGCACGAGTCCCGACGCGCCGGGCCGCTCGGTCGCCGGCGGGGCGCGGCGATTCGAGTGAACTCGGGCTTTGGGGTCTGGGGTGGTAAAATTTAAACCAAACCGACTGGGGCGTACTCGGGGGGACCTCGGGTGACTTCCCCTGGGTCCCGGGCTAGTTCCTGGCACCTATTTTCTGGGTCGGTCGGTCGGTCGGTCGTCGTCGTCGTCGTCGTCGCCGCCGCCGCCGCCGCCGCCGCCGCCGCCGCCGTCGTCGTCGTCGTCGCGCGCGCGGGGGAGTTTCGAACCTAATTCAGTCGCAGGGCGACCGTAGAGAGGTGATGAGTTGCCCCATGCCAGCTGTCACGGCATATGAACCCGGGGATGCAAAAATCGAGTGGGGGCGCGCCCCGCAGTCGCAGTGATCGACAGTCTCGCCGCGGAAGGCCGCCAGCAGGATTTTTTGCGCTCACGAACCCCGTCGTCGCTGCCCGGCGCAGCACGCGCGCTTTTCGTGCACCACCTGGCGCAAAACGGCGAGGTGCCGGCGCATCACATCATCGCAGCGTTATCCGTCGGTCGAAACGATGCAGTTTTGTACGATTTCGATGAAGTTTTCAATGATTACTTCAATGAACAACCCAAAACGTTTGTTCTTACTACGAGACGGGGTCCTCCAATTAAATTCACCGGCCGCGCTGAGCTTACGGCGCCCGCGGTCGGAAGCGGTTGGTGGTCCAAGTAAGCAAAATCTTACCGATGGCGACGCGCGGTGGAAAATTCCAGAGTGCTGGCGGGGACGAATGGAGAAATTTCTTAGAAAAATGTTCGAATTAAATTCGAGGGCCTGTTCCACGCGTCCAAACGCGTCGGTTTCTGAGGGCTTGGACCAACGCGGGTTAACTTGTCCTCCCCGGAACCCCTCAGCTCAAGTCAGCTCTTCGCCTTAAGATTCGCCCCGGCGACGCCAATTCCGCGGGGCCGACGGTGGCGCGACGGTGCCTTTTAACGAGGCGCTGCAAACCTGAATCTTGGCCCCTGCAACGCGCATGATACGGGAGGCAGCCACACAAAGGAGGTCGGTTTCGACAGGCTCCCAGGCGCCCGCCACTCGGCTCCCGGCCGTTTCTCGCGGGGTGAGGCTCCCGGCGCTCGGCCCCCGCGCGGCTCCGGGGCGAGGCTCCCGGCGCGGCCTCCGGCGCCTCGCGGGCGGTCCCGAGGGCGCCGCGGGCGACATGAAGCGCCTCGAGGGCTGCCGCAGACGAAATCGTCGAAGGTCCGACAACGTGCGGCAAGCCGCGCTCGTCCTCGTCGGCCTCGTCTCCCTCGCGCTCTGCGGGAAGACGGGCGGCTCCCTGGGCCGGGGCCTGCGCGGCGCCGGCTTCGGCGCGGGGAGGATAGGACGGGCCGCGCCCGGCGCCGCGGCGGTTTCGGGCGCGGCGGCCGCGCCGGCCGCGCGGCGTCTGGGCGCCGCCGCGGACGCGCTCGAGGACCCCGGCGCGCGACGGCTGGCGAACGCGACGGCGGACGACGACGACGACGACGAGACCGGCGGCCTAATCATCGGCGGCGCGCGGATCCCGCCGAAGCCGCTGCTCACGAAGAAGCAGAACCTCTACTACGGCTGGTTCTTCTACGTCCTGGGCATCCTCTGGATGTTCCTCGGCCTCGCCTTCGTCTGCGACGTCTACCTCGAGGCGTCCCTCGAGGGCATCTGCACGGGCCTGAAGCTGAGCAACGACGTCGCGGGCGCGACGTTCATGGCCGCCGGCGGGTCCGCGCCCGAGCTCTGCACGTCCTTCATCGGCGTCTTCGTCGAGCGGTCCGACATCGGCTTCGGCACCATCGTGGGCAGCGCCGTCTTCAACGTGCTCTTCGTCATCGCCGCGTGCGCGCACGTCGCGCCGAATCTCACGCTGACGTGGTGGCCGCTCGCGCGCGACTGCGCGTGCTACTGCGCCTGCATCTACGGCATGGTCATCGTGCTCGTGGACGGCCGCGTGACCTGGTACGAGGGCTTTGGGCTCCTCGTGGGCTACGGCTGCTACGTCACGGTCATGTCGCAGAACGAGTTCCTCGAGATCTTCGTCGGCAGCCAGCTCGCCAAGGACGTGCGCCAGCGGCCGGCCTGGTGCCTGGCGCTTCAATCCATGGTCGAGTCGACGCCCTTCATCGCCATCGTCTACATCGCCATCGTCGCCAACGTCGTGTCCATGGCGCTCGAGGCCGTCGTGCTCAACTACGTCTTCGCGGGCTTCTTCGTCACGGAGATGGTCATCAAGATCGCGGCCTACGGGTTTTTTGGGTACTGGAAGTACCCGCTGAACACCTTCGACGGCGTCCTCGTGGCTTTGATCATCCTCGAGCTCTTCTTCCTCGGCACCATGGGCATCGGCCAGGGCAGCAAAAGAGAGCGAAATTCCCAACTTCAAAGGCTCCGATCTCGGCCGTTTTCCACTCGTTTCGGCTGATTTTTGGACGAGCGATCATCTCTCGGAAGGGTCTCGAAGCGTGGATGCTTTTATCGGAACGCGCGCGCGAGGAACACTCACGTTGAAGCGACGTTGCATCACCCTTGTGCTGCCCAGGCATCGGCGCGATCAAGGCGCTCCGCCTCTTCAAGTTCGTCCGCGTCACGCGCTTCATCCGCATCGCGCGCATCTACCAGTTCTTCCGGCACCACGCCGTGAAAAATAAGGAGCTGGTGGAGCCCGGCGGGCGCACGAACCGGCCAACGATCCGGGGCCTCCGGCCGTCCGACGTCTCCGTCAAGGGCCTCAAGATCGTCGCGGGCGTCAAGCTCAAGACGATCAACAAGAACGGCGTCCCCGTCAAGGTCAAGAGCCCGCCGGCGGCGAACTGCGCCGTCGCGCCCGAGCCCGCGGGCGCCGCGCCGCCGGACCCGGCGGCCTCGGAGGCGCCCGCGGCGCCCGGTACGCCCGGAGGCGCGGAGCCGGCGGACGAGGCGCCGCCGGAGACGCCCGCGGCCAACGGCGCGGACGCGGCGCCGGCGACGGCGGGCGCCCCGTCGACGCCCAACGGCGACGCCGAGGAGCCCCCGGCGAACGGCGGCGGCGAGGAGAAGGAGGACGGCGGCTCCGGCGGCGGCGGCTCCGGCGGCGGCGACTCCGGCGGCGACGACGACGACGACGACGAGGGCGGCGCGCCGGGGAGCTGGGGCGAGGTCTTCACCTGCCCCACGGGCGACGGGCCCATCGCCATGGCCTACTGGTTCGTCATGCTGCCCATGTCCATTATTTTTTACGGCACGATCCCCGACTGCGGCACGGAGAAGTACGAGAAGTGGTACTGGGTGACGTTCAGCCTCTGCATCTCCTACGTCGCCGTGCTGAGCTACCCCATGGTCTGGTGGGCGACGGAGCTCGGCGACGTGCTCGGCATCCCCGAGCCCGTCATGGGCCTCACGCTTTTGGCCGCGGGCACGTCCGTGCCGGACATGCTCAGCTCCGTCGCCGTGGCGAAGCGCGGCTACGGCGACATGGCCGTGAGCTCGTCCATCGGGTCCAACATCTTCGACCTCAACTTCGGCCTCGCTCTGCCCTGGTTCCTCTTCGCGGTCACGGAGGGGCCCGTGAAGATCAACTCCGACGGCCTCACGGTCTCCATCCTCACGCTCTTCATGATGGTGGGCCTCGTCATCACGACGATCCACTTCTCCGGCTGGAAGCTCACGGCCCAGCTCGGCAACATCATGTTCGGCCTCTACGCGTGCTACATGTGCTTCGCGCTCATGCTCGAGCTCGGCGCCGTCTGAGCGCGGCGCCGCGAGGAAAAAAAAAAAAAAAACACTTCCGCCGCCGCCCGTCGACCTCACTCCCCCCCGCGACTCGGCGCCGTCCCCGCCCGTCGCCGCCCAGCCCCCCGCGTGGCGCGTCGTCGCGCGCCGGCCCAAGACCCACGAGACGCCGCTCGTCCCCACCCGTCCCGGCACCGTCCTCCTCGCCACCGATCCGCCCGTCTCACGCTCGCGGGGGGGCGCGCCCGCCCCGACAAGCACCCGGCTCCGGCGGACCCTCCTTTCGGGGGTCCGCGGAGCCGCGGGCGCGCCCATGCGACGTGAGACGCGGCTGCGGCCGCGACGCGAGGACACACCCGGGACCCCGCGGGACCCCGAGCGGCCCGCGCCCGACGCACGATTCCCCACCCAGAAGCTGGCACGCGACCGGGCCGGGGCGGCGCCGCAGCCGCGGCCCCCCCGGCGGCCCTTCGCGCCCGACCCCACAAGCACCCCACCACCCTTCTCTCCATCATACTCATTCCATTTCGATCTGTCTTCGGCGGGGTAAAGGCGCCTCGGAGGGCGCCGCGGCAGGGGGGTCGAGCGGATCCCGGCGGAGTCGGCGGGAGGCGTCCGACTGAATCGACGATTTTTGAGGCAAGATCGTGGAAATCCGATTCCGCCTCAGACGACCATTCACGCCGACGCCGCCACGGGGGAGGCATTAAAGTCACTCGCGTCGACTACACCCCCCCTGGATACGATGGGCGACCTCGAGAAGGAGTCGAGTCTGCGCGACTTCGAGGCCGCCGAGGACGGCGGCTGCCTCGCGCCCGGGCGCTTCCGCATGAGCGACTACCTCTCGGAGCTCGTGGGCGCGCAGGAGGTGACGAAGGACGAGGCCTACGACACGGCCGTCGCCGCGGTGCGGGGCCACGCGTCCGTCGTCCAGGCGTTGGCCAAGTCCGTCGCGGCGCGGACCAAGGCCGTCGTCGCGCTCGAGAAGTCGGCGGCGCCCGTGAAGGCGGGCGCCGCGGCCATGGAGCCGGCCCTCGTCGACGCCCTCGCGGCCTGGGCCGCGCCGAGCGAGGACCCCGCGGAGCCGCCGCCGACCGCGGCCGTCGAGGAGGCGTCGCGCGCGCTCGTGGGCGGCCTCCTCAACTACGCGACGGACCTGCACAAGCTCAAGGCCAAGGTCGCCAAGGCGCGGACCAAGCAGCGCGAGAACATGGACCACTACGCGTCCAAGGTGCCCCGGCTCACGCGCGCCGTCGAGGCGGCGAAGCGGGAGAAGGCGCGCCGCGAGGCGCGCGCCGAGGCCGCCGCGGCCAAGGCCAAGGCCGAGGGCACGCCCGTCCCCGCGACGTGCCACGCCTTCTACGAGTCGAGCGACGCGGACCAGGTCAAGGCTCTCGCCGACGCGGAGGACCGCCTCCGCCGCAACGAGAAGAAGCTCGAGGGCGCCAAAGGCGACTACGCGGCGACGAACGCGGCGGCCATCGCCGCGCTGACGTCCGCCGTCGCCGACTCGACGCCGGAGACGGTCCCGATCCTCAAGGACCTGCTCACCTACGAGGCCGACATCATCACGGCCATGCTCGCGTACGAGTCGCGCCTCGACGCCGCCGCCGCCGCGCTCCCGGAGTCCGAGGAGCCCGCGCGCGCCGAGCCCCCGGCGAAGCCGGACGCGGAGCCCGAGGCCGAAGAGGAGGAGACCAAGGAGGAGACCAAGACCGAGGGCGCGTGAAGGAACCGCGACGCCCGCCCGGCGCGCGCGCCGCGCCGCCGGCTTCGCGAGGCCCGGACCCCTCCCAAGAAACGTAACGCCTCGCGTACGCACGTGCTGAGAGGAGCTGCGAGTCTGCGACCGACGACCTCGAGCTCAGACGGCGAGGCCTACGGCGGCCGCGGGCAGCTCGCGACAGGGCTCGCGACCACCCCGGCCAAGCTCGCGAGGCCTTGCCACAGCCACTTGCGCCGCGCACGGCGGCGACGCCCGCACCAAGTCGCGCGCCGCCTTGCGCGACGCAGCGTCCACGCGCCCGGATCTTCCGCGCGCGCGGCGCGGCGACGCCGCGGGGCACGACGGAGGCGATCGTTCACGCGAGAAACGTCGTAGGTCGCACCCGGCCGACCATGTCCGACAGCAACTACGCCAAGTCCATCTGCAAGTGGCGGAAGATCAACGAGGTCGTCGACGACGCCTGGCTCGAGGACGCGCTCTCGGACGACGACGTCGAGATCCCCGGCGGCGACGTCTTCGCCGAGGAGGGCGCGTGCCCGGCGTCCCGCGTCGCGCGCCGAACCCCGTCCGATGATGTTATCCAAATATTTGCTACTCTCGACCGCGTTGCGTGACGACCACACTTTTTACACACCAAGATCGCTGAGGACCGAGCCCGTTCGCCGACCGCCGCGCGCCGCCGCCGCGCGCCGCCCTCGACCCCGTCCCCGCGCAGGCGAGCTCGACTCGGGCGACGTGCTCGAGGCGTCCAAAGAGGAGCGGTGGACGGACCTCGAGCTCGAGCAGGTCACGGGCGACGCGCCCCTAAGATAACGTAAAGGCGGGGTCCGCGAGCCGCTCGCACGCGGCGCGGAGGCGCGCGCAGGCCCTGGCGTAGGCGGCGGGCTCGAGGTTCGCGTAGCAGACGCGGACGTGGCCCGGGAGGCCGCAGGCGGCGCCCGGGATCGCGGCGACGCCGTGGGCGTCCACGAGCCACTCGACGACCTTCTCGTCGTCGGCGCAGTGGCGCGGCAGCGCGACGAGGAGGTAGATGGCGCCGTCGCCGCCGCGGACCGCGTTTTCGCCGAGCGGCGCGAGCGCTTCCAGTATATCCCGCTTCTGGTGCGCGACGAGGCCCGCGACGCGGTCCGCGACGTAGGCGTCGCCGCCCTCCAGCGCCGCCAGCGCGACGCGCTGGCTCGCCTGGGACGCGCAGATGGCGACCGTGTCCTGCGCCTTGAGCAAGGCGGGCCCGAGCGCGGGCGGGTGCGCGACGTAGCCCACGCGCCAGCCCATCATGCCGTAGGCCTTGGAGAAGGAGAAGAGGTTGACCACGTGGTCGCCCTCGACGCAGGCGTGGGGCTCGCCGTAGGCGAAGAGCTCGTACGTGTTGTCGACGACGAGCCAAGCGCCGCGCGCCGCGCAGAGGCCCGCGACCTCGTCGAGGAGCGCCTTCGGGATCATCGTGCCCGTGGGGTTGCCCGGGTTCACCAGCACGACGACCTTGGGAGGCTTGGCGCCGTCGAGGGCCGCCGTCAGAGCCGCGACGTCGGGGAGGAGCTCGTCGGTCATCGCCGGGAGCAGCGCTTCCACTCCCAACATCTGCAGCTGCATGAGGTGGTTGAAGTAGTAGGGCCGGAAGAGCAGCGCCGCGTCGCCGGCGTCGAGCAGCGCCAGGCAGACGTTCGCGAAGGCCTGGTTGCAGCCGGACGTGACCATGACGTCCGAGTTCGCGAGCGCGTTCTTTACCTCTAACTTCCTCCCGAGCGCGGCGACGAGCGCCGGGTACCCCTCGTCGTCGCCGTAGCCGTGCGTCGCCGGGTCGTCGAGGGCCGCCTTCGCCGCCTCCAGCGACGCCGGCGGCGGCAGCCAGTGGACGATGCCTTGCGCCAGCGACGCCACGTCCTTGCCGCGCGTCAGGCGCTGCATGTTCACGATGACCGGCGCGTCCGTCGCCGCCATGGTCTTGGAGACGGACGGAGCCATGCTCGCGAAAGCGCGGGACAAGAGCGGCGCTGTCGCGAGGTAGCGGAGCGTCGGCCGCATGCGAGAGAGCTCGATTTGCCACAATTGAGCTCGTGATGCCGTAAACAACGACTCCGTTACCTATTTACTTTGCAATGTTGCTTTTCATCGTTGCCCTTCTGCAAATAAAAGCTCGAAAAGTTGTATTTTTTGGAGCATGCCCGAGGGCATTTTGGCGTTCGGGGCTGCCTGGAGGCGGCCCATCGGCGCGCGGAATCACCACCTCTCGGCGTCATATGCTCGCGCCTGAATTATACACTGCAACAAAGCTAAGCCGGCCCGAGGCGGCGGCGGCGGGCGCATCGTTCGCGAACCGAGCCATGGCGGACGCGTTGGTGCCTTCGACAGCACCCAGCCCGCTCGCACACACCATCGACGGAGCGCGGTCCTCGCGGCACGCATCATCGCGGAAGCGCGCGGCGCCCGCCGGCGAGCCCCGCGCGCCGCGGCCCGCGCCGGCGCTGCCGACCGCGTCGTCGTCCGCGGCGGCCGAGGCCGCGCGCGACGCGGAGATCGACGCGTATCTGCGGAGCCGCGTGCCGGCCTTCGACGACGACGCAGGAGCTCGTCGTAAACGCCGGGCGCGCTCCCGCCGGCGGGACGGCGGCGGCGGCGGCGGCGGCTCGGGCGAGTCGGACGACGACGGCGCCATGGATCTGCGCGTCGCCGGCGTCGTTCCCGGCGGCCCTTCGACGCCCGCGCGACCCGCCACCGCGCGCAGGTTGTTGGCCGAGGCCGCGGAGGTCCTCGGTTCGGCCGCGTCGATGTCCGAGCGGGAGAGCGGCGCGGCGGCGCGCGGCGGCGCGCGCGCGCCGAGCCCGGCGCCGGACCCCGACTACGCCGACGGCTCGACCTTCGAGGACGAGGCCGCCGCGGTGCTCCTCGACGTCTCGGGCATGTCGCGCGCCGCGGCGGGCGGCCGGTCGCTCCCGG
>NW_008705562.1:2235289-2254860 GCF_000186865.1 Aureococcus anophagefferens
TGGCGCGCGCGGCCGCGGCCGGCCGCGCCCGCCTCGCGGGCGCCGCGCCGCACCCCTGGCGCCGCCGCGGGACAGCGCCGACTCCGACGCCGAGGCGCAGCAGGACAACCGCGGCAAGTACCACTGCGGCGCCTGCGGGAAGATCAAGACGAACCACGTCTGCCCCTTCAAGTCGCTGCCTTTCCAGCGGTCCATATGCATCCAGGTGCCGTCTCCCGTCCTCCATCCCCGCGCGCGCCGACGCGCCCCGCTCCCGCGCAGACGGACGCGATCTTCGCGACGTGCGTCGTCGCGAAGAAGGGCGGCGCCGCGGCGCCGCGGGGCAAGAAGCCGCCGACGGAGACGCAGGCCCTCGCCTGCGTGCCCAAGCCCGGCGACAAAATCATCGTCGTCGGCGGCAGGCGCCCCGGCCTCGAGAGGAAGAAGCACGCGGACTTGCACCGCCGGGTCGGGGCCGCCGCGGCGGTCGGCGTCGTCGCGGGCCCGGCGACGGCGACGGTCGGGGGCGACTACTAGAGGCTCGGAATTCGGCTTCCGCCGGCGCCGTATGTGTCCTCGACGGGCGATTCGTGTCCGTCGGGAGCGCGGGGCTAGGCGCCGAGGAGGAGGCACTTGAGGAGGCCTAGTCAAGTAGGAGGCCGAAACGG
This sequence comes from Aureococcus anophagefferens, assembly GCF_000186865.1. Classification (NCBI taxonomy): domain Eukaryota; class Pelagophyceae; order Pelagomonadales; family Pelagomonadaceae; genus Aureococcus; species Aureococcus anophagefferens. The sequence goes on from NW_008705562.1 coordinate 2,235,937, forward strand.
ACTCGCCAACGGGCCGCGGTGAGCTCCACTCGAGCGGACAAGGCCCAGGCACGACGCTTCGCGACGCCGAACGCCGCGCGCAACACCCCCGTGCGCCGACCGCTGCGCCGCCGAACCATCCATCGCGCCGATCGCTGCGCCTCCATCGCGCCGACCGCTGCGCCTCCATCGCGCCGACCGCTGCGCCGCCGCACCGCAAACACAAAAGCCTCATGGAGGAGGGCGCCTCGGCCCGGTGCCCCATCTGCCTCCAGGACTGCGACCTGTCGCCGGCCTCGAAGCCCGGGCGGCGCGCCGTCGTCGTCACGCACTGCTCGCACGCGTTCCACATGGGCTGCCTCGCGGAGCACTACGGACACAACACCTCCGCGCGGTGCCCGATCTGCCGCTCGGACCTCGGCCGCTCGGAGCTCGTGTCGCCGACGCCGGCGGAGGCGCCCCGGGACCTCGACGCGGTCATGCGCTGCGAGTCGCTCCGGGGCCAGATCGTCACGCTCATCGGCGCGTGCGTGAACCAGGCGCTCCGCGCGGACCGGCGGCGCATGATCTGCTTCGCCTGCTTCGGCATCGCGAGCACCTGGAGCTGGCTCAACCAGATGGAGCACGAGTCCGCGCGGCGGGTCCGCGCGGTCCAGATGGAGCTCGCGCGCGTGGACCGCGTCAACCAGGACCTCCGCAGGATCGTCGCGTCCTTCCCCTTCGGGGCGCTCTTCCGACCTAAGCATTAGCTAGGACGTCGGCGTCCTCGTCGACGGCCTTGCCGTTCCGCCGCTTGGGCTTGCACGTGAGCGAGTCCGCGCGCGGCCGCTTCGGCGGCGCGACGTTCGCGACGACGGACTCCGGGAGCGCGTTCCGCGCGTTCCGGCAGGGCGTCGTCGTCGTCGTCGGCGGCGGCGGCGGCGGCGCGGAGCCGCGGCGCGCGGACAGGGGCCGGTCGAGTTTGTCGTCCGCCCTCGGCGACCGGGACCGGGACCGGGACCGCTTGCCGCCGTGCTTGGAGCTCCGCTCGCCGCCGCCCGAGTCGCGGCCGCCCGCGGTCGCGAACTCCCCGGGCAGGGACCGGTGCGCGTGGTAGGCGCCGAGCCGCTGCGCGGCGTTGAGGACGTCCTTCCAGTCGCCGTTCTGTTTGAGCGTCGCGCCGTGGCCGACGACCCAGCAGCCGAGGCGCGCGCGGCTGAGGAGCACGTTGAGCCGGTTCCGGTCCTTGAGGAAGCCGATGGTCTGGGGCCGGTCCTTCTTCCCGCAGGCGGGCGCGCGGACGCAGGACACGAGCACGAGGTCCTTCTCGCGCCCCTGGAACGCGTCGACCGTCGCGACCTCGACCTTGGCCGCCGCGGCGCGCAAAGGCCCCGGGAGCGCCCCGAGCCTGTCGCGGAGCGCGTGCGTCTGCGCCTTGTAGGCCGCGATGACCGCGACGTGCAGCTCCGGCGCTCTGGCCAGCACGACCTCCAGGATCCGCGCGACGAACTCGACCTCGGCGCCGTTCGCGTAGGACGCGGCGCGCGAGACGACCGTGCCGTAGGCGACGTCGTGGAAGGCCAGGTGGTCGCCGAACCAGGGGTTCGCCGCGACGAGCGCCGGCGGGAGCGCGTGGCTCTCGGGTGTCACGACGTCCGCCGAGCGCAGGCGCCCGTGGTAGAAGACGTCGCTCACGACGGCGCAGAGGTCGCGGTGCATGCGGTACTGCGTCTGCAGCATGTCCGCGCGCCGACCGCCGCGCCAGAGCCGCTCGAAGAGCGACTGGCCGAAGCCCCGGTCCCGCGTCTTCGGCGACAGCAGCGTCGCCGAGAGCTGGTCCGGGTCGCCGACGAGGACGACGCGCCTCGGGCCGTACTTGAGCGGGATCAGCGTCGACGTCTCGACGGCCTGCGCCGCCTCGTCGACGATGAGGGCGTCGAAGAGCGCCGACGGGGCCAGGCGCTCCGCGGCGTCGACGAGCGCCGCGCAGCCGCAGCCGCTCAGCGTCGCGAGGACGACGTCGCACCGCGCGAGCGCGGCCGCGCGCCGCTCGCCGAGCCCCTTCTTCTTCTCGCCCTCGGCCGCCGCCTCCGCGAGCCGGTCGAGCGTGAACGGCTCCAGCACCTCGAGCCCGTCGGCCGCGACCTTGTCGTCGCGGCGCTGGCCGCCGACGACGCCGACGCGGCAGATCCTGATATCGCGCCGTTGGCCGTCGGGCCCGAGCACGCCGTCCGTGTGCAGCCGGAGCGCGACCTCGTCGACGGCCGCGTTCGACGGCGCGGCGATGAGGAGCCGGCGGCTCGGCGGCTTGGCCGCGCGGACCGCGCCGCGGCCGCGGCCGCTGAGCGAGCCGCCGACGGCGATCCTCGTGCCGCCGCCCCGGCCGCGGCCGGGCAGCATGCCGCCGCGCGCGGGCCGCGCCGGGGCGACGGCGTCGTCGCCGAAGAGCAGCGCCGAGACCATGCCGCCGATGGTCTTGGTCTTGCCCGTGCCCGGCGGGCCCTGGACGAGCGCGTAGGGTTCGGCCGTCGCCGCGGCGGCGATGGCCTGGAACTGCGAATCGTTGTGCCCGTGCTCGAGCTCGGCCCAGAGGGCGGCGGGCGCCCGCGCCGGCGGCGGCGCCGCCGATGGCGCCACCTTCTTGGCGAGGAGCGGGTCCCGGAGCCGCGACGGCAGGCCCTCGAGCGCCGCCAGCGCCCGGTACTCGCGGACCGCGGTGAGCGCGTCGCCGACGACGGCGAAGTCGAAGTCGCCGGCGCGCGGTCCGTCCTTGGCGAGGAAGGCGACGCGCGCCGCGCTCTTGGCGCCCCGCTTCCCGCCGCGCGCGTCGGTCTCGTGGACGACGAAGCCAAAGTACCGCGCCTTGCCGTCGCGCGCGGCGACGACCGTGCCCTCGCCCCAGTCGCCCGGCGCGCTGCCGCCGCCGTGGCGCCGCCGATCGCCGCCCTTCGCTTCGCTCACGCTGAAGAACAGCAGCGCGTCGCGCGTAGTAGGGGACGTCGCGACGCAGCGGCGCGACGCCGCGACGGGCCGCGCGGCGCGCTGCCGCTCCTCGCGGAGCCCCGCGAGCGCCTCCTCGAGGACGTGCGGCTGCAGGATGTCAAAGGCCTCCCGCGCGCTCCCGTAGCCGCTGCCGCGCGGCACCTCCGGCAGCGGCCGGCGCTCGGACGGCAGCTCGTCGGCGCCCTGATGCTCGAGAAAGTCCCTTATGAAGCGCAGGTAGCACGGCCGCCACTCTTTGGTGGCCCAGTCGTTCGACATTTTCCTTGCTACTAGCCCGTGCGTTGCAAACTACACCGGCACCTCGCCCATCGTCGAGTCACGCGACGCTTCATCGTCGCCGCATCGTCGGCGGCATCCGCTGTGGCAAGCGCTCGCGCCGCCACCCGCACGGTCGCGCGCGTCGTCGACGGCGAGACCACCGACGAGTTCGGGGGCTCCGCTCGTGCCGTCGAGCTCTCCTACGAAAAGTCCATCGCGGCGGCCCGGCTCGTCCGGGGTCGTGGCCTTCCTCGCGAGCCACGCGACGATGGACTCGGACAGCGACGACGCGTCGCTCGAGGACGAGGAGGCCGTCGGCGGGCGGTCGCGGGACCTGCTCAGCAGCTTCTACGGGAAGATGGCGAGCGACGTCGCGCCGCCCGAGGAGGAGGAGGACGAGGCTTTGGACCCCATCGACCGCGAGGACTTCGACGCCGACGCGCACGTGCGCGGGTTGCTCAAGACGGAGCCGCTGCCCAAGCTCCTGGAGCGCGACGACGCGCTCTGCCGCGAGGTCAAGTCGCTGAGCGGCGACATGCAGATGCTCGTCTACGAGAACTACAGCAAGTTCATCGGCGCGACGGACACGATCCGCGACATGAAGGACAACGTCGGCGGCATGGAGGGCGAGATGACGTCGCTGAGCGCGGCCATGGCCGACATCGACGCGACGTCGGCCAAGGTGAACGCGTCGCTCGCGGACAAGCGGTCGCAGATCGACAAGCTCGTCCGCGCGCGGCGGCTTCTCAAGCGCCTCGAGTTCCTCTTCGAACTGCCGAAGAAGCTGGCGGCGGCCATCGCCGACGGGCGGCACGGCGAGGCCGTCACGTCGTTCCAGGCCGTCGACGGCGTCCTGCGCAAGTACGCGCACGTGCCGTCGCTCGCGGACATCCACGCGGAGTCCGCCGCGATCGTCGCCGGTCTGAGGGACGCGCTCCTCGAGGAGCTCGCGCGGCCGCCGGCGGCGGGCGCGCCGTCGCTCGCGGCCGCGGAGGGCGGCGTGCTCGCGCGCGTCGTCCTGCTCGGCGACCTCGGCGCGGACGCGGCGGCATCCGAGGCCGCCGCGTTCGCGTGCGTCGACCGCCACGTCGCCGCGGCCGTCGACGGCGCGGCGCTCGACGGCGCGGCGACGCTCGAGGGCCGCGTCGCGGCGCTCACGGCGGCCTTCGTCGGGCCCTACGGCGCCGGCGCGGCCCAGCTGGCCAAGGTCGCGGAGCTGACGGACGCGCGGCTCGCGGGCGTCGCGCCGGAGACGCCGCGGCCGAGCCTGGACCAGTCGCGGGCCGACCTCGTCGCCAAGTACGTGCTGCGCCTCGAGCGCGTCCTCGCGGCGGCCGAGGGCCACGGCCCGCCGACGGCCGAGGCCGCGGCCGCGCTCGCGGCCGCGCTCGCCGCGGCCGTCGACGGCGCGAGCCGCGGGGCCGGCGACGACGGCCTCGGCGCGCGCGTCGCCGCCGTCGCCGCGCGGGCCGCGGCGGCGGCGGCCGACGGCGCCTTCGCCGGCGCGCGCCGGGCGGCCGCGGACGCCGTCGCGCGCCTGCCCGGCGCGGTGTGCCGCGGCGAATCGGCCGCGCTCGACGCGGAGCCCAAGAAGGCCGCGGAGCTCGTGCGGGGCGCCGTCGCGGAGGCGTTGGCGCTCGCCGCGCCCCTCGCGCCGTTCCTGGGCGCGGGCGACGCCGCGGAGGACCGGGAGCGGCGCTACTACGCGTGGGTCCGCGACGCGGTCGAGTCGCTCGGCGGCGTCGCCGCGGGGCCCGCGCCGTCGGCCGTCGCCGGCGACGGCGACCCGCCGGCGGGCCGGCCGGAGATCCGCGACGCGCCGCGGCCCTTCGCGGGCCTCGCGGCGTCCGCGGGCGCGGAGCCGCCGGAGCCGCCCGCGGGCGCGGACGCCGCGAAGGACGGCGCCGTCGCGCTCGCGGCGCTCTGCCGCCTGCTCGGCGACGCGAGCCCCGGCTACGGCGAGCTAGCGGCGGCGCTCCTGGCGGCGCACGTCGACCTCGTCCACGGCGACGTGTCGCGCCGCGTCCTCGACGCGCTCGACGGCGACGCGCTCGCCGCGGCCGTCGCCGCGGCCGCCGCGACCGCGGCGCCCCGCCACACGGACGCCGTCGCGGCCTGCGTCGCGCTCGTCGCCGCCGCGGGCCGCCGCGTGCGCGCCGCGGCGCGGAACCCGGGCGACGCGCCGCTCGACGACGCGGACGCGGCCGACGACGACGCCGCGGCCGCGGCGGCGGCGGCGACGACGCGCATGGCCGCGCCCCGGGCGCCGACGCAGGCGGGCAAGCGCGGCGGCGGCATCGAGCTCGACGTCGAGCGCCTCTTCACGTCCAAGGCCGCGCCCAGGGCCGCGGCCGCGGCCGACGACCCCGCGTCGCCGGCGGGCGTCCGCGCGGCGCTGCTCCGGCGCCTCGCGCGCGCGCTCCTCGACGCCGTCCGCGACGCGACGCTCTCGCGGCCCCAGTACGCCCAGCTCGAGCGCGACGCGCGCTACCTCCACGCGGTCCTGCCGAGCCACGTCCCGGACGCGGACGCGCGCCGCGCGATCGAGCTCGCCGTCGCCGACTTCCTCCAGGGCGCGAGCGACCGCTGCCTCGATTAAAACCACCTAGTGCGTGCCGTGGCGGCCGAAGCGGTCGGGGGTCTCGAAGTTGACGTCCCACTTGAAGGGCAGGTCGCCGGCCGCGTAGGGCGCGGGCGGGCAGGCGAAGTGGAGCGGCACGACGACGTCGCCGGCCGCGGCGGAGGCCGTCGTCTTCGAGTCTCCCACGTACAGAATCCCCATCTCCCAGTGCATCACGAAGAGCTGGGAGTCGTTCTTCTGCCGCGCGCCGTGGGCGCCGCCCGAGAGGTTCGAGGACGTGAGGAAGGACCAGCGCACGTCGGCGCCGTCGGCCGAGATCCTCGACCACGTCTTCACGTGCGGCATCGCCGTCCGCCGCGCGCGCACGTAGTCGTCGCCCGCGCCGGAGACCCACTTGCGGAGCGCGGCGCGCGGCGCGAGGTCCACGTTCTTCGCGTAGGACGGCATGCAGCCGCCGGCCGCGTAGCCCTCGCTGCTTCGCCGGACCTCGTCCGACGTCGGCCAGACGAGGCGCAGCGGCGCGCGCGGCGCGCGGTCCGCGGCGAAGCTGTCGCCGAGCGAGTCGAGGAGCTTCTGCGACGGCTTCGAAAACGAGGAGAAGTTGCATACGATCTCGTCGCCCTCGCGGCCGCGCGCGGGCGCCTCCGCGAGGACCTGCGCGACGCGGTTCATGCCGAACGCGTGCAGATCGGCGCCCATGTGGTAGCCCGGCGCCGACGTCACGAGGCGCCCGCGCGCGCCCGAGAAGTCGAAGCGGCGAAGAGCGGCGGCGAGGTCCATGACGGGGGCGTCGTCGAAGGCACGGCCGAAGCCGCGCCAATTCCGCGCCGCGCCGCCCGCGTGGACCTGGAGCGTGTCGACGTAGCGGCAGAGCGCGTCCTCGAAGTCGCAGGCGCCGGCCGCCGCGGGCGCCTTGGGCGGGAACTCCTGCATCCAGATGCCCTGGGACTTGTGGTCCCAGTCCGTCGGGATGAGGTTCGCGGTGTGCACGGCCACGCGGAGCGAGTCCTCGAGGCCCACGAGGAAGAACTTGCTGTGGTGGCAGCCCCAGTCGTTCTTGAAGGGGCGCCCCGTGCCCGCGTGGAGGAACTCGAGCTTCTTGGGCGTCATGTCGTGGATCTCCGCGCGCGGAAACAGGCCCTGGAGGTCGCGGGCCGTGCGCGCCTCGCCGTGGAAGACGACGACGCGCTCGACGTCGCGGAGCGCGGGCCACGCACGCGCGAGCCAGCCGCCGGAGATCATGTAGTTGCTGATCACGACGAACTTGGGGCGGCCCATGGCGACGTCGGCGATGGAGACGGCGCCGCGGTTGCCCGGCGACGCCGCGCCGAGCGACGTGCAGTAGAGCGGCCGCCACGCGTAGGCCGCCGGCGCGGCCGACGCGGCCGACGCCGCGGGCGTCGCGCCGCCCTGCGACCCGAGGCACGCGACCTCGTCGTCGTCGTCCGAGCCGCGGAGGTCGATGCAGGTGCGCTTGGCTGCGGCGCCGTCCTCCTCTTCAAGCGTGCGCTTCTGCGTGGCGCGTTGCGTGCCGCAGGTGGCGCACGCTAAGAAAGCGTCGTTTTCATTGATCATCGTACATGCGCCGCACTCCCACGGCATCGGGCCGAGCAGGACTTTCAGCTCATGCCTTGACCCCGGCATCCGGGGTCCCGCCTCCCGGCGTCGGCCCGTGCGCGCGAACGCGGTCGTCCCTATTTCGGAAAAACGGTCAGTACCGGCGGGTACGTCTAAGGAAGGCCCCAGCAAACTCTCACGCCCAACGGTGAGGGTGTTGCAGCGATCGGATGGCGTTCGTCCGATCCCTAGAGGAAATCCAGCCCAAAACCGACCCTTACGCGACGACATACGAGTCATTTTCGGCGCTCTAAAGGGCCGCGCGCACGTCGCCATGACCATACGCGACGGTCTGGCCAAAAAGACCGCGCGACGGCAGCGTTTTCTCGTCGGCGAAAAAAACGCGTCTCGGGCACCGAAAACGACCCCGAAACCGTCGGCGTGTCGCGGGACGTCGACGGGTCCCAGGGTCGTGCGCTTCGCGTCGCAGGTGTTGTGGTAGTCAAGGGCGGCCTCCGCAGCAGCCAGAGATCGTTGGAACCGCCGTCATCGATGCGAACTCGCCCGCCAGCGTCTCGCTGCGCGCTTTGAGCGCCAGTCCGCGGTCGAAATACGTGCGTCGGGACGATGTTCGACGTCGCGCCCCGTCCGCAGTACCTTCGTGGACCCTCCGAAGCGCTCGCAGCAGCCGCCGTAGTCGCGCGCGGCGCGGAAGGCGGTCCCGTCGACCGACCTCCACTGGTTTGCACTGCGGAGCGCACGGGCTGGTTTCGCGACGCGTTCGGGTTCCCGCGCCTCGATACGCTGCACACGCACTCTCAGTAGGGTCCTCTCGCGGCCTGCAAAGTTTCCCAAATAGGGACGGCCGCGTTCGCGCGCACGGGCCATCGCAAAAACCGCCACTGCGAGGCGGGACCCGGCTCCCCGGCTGGCCGGGTTGATGGTGAAGATGTGGTGAAGCCAGAGAGCACGATGGCCAAGGCGGAGAGAGCCGCCGAGCTCCCACCAGCCGAGGGCGCCGCCGCGCTGGCCGAGTCGGAGAGCGCCGCCGAGCTCCCACCCGCCGATGACGCCGCAGCTCCTGAGCTCCCGCCTCTCGAAGCGGACGACGGCTACGACGACGGCTACGACGACGACGAGGAGGACGACTTCTTCGCGCCGCCGGCGGAGGACGCGCCCGTGAAGAGCAGGAAGCGCAAGCTCGAGGAGGCCATCGCCGCGCAGCACGTGTCGGCGCACAGCCTCGAGCGCGACTACAAAGAGACGGCGCCCCCGCCGCCCGCGGAGGCGGACGCGCCGCCGGAGCCGACGCCCGAGGCCGAGCTCGCGGCCGCGGACGCCGCGGGCGAGGTCGCGCGCATCCAGGCCGAGCTCGCGCGCGACTACCCCGGCCGCCACCAGAAGCCGAAGCCCGCGCCCGGCGTCGACAAGCGGTCCATCGCCCCCGGCCAGAAGGACCGCAAGGGCAAGCCCGTGACCTTCAACAGCAAGGAGAAGCGGTCGCGCGCGGCGCGCGGCGACAACGACTACGTCCAGGAGGAGAAGCGCATCCTGCGCCAGGCGACGGACGGCTACGCCATGGGCTACTGATCCGGCGCGACGCGGCGTCCCCGTGGTTTTCCCGTGGAAGTCGGAGCCGCGTGACGACACTCAAAAGGCCGAATTCGAAGGGGGTCCGGGGGCGACCCCGGGTCGAGGCCCCCTCGTGCTGAACTTACGTGCGAGAAGGTGGGCGCGCTCGCTTACAGAGCGGGCCCCGGACGGTTCCACTCCCCGAGCGCGCGCGCGTGCTTCCCTTCCGCGCGGCGTCGTCGACCGCCGCGCCCCGCGCAGGTCGGACGCGGGGAGGCCTGTGTTAAATCTATTGTGGATAGATCCGCTTCGGTCGGACGCGGGGAGGCCTGTGGATTCCTAAACCTATGGTGGATAGATCCGACGCGGGCAGACGCGGGCAGACCTGTGAATTCTTATTGTGGATAGATCCGCTTCGGGGAGCCGCCGGGCGACGGCGGGCAGACCGTCTTGAAGTGGCCGTCGACGTCGAGGTCGAGGACGTAGAGCCGCCCGGCCTCGTCGCCGACGGCGAGCGTCGCCGTGTCCGCGTGGACCGCGCCCTGGCCGCCGACGCCGTCGGGCGACCCGAAGCGCGCGGCGGCGGGGAAGAGCGCGACGACCTCGAGGAGCTCCTTGGGCCGGCCGCGGTTGAGCGCGCGGTTCGGCCGCGGCCGCCACGCGTGGAGCAGCTTGCTCTCGGACGCGGTGACGAAGAGGTCGCCCGCGAGGACGGCGCACCAGGCGATGGGCGAGCCCAGGGCGCCGCGCGCCATCATCTCCAGGCGGCCCTCGCGCCGCGAGAGGAGGTGGAGCGCGGCGTCGCGGCCGAACGTCGCCGCGAGGACGTCGCTCCCGTTCGGCGACAGCGCGAGCGACGTGACCCAGCCGCCCAAATCCTCCGACGCGACGTGCGTCGCGCTGTCCAAACCCGTCCAGACGCGCACGCGGCAGTCGTTGTCGCCCGTCGCGACGACGTCCGCGGCCGTCGCGACCGCGAGCACGCTGTCGGTCTTCGCCGCGCGGTCGTGGTCGAGCGTCGTCAGCACCGCCGGCGCCGGCCCGGCCAGATCCATGACGACGACCGCCGCCGCGTCGCCCGCGAAGATCACGAGATCCTTGGCGCCCCAGGCGCACGCGTTCACCCAGTCGCCGAACGGCAGCGCGGCCAGGGACGCGCCGGTGGTCGCGTCGAGCACGTGGAGCCGCCGGTAGGCGCCGCAGGCGACGCGCGCGCCGTCGGCGTCGAGGGCGAGGCTCGTGATCGCGTCGTGGCCGCCGCTCTCCAGCTTCGGCGCCGTCCACAGGACCGCCTCGCCCGTCGCGTCGAACGCGCGGACGACGCCGCCGACGTCGGCGACGACGAGCGACCCGTCCGGGCGGCAGACGACGCCCGAGATGGCGCGGTCGCTGCCGGGGATCGCGTCCTGCGTCTGGACCAAGCGCAGGTCCCAGACGCGGCACGTGCCGTCGTCGCCCGCCGTCGCGCAAAAGCCGCCGAAGGGCGCGACGGCGGACACGGCCGCGCTGTGGCCCCGGAGCGCGTGCGACGCGCCCGTCTTCGCGCAGATCAACCGCGCGGTCCGGTCCTCGGAGCCCGACAGCGCCCAGAGCTCGTCCTGGAAGCGAAAGAGCCGCACGACCTTGGCGACGTCGCCGTGCGCCGCGACGACGCGGGCGACGGTCCCCGTCGTCGCGTCGTAGAGCGCGACCCTGCCGTCGTCGCCGGCCGTCGCGACGCAGGCCTCGACGGCGTCGACGGCGTTGATCTTCTCGTCGTGGGCCGCGGCGAAGGCCGACGGCGCCGCCGACGCGCCGATCGGACACGCCGCGAGCGCCGTCCCCCGCGCGGCCAGCAGCGACGCGCCGTCCGCGGAGAAGCAGACGGCGGCCGCGCCGCCGTCGACGGTCGCCAGGCGCGCGTTCGACGACCCGTCGCCCGCGAAGACGACGGACGCGGCGCCGAGCGCGAGCGCGAACCTTTCGCCGTCGGGCGCCCAGCGCGCGTCGCACACGAAGCCCTCGGGCACGTCGTAGGCCGCGAGCTTCTCGGCCGTGTCCACGTCGAAGAGGAACGCGTCGGAGCCGCCGTCGCCCCGGCGCGCGACGCTCAGGAGGTGGTGCTCGCGCGACGGCGAGAACGCGACGAGCGAGACGTCGTCGCCGTGGCCCGCGAGCAGCGCGCGCTCGTTGCCGTCGCCGTCGAGGACGTGGACCTTGCGGTCCGAGCCGCCGCAGGCGACGCGCGTCCCGCTCCGGGACGCGGACGCGGCCCAGAAGTCGCACGCGGGGTTCGCGAACGTCGCGACGCAGGGCGGCGGCTTCTCGTCGCCGTTCCGCCAGAGGAAGAGGCCGCCGGCGTCGGGCGCGGCGGCGCGCACCTCGGACGTGCGTCGCGCGTTCCGCGCCTGCTGCGCCCAGAGGCCCGCGACCCAGCGGTCCGGGCCCAGGACGTGCGCGTTGGCCCGCGCCGTCTCCGCGAAGTCGCGGAACGCGCGCTCCTTTGGAAACGCGCGCGCCGCGGCCTCGTAGTCGCGCGCGAGGTCGCCGGCGAGGCCCGCCGCGCACTTGCGCTCGCCGTAGGCCACGGCGCAGAGGTACCTCTTCGCGGCGGCGGCGTCGCCGGCGCCGACGGCGTGCGCCGGCAGCCGCGAGAGGACCTGCGCGCCCGCGTCGCCGCCGTCGTAGCGCGCGGCGAAGTAGCGGAAGAGCACGGCGTGCGCGTCGCGCTTCGCGCCCTTCTTCCCGAGCCAGCGCCGCTCGACGGCGTCGCGCGCCTGCTGGTGGACGAAGCGCACGACGGGCGCCGCCTCGCGGAGCGCGGCGCCGCGGAGCGCGGCCGCGAGCGCCTTCGCGGGCTTCTCGCCGACGACGTCGACGAGCTCCGCGGGGAACAGGGCGCCGCCCGAGACCCAGATGGAACAGAGGAGCAGCTTCGCCGCGGCGTCGTCGGGCAGGGCCGCGAGCAGCGCGTCGTAGGCGCCCGCGACGGTGCCGGGCCAGTCGCCCGCGACGTAGCCGACGAGCCGGAGGTAGAGCGGGCTCGACCGGTCCGCCTTGCCCTCGAGCTTCCGCAGCGCCGCCATCGACCCGCCGAGCGCGAGGAGCGCCGCCTGCTCGCCGGCGTCGAGGGGCGGCAGCGCGAGCGTCCGGCCGGCGACGTCGAAGCGCGCCCGGAGCGCCCGCAGCGTCTCGACGACGCGCGCGTCCCCGCCGTTGGCGCCGCCCTCGATGCACGTCGCCAGGATCGTCGCCGGCCCGCCGGCGGGGATCCAGCCGAGGGCGCGCGCCGCCTCGCCGTCGAGCTCGTTGAGCGCGTCGAGGACGACGAGCACCTTGGCGCCGTCGCCCGCGAGGGCCTCGAGGGCCGCGGCGAACCAGCCGCCGAGGCCCAGGGCGTCGTCCGGGATCGTCGCCGCCGGCGGCGCCAGGCCCCGCGCGTCGAGGTCGCGCCGGAGCGCCGCGCAGAGCGCGCCGAGCGCGCGCGGCAGCGACGTCGACCCCGCCGCCGCGCCGACGAAGACGCAGCGGACGACGTCGAAGGCGCCCTCGGCGCGCAGCGCCGCGACGGCCGACGCGACGAAGGTCGACTTGCCGCTGCCGCTCGGCGCGACGACGGCGCACAGGCCGCCGCCGTCGATCAGGCGCCGCAGTTCCCGCGCCGGCGCCGGCCGCTCGAGGAGCTCTGCGCCGGCCCGCTCGAGGATGCCCGCGTCGCCGTCGACGATGACTTCGTCGCGCGGCGCGCCGGCGTCGCAGGAGGCGCCGCCGCCCATGCGGCTAGAACGCACCAGTCGGGCTGCCCATCGTGGGCGCTCGGCCCGTCAGCTCTCTGGGGTAATCCTGCACTGCAAGTTGCAGAGGTAACGTTTCCAGTCAACAGGGGCAGCTATTTCGCAGATACTGAAACGTGCGGGGGCTGCCATCGATATCCGCCCGGTGTCCGGCGCCATGCGGGACCCGGCCTTCATCCAGGGGCGCTTCAGCGCGCACGCGACGCTCATGGCCGTCTGCGCCGACGAGATGGTCGCGTGCCTCGAGGAGACGGCGGGCCTCGGGCCGAACGTGGACCAGTCCGCCGTCGGCCTCAGCCTCGAGGCGGACTCGGCCGCGCTGCGGCCCGTGCTCAAGAAGCTCGAGGGCCTCCTCGCGCGCATCGAGGAGCGGCGCGTCCGGAGCCTGCGCCTCGCCGAGATCGACGGCGACGGCGTCATCACCTACGGCGAGCCCGAGGAGGAGCGCTACGACCTGTCGCGGCCCGGGGGCCTCGCGCCGCTCCTGGACGCGCCGGAGGCGGGCGCGGGCGCGCCGCCGTCGCCCGACGACGGCGCGCGCGACATCCCCCCCCTCGGCGCCGTCGCGGCCTACGGCGGGCCCTCGCCGCTCAGCTCCGTGCGCGAGTCGCGGACCGAGCCCGGCGCCGACGGCCGGCGGGGCAGCGACGAGTGGAAGGAGGAGGGCGTGCCGTCCGAGGAGGTCGTCGCCTTCGACCACGCGTCCAAGTCGTCGACGCCCCGAGACGCGGGGGACACGGCGTCGGCGCCGTCGCGGGACCTCGCGGTCGTCGAGGCCGAGAGCGGCGCGGGCGAGGGCGCGGAGCGGTCGCCCGCGAGCGCGATGCGCGCCATCTCCGAGGGCCGCCAGCTCGCGGCCATCGCGCCGGGCCCGCCGCCCGCCGACGACTCGCCGACGCGGTCCCACGCGAAGAGCCAGGCCATCGTGCCCGCGTCCGGCCGGCCCGCGGAGAGCCGGCGGCGGTCGACGGAGAGCTCCGCGAGCGACGCGCTCGCGCGCGCCGGCGGCCGGGCCGCGGGCGTCCTGACGCCCGAGAAGCACGCGCGCGCGGCGCCGTCCGGGCGGACGACGTGGCGCAAGGACCAGGGCGACCGCGCGAAGATCGCCGAGGAGCTGCGCGCGAAGCACCGGCCCGAGGGCATGCCCCTGCTCAAGCAGATCTCCGTCAAGACGGCCCACGCGGCCATCGGCCACGCGACGCTCCACTCCGCGCGGCACACGGAGAAGCACGGCGACGAGTCCAAGGAGCCCGCGCGGCCGCGGACGGCGCGCGACGCCAAGGCGCCGCGGACGCACACGATGATGCTCCAGAGCGAGGCGGGCAAGGCGGCCCAGACGACGGAGCTGCTCTTCCGCGCGCGCTGCCGCGAGATCTTCAACAACATCGACGCGGACCACAGCGGCGAGATCGACCTCGAGGAGCTCGGCGTCGCGATGAAGCTCCTGGGCCGCGAGATGGCGCCCGAGGCCGTCAAGGAGATGATGGCCAAGTTCGACAAGGACGGCGACGGCAACCTCGACATGGACGAGTTCGTCGCCCTCATGTCGGAGAAGGAGAAGGAGCGGTCCGAGCGCGCGGCGGAGGTGCTCAAGCAGCGCGCCGAGGCGATGGCGCGCCAGGGCAACATGGCCAAGCTGAAGAAGCGCATGGTCCAGACCGACGGCATCGCCATGCCCGACAACACCTTCGTGCAGATCTGGGACATCATGGTTTTGTTATTAATCCTCGTCCTCTTCCCGCTCCTGCCGCTCATGCTCGCGTTCCCCGTGATCAGCAAGACCATGCGCCAGTTCGACACCTACTGCGACATCGTCTTCGTCGTCGACATCGTCAAGAACTTCCACGTGGGCTACGTCGACGCGAACGACGTGCTCCACATGGACCGGAAGGAGATCGCGCGGAACTATCTGACGGGCTGGTTCTGGCCCGACGTCGCGTCCGTGATCAGCGTGCTCAAGTGGATCGACATGGGCGACAGCGAGACGTTCCTGTCGATTTTGAAGATGGTCAAGCTCTTCAAGCTCTTCCGGACCGCGCGGCTTTTAGACCACCTCGCGCCCTACTGGTACCAGGTCCAGGACTACTACCACTTCCACATCTCCGACGCGTGGATCAAGCTCTGCAAGCTCTTCTTCTTCCTCATCGTCCTGGCCCACTGGATGGGCTGCGTGTCCTACGCGCTCGCGCGGTTCTGGAACTTCCCCCGGTCGTCGTGGGTCGTCGTCGCGGGTTTGGTCGACGAGGACGGCGCGAACCTGAAGACCGTCATCTCCCAGTACTCCTGGTGCGTCTGCCGCGCGCTGGGGCTCATCGTCATGGAGTCCTACGAGTCGCCCTACTCGTCGGGGACCTGCGTCGAGACCGACGGCTGGTGCACGATCGAGACGTGGACGATCCTGCTGTCGCTCTACGTGGGCTCCATCTTCTACGCGGCGCTGATCTCGAACATCTCGAGCATCGTCGGCGACATGAACGTGAGCAAGCGGCGCTTCGAGGAGATGGTCCACAACACGGACGAGTACATGATCACGAAGAACATCCCGCGCGACCTCCGGGAGCGCGTCCGCGAGTTCTACCACCTGCGCTACGCCAAGGGCCGCATCTTCGACGAGGGCCAGATCCTGGATTCGTTGAACGCGGAGCTGCGCACGGAGATCGCGTCCTACAACACGCGCGCGGTCGTGTCCGTCGTGCCGCTCCTCGCGAACAGCCCGCTCCGGTTCACGCGCGCGATGACCGTGGACATGAGCCCGACGATCTACTTCGCGCGGGACCTCGTGGTCCAGGAGGGCAACTCGGGCGACGAGATGTTCTTCATCTCCAACGGCATGGCGGAGATCCTGCTCCGCGCGTGCGGCAACGTCGCGATCCACGTCATCTCGGACGGCTGCTACTTCGGCGAGGTGGCGGTGCTCTTCGACGGCAAGCGCACGGCGTCGATCCGCACGCTGTCCGTGACGGTCATGTACAGCCTGAGTGCGAAGTCGCTCCTCGCGGCCATCGCGGACTTCCCCGAGATCGAGGCGTACTTGCAGCGCATCGCGAAGCTCCGGCGCGACTTCTTGCTGGAGCTCGGCAAGGCCTTCGCCGAGGACACGCCGCTGCCGGAGAAGGACGACCCCGAGGACAAGCTCACGGGCCTCTACGGCTTCGAGGAGCAGGCGTCGGCCGCGCGGCTCACGCACGCGAACTCGGTGTACCCGGAGTTCGACCACGCGTCGAAGACGCCGTCGCCCCAGAAGCTGACGCCGCGCGGCGGGCCGGGCCCCCCGGGCGCGCCGAAGCCGAACCTGGCGAACTCGCCGTCGAAGGGCCACCTCGCGATGCTCAAGAACCAGCCCACGAAGGCCGAGCTCGCGATCCTCGACGAGGACCGGCCCTCCGTGTCCTTCTCGCCCGCCGAGGTCCTCGAGGCCGCGTCCCAGGAGCGGGCGAAGAAGCTCCACGACAAGCAGGTGCGCCTCCTCGGCAAGGCCGAGCGCACGCGCGCGACGGTCGTCCAGATGAAGGGCTCCGCGGGCGACCAGCGGCACAACGTCCGCAAGTTCGCGCGCGCGACGGGCCAGTTCTAACGCGGCGTCCTCCTAGTCGAAGGTTATGGCGGCGCCGGGCGTCTCGTAGACCCAGGGCTCGAGGGCCGCCGCCGCGGGGACGAGGCCGCCGTCGGGGAACCAGAGCGCGAGCTCGCGCGCCGCGGACGCCTCCGAGTCGGACGCGTGGACGAGGTTGCGCCGCCAGTGGCTCCCGAAGTCGCCGCGGATCGTGCCCGGCGGCGCGCCGACGGGGTCCGTCGGGCCGACGAGCGCGCGCGCGGCGCCGATCGCGCCGCGGCCCTCGAGCGCGCACGCGACGACGGGGCCCGACGCGAGGAAGACGCACGCGCGCTCGAAGAAGGGCTTCGCGCGATGCTCGTCGTAGTGGGCCTCGGCGAGCGACCGCGGCGCCACGCGCTGGCGCAGGCCCACGAGCGCGAGGCCCCGGTCCTCGAAGCGCTGCAGCAGCCGCCCGACGAGCCGCCGCTCGACGGCGTCGGGCTTCAGCAGCACGAGCGTGCGCTGCGCGAGCGTGCCGTCGTGCTCGACGGCGCGCGGCGGCGCCGTGCACAGGCGTCGCGTCGGCGCTGTGACGGCGCGCGTCGGCGCGCTTTGCGCGCGCTGCTGCGCGAGATGGCAAAGAGCTCTCCGCATCGCGATCAATTGCCTCTGCTGAGGCGAGTTGACATCTTGTTGATCATTGAGGTTCGTCGAGCCTTGACAGCTGCAATGGGGCTGCCCCAAAAGAATAACTTGTGGATCCCGCGCGTGTTCTGTAGTTGGAGCTTTTGACACCCGCTCGTCGCCCGGGTCGGGTCCCGCGGCCCGGGTCCTTGACGACCCCGAGATGATCTCGGAGTCGTTCTCCTACGATTCGCCCGTGTCTGTCGCCAGCAAGCACTTCGAGGACGAGCTCGTGCGGCCGCACCCGGAACATTGCAAGGTCGTGCGCCAGCAGCCCGGCGGGGAGACGCGGGCGCGCGCGTCGCCGACGCCGATCATCACCGCGGGGGCGGACCCCAAGACGCCCGCGGCGCGGCACCCGCTGCAGAGCCCGCGCGCGATCCCCGGCCGCGCCCGACGGCGGAGCACGCGCGGCGACGAGGGCGCGCGGACCAAGCCGAAGCCGCCGCCGCCGCCGAGCCCGCCCAAGGGCAATCGGCGGCCCCTCGTCGTGACCCAGGACCCGAAGAGCGCCTTCGTCGACATCGTCGTCGAGCCGCGCGGCGCGGGCCGCCGCCGCGGGCCGCCGCTCCCGCCGATCCCGACGCCGACGCCGGAGCACTCGGCGGCGGACATCGAGGCCCCCGAATGCTCCGTGACGCGGGCGCCGACGCCCCAGCTCGCCGACAAGAAGCCGGTCTTTGACGACGGTGGACATTGGGGCCACTTCCTCTACTTGGACGAGAAAGGCGCGCACCCCTGCAGCTGGCTGAAGCGCAACCCAAAGGCGCCGCGGCCGGCCTGAGCGCCGCCCCCGCCGCGAGGCGCGAGTGCCCGATATCCGCTTGCCCGCGCCGCCCCCTTCTGTGACGACCGGGACCTCCCAAGACGGGACGTCCCCTCCGCGAGAGCCTGTTCTCTAATTTGCTTGGATTTACTGGATCGCGCCGTTCAAGTTGCGGAAGAATTGCGGATAGAGCGCGGCGTAGCGCGCGCGGGACCGGACGGCGAGCACGACGCAGAGCAACGTCGCAAAGGCCGCGAGCGCGGCGGCGACGAGCGCGGCGTTGAGGAAGCACCCGCGGCCGACGCACGTCGCCGACGCCGCGAGGCCCTGGCTTTTGATCTCTCTCTGGTAGAGCGAGCCGAAGAGGAGCGTGGCCATGAGGTAGGAGGCGGCGCCTTCCGCCAGAGAGCCCGCGCTGTAAAGTGATGCGAAGGACGCGAAGCCCCATATCTCGGAATAACACGGCACGATGCCGCCGTTCAATCCTCCGTAGGCGTAGCCGCCGACGACCACCGCGCCGTACAAAGACGCGGGCGTGCCGATCGCGAGAAGTCCCATGGCCGCCGCCGTCAGGGCGCAGAAAAAGGCGAGCGTCGCGGGCCGCGGCGCGCCCCGCGCCGCGAGCAAGTGGTCGCCCAGGGCGCCGGCGCTGAGCCTGCCGAGGCAGTTGCAGACGCTCAGGATACTCACGAACGCGTCCTCCGTGCCCTCGGGCAGGCTGGGAACCGCGGGCACGATCTGGCCCAGGTTGTTGATGAGGATGAGGCCCGGGCCCGAGGAGCAGACGAAGGCGACGAAGAGGATGCAAAAGTCCTTCGTGCGGATCGCGTCGAGGAACGCAAAGTCGGGCGCGTCCGAGGCCCGCGGCTCTTCGGAAAGGAGCGGCGCCTCGAGGGCCGAGGCCTTGGCGCCCGGGTCCGGGTCGGCGCGCGAGCGCAGGAACGCGAGGACGCAGCAGAAGATCGCGGCGACGAGAGCGCCGAGCGCGACGCGCCCGGTTCCCGCGGCGGCGGCCGAGCTGAATTGCATGGCGAGCGCCGCGGCGACGAGAGAGAACGCGAGGAAGCCCGTCAGGCCGAGCGCGACGGCGAGGCCGCGCGCGGCGGCGGCGCGCGTCTCCGCGTCGCGGCCCGGCTCCGGCGCGTCGGCGTTGCGCGCGGTCGCGGCGAGGTACACGGCCGCGAACGCGACGTTCGCGAGCGCGATGGCGAGCACGAAGGGCGCGACGCGCGGCCGG
>NW_008705562.1:2254910-2278298 GCF_000186865.1 Aureococcus anophagefferens
AGCGCCAGGCCCCGATGCTCGGGGAACGCGCGGCCCGTGGATGAGACGATTGGCACATCTAGCGTCAAGGCCATCTGGCCCTGGAGCAAGTGCAGAACACAGAGCACAGCGTAGGGGCAACGCCAGCCGTCGAGCGCGGCCCAGAGCGGCAGCCAGCCGGCGACGCCGAGGCAGGCGCCGAGCGCGACGACGGGCCTCGGGCCGACGCGGTCCGTAAGCATGCCCATGTGCAACCCAACGGTTGCGCCGACGTTCGAGAGCGTTCCCAGTAGGTCGAGTTGTGTTTGCGGCAGGTGGAATTTTGCCTTGAGCGTCGACGAATAGAGCGAGAAGATGTACGAAAGACCAGCAACAGACTGCACGAGCACCGCCGCGGATAGTGTCGTCCATCGCGCCGTCTTTCGGGGCTGCTTCTTCGCAGGCAGCGGCGACTGCGACCGCGATCGCAGCAATTCTTCACTAGCTGCCCGCATCATCGCGATCGCGCGCACAAAGCTTCCGAGCTGTTTTTTAGCAATCCTCGCTGGCTGCCCGCATCATCGCGATCGCGCGCACAGCTTCGAATTCCGAGCTGTTTTTTGAACCACAACTTGAATCGACCAATCAGATCAGATGATCGGTGTCACCTCGCTCCGGATCGACTTCCGGATCGCTCGGGATCGCTCCGGATCGCGCCGGATCGCGGTGGCGCCGGCCCTAATCAGAGACGCCTTACGAGCCGCCGCCGTCGGGATTCATCCCCAGCTCCAAGAGAGCCCCGAGCCCCGGGTAGTGCGCGTCGTCCGCGGCGCGGGCGAGGAGCGCCTCGCCGTCGAGGAGCTCGAAAACCAAGCCGCCCGGCGTCGCGGTCGGGTCGTCCTCCGCGAGCGGCCGCGCGAAGCGCAGCTTGCCCAGGAAGAGAAACTCGGCCTTGCCGCGCCTGCCGAAGAGCAGCAGGGGCTCGGCGTCGAGGCGCGACTCGTCGAACGCGCGCGGCGGCCACCAGCTCACCTCGAGACCGCCGTGGCCATTGCGTTTCATCGCGTTGGGATACTTGCGGTCGAAGTACCGACTCCTCCGGTTCGGCTTCGGCGGGTCCCAGTTGACAAAAAAGACGGAGCAATCCCGCAGCCGCACGACGCCGGACCGCTTGTCGTAGCCGGAGAGCGCGCCGTCCGTGCCGGCGACGAACGTCAGCGCGTCGTCCTTCGGGTGGTTCACGCGTTGGCGGCCGCGGCCGAGCAGCGCCGACGTCCGTTCCGGGTCGTCGACGGCGCTCAAGTCGCCCGCGCGCGGCGCGGCGGCCGAGACGTCCAAGGCGGCGACCGCGTCGCTCCCGCGGTCCGCGAGCGAGTCGTGCAACAGGACGCAGACGTAGGCGTCGAGCGCCGCGTAGGCGACCCACGCGTCCGGAAGCGGCCGCGCGCCGACGCCCCAGGCCGAGCACTGGAGCCGCTTGTCGAGCCGTACGCCGAGGAGCGCGCCCGCCAAGCCGCTCAAAGACGACGAGCCGGCGTAATCCCGGAGCTCGCGCGTCGTCGCGTTGCGCAGCCCCGCGAGCGCCGGGTGCGCCGCCGCCGCCCTTTCGAGGTCGTTGCCGACGGCGAAGCCGACGACCACAGCCTTCTCCAGGACTGCGTCGAGCGCCGCGCCGACGACCGTCAGAGCCTCGCCGTCGAGCGCGACGAGATCGACCACGTAGACGGCGGCCCGCGTCGCGACCTGGAGCACGGCCGCGGGGCCGTCGGTCTCGGGCTCCCACTCCGCGTCGACGCCGACGACGTCGTCGCCGCGACCGCCGACGTCGCTCGCGAAGGCCGCGGCGGACGCGGCGTCGTCGACGCGCGCCACGCGGACGTCCGCGGGCATACTCAGCACCGGCAGCGCCTTGTCGGCCGCGCGGCGCGGCGACAGCTTCCGCCGCGGCTTCGGCGGCGCCTTCGAGCCCAGCACCTCGAGCTCGTCGCATCTGAAATCGAGCTGCCCGTCGCGCAGCTGCCGCCGCTTCTCGCGCCACCGCGCCCAGCGCGTCGGCCCGTCCGCCCACGTCGGCGTGCCCGAGACGACGACCCGCTGGCCGCAGCGCAGGCGCCGGATCGCGTTGCGGACCTGTTCCGTGCCCTTGGCGCGCTCCAGCGTCGCGCCGACGATGGCCTGCACTTTGACCCCGCGGCCGGACGGGAGCGCGCGCCAGGACGCGGCCGCGTCCTCCGAGGGCGCCAGCGACAGGAAGCAGAGCGTCCGCGCCATCTGGCGCTTGCCGACGACGACGCCGACGACGGTCGCGCGGCCGCCCGTCGCGTCGACGCCGACGGCCGCGGGCGCCGGGTCCCGGCCGGGCCGCGCGCGCGCGATGACCGCGCTCCTGCCGCCCGCGAGGCGCAGGAGCTCCGGTCCGTCGCGCAGCACGAGCTTCCGGTCGCCCTCGCCGGAGCCGCCCTGGAGCCGCGACGGCCAGTCGGCGACGGCCGCGTCCACGACGGCGACGACGCCCGGCCCGAAGCCCACGGGCGGCACGCTGCCGACGTCGAAGCCCACGCGCGCCGGCACGTCGGCCGCCGGCGCGAGCCGCGCGCCGCCCGCGCCGACGCTCCGCGCGAGCGCCGCGGGGTCCACGGAGTCGGACGCCAGCACGACGGCGACGACGCTGCCGCCGCCGTCGACGTCGAAGGCCAGCGCCTTCACCTCCTCGCCGCCGTCGCGCGCGACGGCGACGGCCGCGGCGCGCCGCTCCGCGAGGAAGGCGTCGACGGCGCGGCCCGGCGCCGACGTGCCAGGGCGCGGCGTCGCCAGCGTGCGCCAGACCTGCCACGGCAGCCGCAGCGCGAGGCAGTGCATCGTGCTCCACAGCAGGAGCAGCGCCGCGGTGCGCATATATGCAGCAGCTGTGCGCTGTGCTGCGAGCGCGAAGCCTGGTTGCGAACGCTTCCAGCACTTCTCGCTTTCAGCACTTTTCGCTTTCAGCACTTCACGCTCGCCACGGCAGCAGCACAGGCCATAATCAGCATTGGCACTGTGGTGGCGAGATCAACGATGCCGTGCACGGCTGATGTCAACATCTTGCCAAGATGTGTTATCGGTGCAGGACGAAGCGCGGCGCTGAACGGGCTGCCCGCGTCGTCGGACCGACCGGCCGCACGAGCGCTCCCCGGCCGCACCGCCTGCGCCGATCGCGCGCGCACCGGCACCGATGAAGAGCTCGTCGGCGGGCGAGGGCTCGAAGTCGCTGAGCGGCTTCTTCAATCGGTCGGTGACGCTCAGCGACCTCCAGGCGGACCCGCGGCGCGACGTCGGCGACCTCGGCAGCCGGCGGCTCCAGCCGACGGCGGAGCCCATCCCCGAGGCTTTATTCGGCTTCGACGGCCAGGCCTGGGACGCGGGCCAGTACGCGCGCGAGGGCCCCGGGTCCAAGGGCCGCTACGACGCCTTCGTGCGGAACACGACGCTGCCGACGGTGAGGCGCGAGAAGGCGCGGCGCCTCGCGCGGCCCGGCGAGTCGCCGGGCAAGCTGTTGGGCCGCCTGCGCAAGGCGAAGCAGCCGCGCGAGTCGGAGATCCTGGACCACAACCTGCGGACCATCGGCCACGTGCCCGTCGCGTCCGAGCGGCCGAACATCCGCAAGTCCGCGCTGCGCCTCGAGCGCCGCTACCGGAGCGCCATGGCCGTCGTCGACGGCCGCGACCCCGCGGCCCAGTCCGTCGCCGAGACCATCGACCGCATCGCGTCGCAGCCCGCGGGCGAGTCCGAGGTCGCGACGGACTACCTCGCGTGCTGCTCGACGGTCGAGGCGGCCTTCGACGAGCGGAGGAGCCTCACGGCGGCGGTGAGCGAGGCGCGCTCCCTCGAGGGCGAGGTCGTCGCGCGGCCGGGCGCCGAGCCCGCGGACGCGCGCGGCGCGGAGAACGCGGCCGGGTCGACGGTCGCGGGGCTCGTCGGCCTGTCCTACGGCCTCTGGCGCGAGTCGCGCGAGGCGCTGGCCGCGTCGATCTTCGAGCAGAAGTGGGCGAACATGACCTGCGCGGAGCTCGCGGGCCAGGTCACGGTGGGCTGCCTCGAGCACGGGCGCCTGCTCGAGAAGGTCCGCGCGCGCTTCGGCGGCGTCTTCGACCGCGTCTGCCGCCTCCACAGCGACGCGCTCTGGCACCTCGACGCCGCCGTCGCGGCGCTGGGCGAGACGCGGTCCACCGTCGTCGAGCTCACGGCGGCGCGGCGGACGGACGCGCTCGCGTTCCGCGACAAGTACGACGCGGGCGTCGCGGCGCTCCGCGCCGAGCACGCCGCGGAGCTCCAGGCCAAGGAGGCCGCGGCCAAGGACGACCGCCTCGCGTCGCAGCGCATGGGCGAGACGCTGCGCACGCTCAACGCCGTCTTCCGGGACATGCAGGCCGACACGGAGGGCGTGTCGAAGAGCGACCTCCGGGACAAGATCGCGCGGCTCCGTGTGGAAATCAACGAGTGAGCTGGGACGTCCCGACCAAACTTTGAAATTCTCTAGCTCGGCCAAATCGAAGTCGATTCGGCTGATTTTTGGACGAATCGATCGCTCTCGTCGAATTCTCGAAGCAGAGCGAAAGAGCCTGGTCCCAATCCTTCGACTACGCTCACATTGAAGTCGGGTTGAAGATTTGATTTGCCCACAGGCGCGGCTCCAGGCGCAGCTCAAGGACGCGACGGAGGAGCTCTGCGACCTGCGCCCGTTGAAGGAGGTCGCGGCGAAGGTGCCCATGCTCGAGAAGAACGTCGGCGCCCTCCACCTCGAGCGGTCGGACCTGAAGAAGCAGCTTTTAGAGCGCGAGACCGTCATCGCCGCGCTCCAGGCGACCGAGGCCGAGCGGCTCCGCCAGGAGGAGCTCGCCGCGACGAACGAGCCCCTCCACGAGGGCGAGCTCGCCAAGGGCCGCAAGCGCGAGTCGACGCAGCCCGAGGGCGACGACGACGAGGACGAGCCCGGCGACGGCGTCGACGTCGGCGACCCGCTGTCGAACGTGCTCTGCATCAAGTGCAAGAAGTCGCTCAACGACATGGCGAACATCCACAGCGCCATCGAGGGCGACGGGCCCGCGGAGCCGCCGCGCCTCGTCTGCCACGCCTACCGCCTGCTCCTGCCCAACATCGGCGGCCACCGGCCGCCGCGGTCGCCCGCGTGGATCCGCCGCGCGATGCGCGGCGTCGTCCACGCGATCATGGTCGACCACGCCATGCACGGGCCGACGCAGGACGGCCGGTCGCGCTTCCCCGAGTTCGTCTACGCCTACTTCGAGCCCAAGCGCGAGCGCCTCGACGCGCTCGACGCCGTCGAGCGCCGCGCGGCCGTCGCCAAAGCCGACGACGACCGCTGGGGGCTCTACTACGGCGTCAAGTTGTTGAGCCGCGAGTCCGACGAGGCGAAGCTCTTCTGGAGCCTGTTGGACGAGTCGCACGGCACGGACTTCCTCGCGTTCTACCTCTACTGCGTGACGATGATCCGCAAGACGGCGACGGAGATTTTAAGGGACCAGGGCGACGTGTGCTACCGCGCGACGTCCTACGAGAAGCTCGAGACGCTCGTGAACATCGGCGAGGAGGAGGCCGCGCGCTGGCAGCGCGACGGCACGGTGCCGTCGGACCCCGTCTGGAACCGCCTCGTGAGCGCGAACGACCAGGACGCGCTCGCGATGGGCGGCCAGCAGAACGTGTGGCTGCCCCTCAAGCACGCCGTCGAGGCCACGGAGCAGATCTTGATCAAGGCGAACCCGAAGCTCCGGCGCAGTGCCCTCGAGGCGACGCGCGAGATCGCCGTCGCGGGCGAGGGCCGCACGCGCAAGTGGGGCTCGAACCAGATGGAGTGCGTCGACCTCGCGCTCTGGCTGCGGATCCTGACGCACCTCTACCGCGAGGAGCAGGCGCACCGCCGCGCGGCCGTGCGCCTCATGTTCGAGACGGCGCTCGCGGGCACGATCGCGGCCCACGCGCCGGACTACGGCACGGGCCGCGCGCCGGAGCCCGCGGACCCGAACCGGCCCATCGACCCGCACGAGCCGCCGCCGTGCGTCGACCTGCCCCAGTTCGTGTCCATCGTGCGCACGCTCTGGCCGACGACGTCGACGGTCTACGCCTGCAACCTGTACCGGGAGGCCCACACGCAGAGCAAGGGCCGCGTGGACTACGAGGTCTTCCTCGAGACCGCGGAGCGGTGCCGCTTCTTCGCGCACTCGCTCGCGCTGCCGCACTACGTCGCCGCGACGCCCGACTTCCCCCTGCCCCAGAAGGAGCGCTTCGCGCTGGGCGCCCTCGTCCACATGCGCGAGCGCATGATCCGGCCCCTCCTGGAACGCGTCGAGGCGTCGCTGCCGGACGGCGCGCGCGCGCGCTTCGTCGCCGCGCGGACGCAGTTCGACAGTTTGATCGAGCTCAACGAGGACGGCGGCGGCGCCTTCCACGACATCGACGGCGTCCAGCCCCTGGCGGCCTACCGGCGCCTCCTCCAGCTCTGCGCCGACGCGCGCTACCTGTCCTACGAGCTCGGCATGGACTACCCGGAGGGCTCGGGCGACGCGGGCGGCTTCGCGGAGCGGCTCCGGAGCCGGACGCTCACGCCCGGCGACTTCGTCGTGACCATGCTGCGGGAGATGCGCCACACGGAGCTTGTTTTGATCGACTTCCACGAGCCGCCGGCCTGGACCCTGGTGCAGCGGCTCCAGCTGTCGCTCGCGGTGAGCCGCGTCGAGAAGAGCTGGCGCCGCCGCGAGGTCGTCGAGGTGGGCCCGCCCCAGGCCGTGCGCCTCGCCATGCGCAAGGGCTACATGGGCGGCCGCGGCGACATCCGGGACCGCCGCGTGCACCTCGCGCCCGCGCGGATCCTCGGGCTCGTGGGCAACCTCTACGAGTCGTGGCTCCACCTCGCGGCCGACGACCTCACGCTGAGCGCGCTGCCCTTCCCGCGCCTCGTCCACGCGCTCCACGTCCACCGCGTGGGCATCCCCTCCGTCGCCGAGCGCCTGCTCCACGACCTCTACTACAACTGCAAGCTCGTCGCGGCCGTGCTGCCGCGCGTGCGCCTCTTCTGCATCTTCTCCGGCGTCGGCCAGCTGCCGCCCCAGATGACCCTGGGCAAGAAGAAGCCCGACGCCGACGGCGCCCTCGGCGCCCAGCGGAGCGCCCACGAGGCCGTGCTCGCGAAGCACGCGAAGGCCGCGCTCGAGTTCTACGTCAACGCGATCCTCCTCGTCCGGAAGACGCTCGAGCTGCCGCCGGACGGGCCCCTCTTCCACAACTCGCACCGCTCCGGCGACGGGTCCAACGTCTGCGACTTCTGGGTCTGCGGCATGAGCGTGCTCGAGCGCTGCGCGCACCAGCTCCTCGACGAGCGCCTCGGCGCGAAGAGCTCCAAGGTCGAGATCCTCATCGGCGAGATGCAGGGCCTCCGCGGGCCCGACGACTCGGGCGACGTCGACGCGTTCCTGCTGCTCCTCATGCGCCACTGGGCCGCGGCGGTGCTGGACCGCGAGGACAAGGCGAGGACCGCGGCGGGCTCCGACGCCGTCGTCGTCGGCGGCGCGGGCGGCGCGCTCCAGTCGTCGCGGGCCTTCGACCGCGCGAAGACGTCGCTGAAGATCGCCGACCTCGCGCCGCCCGTGGCGCCGTCGAGCGCCCAGGACATCGTCGGCGCCATGAACTTCCGCCGCGACGCGCTCCGCCACGTGAAGCGCGACCTCGGCGCGGCCGTCGCGTACTCGTCGGCGCTCCGCGCCGTCGAGGGCGGCGCGGAGCCGAAGAAGGCGGCGGCGGCGGCCTGCGTCGACGGCCTGCGGGACTGCTCCTTCGTCGACATGACCGCGGCCTGGGTGCCCGAGCGGCAGACGCCCGAGCCGAACTCGATCCACTTCGACCACCGGAACGCGTCGTTCGCGTTTCTGGACTTTTGGCAGGCGTACCACGAGCCCATGGAGGAGTACCTCGACGCCTTCGAGGTGCTCTTCACGCGGGGCCACGACCGCGAGATCGAGGAGGCGCGCGCGCAGCTCATCATGATGAAGCGCGCCGTCGACAAGTTCAAGTCCGAGGCCGAGAAGCCGTCGACGGCGACGAACGTGCTCAAGTTCCACCTCTTCAACGACCGCTGGGGCCAGCTCCGGTCCCTGCTGGACACGATTCACAAGCTCCGGGGCATCCACGTCGCCTACACGACGAAGCAGATCGACGACGGCCACGTGTCGCGCGACGACGCGGAGAAGGACCTCGTCAACGTCGCCGGCTGGGGCGGCTCCTACGAGTTCGTCCGCGACGCCTGGACGCGCGGCTCCAAGGGCCGCTTCTTCCCCCAGCCCCGCAAGATCAAGGGCGAGCACAAAATCACGCAAAGGGGGGCGAAGTAAGGAGTGGCCTATGAGAGACGCGGCGTCCCAGAGCGGCCGCGGCGACGTCGAGGCTAGAGCGACGGCGCGGGGTTATGTAGCGGCGCGGCGACGGGGGGCTGGGATTAAAAGGCCGCGGGGCGGCTTCTATACCTGGAGCTAATTGTAGGCGTACGAGGCGCCCCGGAAGCGTGCTTGGGGGCTCACAAGCAGCTCATCGATGATCGCCAGAGGCAAAATCTCCTCCTCAGAGACGCCCAGCCGCGTCGACGCGCGTGCTCGCGGGCGATGACTGACAGCTGCGACGCGTGCGGCGGGGACGCGCTCGAATGGCGAGGGGGGAACGGCGTCTGCATGAGCTGCGGCACGGTCTGTGAAGGCTCGGCGATCGTGCCGGACCCGGATCGGACTTCAGAGCTCGCAGCGAATTTCTTTAAACCAAAGGAACCAAACGCGCCGGACGAGCACGGGGTTCCCCCCCTGCATCGTGCTGTTCGCGCGGGCTTCGAAGCGGAAGTCGCCGAGCTCGTGGCGTTTCGCGCGAACGTAAATGCGAGAGACGCGCTCGGACAGACGGCGCTGCAGCTCGCGATCGAGGAGGGGCACGCGGGCATCGCCGACCTTTTGATCGAGGCGGGCGCGGACGTGGACGCGCAGACCACGACGGTGATGCCCAGGACGGTGATGACCGAAAAATCCTGGGGTGGGCCTCGGCGGACCGAAATGACGACGATTTTAGACTATCTTGAAGAGACGGTCCTGATGCTCGCGATCAAGCGCAGGCGCTTAGAGATCGTCGACAAATTAATCAAGGCGGGCGCGGACGTGGATGCGGACGACTGTCATGGAGAGACGGCCCTCACGCTCGCGGTCAAAGACGGGCTCTTAGGAATCGTCGACAAATTGATCGAGGCGGGCGCGGACAACTTGTCCCTCTTCGACTGCGACGATCTCCTGCACCGCGCCATTGATGATGGTTGCGAACGCCAGGTCCTCGTGCTCTTGAGAGCCGGTGCGGACGTCGAAATAGAAGAATCCGGTGAAGGCACGCCACTTTCGTACGCAGCCAGACTGGGGGAAACGAGCATGGTCAGCCTTCTGCTCGAATACGGCGCGGACGTGGATCACGATGGGGGGTGGTGTGGGACGGCGCTGCAGATTGTGATGGAACAGGGGGATTCAGAAATCTTCGAACTTTTGGTTGGCGCGGGCGCGGACACGGGTTGTTTGGAGGATCCAGACGAAGACGGTTTGCGTCCGCTGTATCACGCGGCCCAGAGCGGAAATGAACGTATGGTCCTGGCACTGTTGCGCGCCGGTGCGGTGGTGAATGTACGCGGTGGTGAATGGTCCTGGCTTCCGCCGCCGCCCTCCGCGCTTGGAGCCGCGGCTCAACAGGGACACATGGGCATCGTCGTGATGCTGCTTGACGCCGGCGCGGATGATTTGGACGAAGCTTACAAGGGGGCTTTACGGAAAGGGCACGCCCGAATTCTCGGCGTGCTGCGCCGCCACGGCGCGCCTGGAGACCCTGGTAGCATTCTTCGCACCGATAGCAACGCATCTGCTTGGCGCTACCACGACAAGCTCGTCGAGGCCGGCGGATACCATGCATTTCTCGCGAGGCACCGCCGCGTTCTATCCCAGCTCCTTCAGACCAAGTTTTTCGAGGCCAAGTTCGGCCGCTTCGCCCCGCGAGACGTCTGCGACGTCGTTGCGTCGTTTTCGTCCGCGCTCCCTAGGGCTACAGTTTATCTATAGATGCCTCTCGAGCGCTCAGGACTAGAGCGCGCGGCACCTTGCAGTCCTCGTTGAACTCCGTGCTCAGCTCTCATCGATGTGTCGCATCATCCTGATGTTGTTGCTCGCCGCGCGTCGATCGGCGCTGGTCCTGCGACCCGCGCGCGCCGTCGCGCTCCGCGGCCGCGTCGCGCTCTTCAGCGAAACGAAGAGCGTCGATTGGCCGGGCCTGCGCAAGGAGGCGGCGCGGCGACTGGACCGGGCGACGAAGAAGGTGTCGAAGAAGAGCATCAAGGTGGCGTCGGGCGGCGGCGAAACATCGATCGAGGCGCTCGCGGCCGCGGAGCGCGAGCGCGACGGCTTGGGCGAGCTCGCCGCGGCGCTCGAGGCCGGCGACGACGACGCGGCTATAACGCTCGCCGCGGCCTGGGACGTCAACGACGCGCCGCCGGTGCGCGCGCCGCGGGGCCCGAAGAAGGTCAAGGGCGCCGCGCCGAACACGGGCCCGCGCCTGCCGTACAGCTCCTACGCGAGCGCGGCCGGCGTCGAGATCCGCGTCGGCCGTTCCGCGAGCGACAACGACAAGCTGAGCTGCGACGCGCGGCACCGCGACGGCGCCGACTGGTGGCTCCACGCCGCGGGCTGCCCCGGGTCCCACGTCGTCGTGCGCTGCCACGACGACGACCTGCTGGGCGCGGACCGCGAGACGGCGCTGGACGCGGCGTGCCTCGCGGCGCTCTTCTCCAAGGCCGTGCCCAAGCCGCCGGAGGACGCGCCCCACGAGGCGACGGGCAAGGCCGGCGTGTCCCTCTGCCGCGCGCGGACCGTGTCCAAGCCCGCGGGCGCGAAGCCCGGGCTGGTGCGTCTCACCGGCGACGTGGCGACGCTGAAGGTGGACCTCGCGCTCGAGCGGCCGCGGCTCAAGCGGCTCCTCGCGACGAAGGGGGCGCCCTAACATCCTTTATGATGCGCGCCTCGCGTCAGCCCGCGACGCTCTCGTCCGCGGGGCTCGGCGGCGCCTCGGCCTCGGCGGCCTTGGGCGCGCCGGCCTGGCGGAAGTAGATGCTCCAGTTCAGGCTCGCGGCGATGGTGACCCAGCCGACGGTGGGAAGCATGTAGAGGCCGGCGACCTGGTCCATGCCGTAGAAGAGGACCGCCGCGGCGACGAGCGCGCCGTAGAAGGCGGTGATGAAGAGCGCGCCCGTGCGCACCTGCTGCGCGCCGAAGAAGACCTTGTTCCAGGCGTCGCCGAGCGCCAGGTGGCCGCAGTAGACGGCGAGCGCCAGCCACGGCGGCTCCTCGCCGTCCTCGAGGCGGCCCATGACGCGCGTCACGGCCAGCAGCTGCGTCGGCTTCGACACGAGGAGCCACATGATGGGGAAGACCCAGCCCGGCGGCTCCCAGCCGGGGCGGTCGAGGCTCGCGTACCAGCCCTGCTCTCCCGCGACCATGGCGGGCATGAGGATCTGGCGCGACGCGACGCGGAGGCCGCCGTCGGCGACGGAGCCGAGCAGGCTCGAGCCGTAGATGATGACGAACCACGAGGCCCACTGCACCGCGCTCAGGCCCCGCACGGTCTCGCTCGGCAGGATCTTGAAGCGCACGACGAGCTCGCTGATCGACGGCGGCGCCCTGCGCGCGGCCTCGACGACGCCGAGGAGCACCGCCGTCTCGACGACGGCGCCGACGAGCGTGTTGAACGTCGCCGAGAGACCGCTGACACCGCCGCGCACGTTCGTGGCGCGGCGCGCGACCGTGCCGCGTGCAAGCGGGTCCGCAGCGATGCCGTTGCTGGCGCGGCGCGCGGCGGCGCGGTGCACGAGGCTTTTGCGCAGAGGTGTAAGGCGTGCCGAGGCCAAGGCGACGCACACGAGCAGCTTCATGGCGGCCATCGACGCCGCGCGCGTGCAGCGTCGCAAGGCGTCGAGCACCTGTGGGTTCCGAACTCAACAAAAAGCAAAAAAAGCTCAAGCTCGCCGATTATCTGCCGATTTACCTCAGGCAGAGCTCCTCCACGACCTCCACCCCCACCAAAAGTCAGACACCATGCCGTCGTCCCTGGCCGACGGCTACGACTGCGTCGTCTTCGACTGCGACGGCGTGCTCTGGAGCGGCGGCGAGACCATCGCCGGCGCCTTCGCGACGCTCGACGCGCTCGAGCGGGCGGGCAAGAAGGTCTACTTCATGTCCAACAACTCGAGTCGGGGCCTCGCGGAGTTCCGGCGCGTCTTCGAGGCCCACGGCCTCGGGCGCTTCGTGCGCGACGACGCGCGCGTCTGGAACTCGCTCACCGCCGCGCGGCACTGGTTCGAGGAGCGCGGCGGCGGCGGCGCGGCGTACGTCGTCGGCGCGCCCGCGCTCAAGGCCGGCGTCGCGGCGGCGGGCGTGCGCGTCGTCGAGCCCGAGCCGAGGCGCGGCGCGGCGCCCGACGAGCTCGCGGACATGGCCATCGACCCGGGCGTCGACTCCGTCGTCCTCGGCTTCGACAAGAACTACGGCTACTTCGAGGTCGCCTACGCGGTCCGCTGCGTCCTCGAGAACGGCGCGAAACTCGTCGTCACGAACCGCGACTTCCAGTTCCCGGCGCAGCGCGGCCTCAAGATGCCCGGCAACGGCGCCTTCGTCGCCGCGGTCTGCGCGGCCGCGCGCAAGGAGCCCGACGCCGTCGTCGCCAAGCCCGAGCCCTACGTGCTCCGCAAGATCATCGAGGACGCGGGCTGCGCGCCGTCGCGCGTGCTCATGGTCGGCGACATGTGGAGCGACGTCGTCTTCGCCCACGGCGCGGGCGCGGACGCGGCGCTCGTGCTCGCGGCCGACGGCGACGCGTGGACGGGCGCCATGGCGCCGGACTACGTCGTCGCCGACCTCACGCGCCTCCTCGACCCGGCGCCGCCCGCCGCCGCGCGCCGGCTCAAGCGCGCGCTCGCGAGGCTCGGCGCCGCGCTGCCCTGGTCCCACGTCGCCTGCGTCGCCGCGGGCGTCGCGGTCGCGGCACTCGTGGGTCGCCGGCGGTCCTAAGATTACCGTCCGAAGGGATTGAACGAGTCCCGGGGCCCGTTGTCGAAGTCGACGTAGTCGTCCCGCGACACGAGCTCGTACTGCTGCGCGGGCTCCTTGCCGCGGCCGCCGAAGTAGCGGAACGCGACGGCGGACGCGCCGAAGGCGACGACGAAGCAGAGGCCGATGATCGCCGCGATACCCGGCAGCGTGACGACGAAGCCGCCCGGCGGCGGCGGCGGGGGCGCGGCCGCGCGGACGGACGGCGCGCGCGTCGGCCGCGGGGGCGTCGGCCGCGGCGGCGTCGGCCGCGGCGGCGTCGGTCGCGGCGTCTGGTCCCGGGTCGGCCGCGGGGTCGGCCGCGGGTGCGGCCGCTTCGTCGGCTTGGGCGCGGGCGCGGGCGTCGGCCGCGGCGTCGCCGTCGGCTCGCGCGTCGGCCGGGGCAGCGGCGGCCGCGTCGCGCCGGCCCCGAGCGCCGAGCAGGTGCCGCAGGACACGGGGCAGCCGACCTCAGACGGCACGCCGTCCACGTCGACCTTGTTGGGGTTGAAGCAGCGGTTCTCGACGTTGTCGGCGACGAAGCCGCAGCCCTTCAGCGGATTCGATGCGATGTGCCAGGACTGCGAGTCCGCGCAGGCGACGTCTGCGGCCAACTCCGACGCCGTGACGGGCCGGGGCGTCGGCGCGGGCCGGGGCCGGGGCGTCGGCGCGGGCGTCGGCGGCGGCGTCGCCGGGGGCCGGGGCGTCGGCGCGGGCCGCGGCGGTCGCGGCGGCGCCGCGTCGCCGTCGAGGCACGCGACCTCGAGGGACCCGAACCAGTGGTCCAGGGGCACGCTCGCGCTCGGCGAGCTCCGCGCGTAGGCGCCCGACGTGCCCGCGCAGCCGTCGAAGGCCGCGTCGTCGCCGACGAGCCAGTTCCGCGACGCGCGCCAGAGCTTGGCGCCCGCGGCGTCGCACGCCGCGCAGTCGTAGAAGGGCGCGTCGCCGCACGTGCCCGCCGCGAGGTACTGGCCCGCGTAGCGCGACACGCCGTCGACGCGCAGGAGGTAGCAGAACGCGTCGTCCGCGGGAGGCGCGCCGTCCGCCGCGGGAGGCTCGACGTCCGCGGGAGGCTCGGTGTCGTCGCAGGTGCCGCAGGACACGGGGCAGGCGCGCTCGGCGAGGACGCCCGCGGCGTCGCGCTTGTCCTGGAAGCAGCGGCCCGCGACCTTCTCAGCGACGAAGGCGCAGTCCTTGGACGGCATGCCCGCCATGGACCAGGACGCCGAGTCGACGCACGCCGCCCGCGGAGCCGTCGGCCGCGGCGCCGCGGGCCCCGCGGTCGGCGCGGGCGCGGGCCGCGCCGTCGGCGCCGCGCTCGGCGCGCCCGCGTAGTTCGCCGAATCCGGGTCGAGGCACGCGGCGTCGTCGGCCCAGGCCAGCTCGCAGTCGTCGGAGACGCACGTGTCCGCGCAGCAGTCGCCGCCGTCGAAGCCGCAGGCCGCCGTGTTCGCCGCGCCGCCGTCGCAGAAAGCGGGTCTCGCCGCAGTCGGGCCACCGCTCCGCGGTCGGCGGCGCCGTCGGCGCGGCGCTCGGCGGCGCCGTCGGCCGCGGGCTCGGCGCCGGCGTCGGGCGTGGGCTCGGCGCGCGCGTCGGCGCGCCCGTCGTCGGGCGGGCGCTCGTCGGGCGCCGCGTCGTCGGCGGGGCCGTCGGCGCCGCCGTCGGGCCCGCCGTCGCCGCGGCCGTGGGCGCGCGCGCGGGCGCGGCGGTCGTCGGCGGCCGGCTCGGCGCGGGGCTGGCCCCGGCCGTGGGCGGCGGCGACCGCGGCGCGCTCGGGCGGACGCTCGGCCCGGCGCTCGGCGCGCCCGCGGGCGACGCGCTCGGGCGGACGCTCGCGCCGAGGGACGGCGCGGCGCTCGGCGGCGCGCTCGGCGCGGGCGTCGGCGCGGGACTGCCTCCGCTCGGCGCGGGCGTCGGAGTGGACGTCGGCGCGTTTGACGTCGGAGCCATGGCCTCGTCGGGCGCCGCTGCCGTGGGCGAATTGGACGTCGCGTCCTCGGGCTCCGCGCTCGGCGCCGTCGTCGCGAGGGTCGGAGCGCTCGATGCCGTCGTCGCCAGGCTAGGAGCGTTGTCCTTCGGCGCCGCGCTCGGTGCCATCGACGTCGGCGCGCTCTCTATTGGCGTCGCCGCAGTCGGAGCCGAGCTACCTCTGCTCGGCGCCGTCGTCGGATGGGTGGACGCGCGGTCCTCGGGCGCCGCGCTCGGAGACGAGCTGAACGCGCTCGGCGGCATCGACGGAAGGCTATCCTTTGGCGCGGCGCTTGGCGCCGAGCTGGTCCTACTCGGCGCGATCGTCGGAAGGTCGCCGGCCTTCGCCGCGGCGCTTGGAGCCGAACTAGTCCCGCTCAGGCCTCCGCTCGGCGCCGTCGTCGGAAGCGGCGGTCGACTCGGCGACGGCGTCGGAGGCGCGGCTTCCGCCGTTGCGCTCGGCGCGATCGTCGATGGGCTGGCGCGAGCGCCGCTCGGCGACGGCGTCGCGGCCGTGCCGGAAGCGCTCGGCGCCGGCGTCGCGGCCGCGCCGGAGACAGCGACGGCGGCGCTCGGCGCCGGCGTCGCGACAACGACGGCGTCGCTCGGCGCCGGACTCGGATCCGCTCGCGTCGCCGTCGGAGCGCCGCGCGGCGCCGTGCTCGGCGCACGCGTGGGACTCGCACCGTCGGCCGCGTCTGTCGGCGACTGCGCCATCGTCGACGCGGCCACGGTCGCGCCGGCCGTCGGCGCTAGGCTCTCGGGCAGCCCAGGAAGGGAAGAAGGCGCCGGTGTCGTCGCATTGCCACCGCCGTCCGCGCACGCGAGCGAGAACACGAGCGCGACGAGCCATCGCCGACCGCAGAGCTCGCGCATGATGTTCTACATGCGTCGAACGTCGGCGGCGACGAAGCCGCCCGCGTCGGTACCAGGCTGCCGTGTAATTATACTGCATGTTGTAGTCAACATGCATGGCTCGAACTTAGTCTCCTGCCATCTTTTGCGGCCTGCGAGCCGCCGCAGCCACCGTCGCCGCCGCGTTCTACCCGCTGCGGTTCTCGACAGCTCCAGGCGCTTCGACGCGCATTCGCTCCGCCGACCGCTCGCGACACCGACCGCTTCGAATTCGAGCGTCGCGCAGCCGCTCCAGAGGCCTGCGCCGCTCCTAAGAACAGGTTGCGCCGCAGCCGCTCGAGACGACGCGAGCATGCACCCGCTCGTGCGGGACCTCTACAAGAAGCTGTTGACCGTCGGCCGCGACTACCCGGCGGGCCTGGACCACGTGCGCGACCGCGCGAAGCGCGAGATCTTCGGCCGGCGCGACATCGAGGGCGAGGTCGACATAAAAAAGGCCGTGCGCTACGGCCGCTACATGCTCCGCGAGATGATGGGCGTCATCCAGCTCAAGAAGTACCGGACGCTCAAGGCGCGCTACGCGCCCAGCGACGACGACGAGCCGCCGCCGCCGCCGCCGCCGGCGTCGGAGCGACGATGACGCGGCCTCCGTTAAAGTTTTGGCGTCGCTCCCGGGACTGTAGAGTCGCTGCACTCCGCTCTAAAAATGTTAGAGCGCGGTGTCGTCCGCCGCGCGCGCGGCGACGGCCGCCGGGGCCGCGTCGTCGAAGATGCGGGTCGCCTCGATGGGCAGGTGGTCGGCCGCGGCGAGGAGGCCGGCGCCGACGCAGAGCCACCACATCGGCGCGTAGGAGCCGTGCGCGTCGAAGACCTTGCCGCCGAGCCAGGCGCCGAAGAAGCTGCCGACCTGGTGGTTCGCGAAGATGATGGCGAAGAGGGTCGACACGTAGCGGGGCCCCGCGAGGTCGCCGACGATGGCGTTCGTCACGGGCACCGTCGAGAGCCACAGCAGCCCGATGACGCAGGAGATGGCGAGCGCGAAGGCGACGCTGGGCCGATCGTTGAGCGCGATGGCGGCGAAGACGAGCGACCGCGCCGCGTAGATGCACGCTAGAATCCGGGGCTTCCGCTTCTCGTAGCGCTGCGCGAGCATGCCCGCGACGAACGTGCCGCAGACGTTGCCGAGGCCGATGAGCGACAGCGACGCGGCGCCGACCCACTCGGGCAGGCCGCGGTCCGAGAGGTAGGCCGGAAAGTGCGTGCGCACGAAGAAGACGTGGAAGCCGCAGACGAAAAATCCCGCGAACACCAAACGGTAGGACCGCGTCGCCGCGGCCGTCCGCACGGTCTCGCCGAGGCTCCGCGCCGGCGCGGGCCGCAGCGGGTTCGCGACCTCGTCGCCGGCCTTGGCGGCCGCGGCGTAGTCCGCGCGGCCCCGGCGGAGCGTCCGCGCCGCCGCCGCGAAGCACAGGCACAAGGGGAACATGACCACGCAGCCGCCGGCGACGAGGCGCATCGCGGCGCTCCAGGACCGCGACGCCAGCAGCGCGTAGGTGATCGGCGGCACGACGACGTTGCCGATCGCGATCGTCGACGACGCCATGCCCAGACTCCGGCTCCGGCGCTCCGGCGCGACGAGCTTGCCCACGGCGCCGAGCACGACGCTGAAGGACAGCGCGCCCGTCGCGAGGCCCTCGACGGGCACGGCGAGGTAGAACTGCCAGCCGTCCTCGGAGTAGGACGTCGCGACGAGCGACGCGACTTCCAGGGCCGCGCCGCAGGCCATGACCGGCGCGGCGCCGTAGGTGTCCGTGAGCGCGCCCCAGCCGATGCTCGAGAAGCCCTGCACGAGCATGTTGAGCCCCACGGCGAGGCCGATGACCTGGCGCTTGAGGTTCTCGGCGTCCGTGATGGGCTTCAGGAAGAGGCCGAACGAGGCCGACACGCCAAAGGCGACGCCGCCCATGACGCCGCCGCTCACCAAGGCTGCGAGCTCCCAGCGGCGCTCGTTGAGCATCATTATCAGTGTCTACCCATCATTTTTGCCACAGGATTTTAGTGCTTGCCACTAGATGCCACAAACATGAAGCACCCACCACGACGTTGCACCATAAAATTACCCCGCGCACCGCAGGTGGAAGGAGCGGTAGAAGGCGACCTGCCTCGCGAGGGCGGCCGTGGCGATGCGCTCGTTGTAGCCGTGGAAGCGCTTGAGCTCGTTCTCGCGGTCCGTCTTGCGCAGCAGGATGGGGTTGTAGCGGTAGATGTTGTCCGTGAAGTCCCAAAAATGCTTCGAGTCGCTCGCGGCGATGAAGAGGGCCGGCGCGACGGCGACGTCGCCGAAGACCTCCAGCGTCGCCGCCCGCAGGTGCCGGAAGGCCGCGTGGTCCGCGGTCGACACCTTCGACGGCGGCGTGAAGTCCTCGACCTCGACCTCGACGCCCCAGGGGTGGTCCGCGTCGTAGGGGTCGGCGATGACGCGCCGGTCGTGGGCGAGCACGTCGTCCAAGGAGTCGTCCGGGTGGAGGCGGTGGTTCACGTAGGCCACGGCCTCGTCGGGCAGCACGTTCTTCTTCTGGCCGGACCGGAAGATGGTCACGGCCGTCGTCGTCCGCACGAGGGACGCCGTCTCGGGCTTGGACGCGAGGACCGCCGCGAGCACGGGGCCGAAGAGCCACAGGTTCGACACGACCAGCTCGAGCGGCCACGAGAAGCCGCCGCGGAGCGTCGCGAACATCGCCAAGGCCACGGACGGCCGGCTCGGCATGGGCCGCCGTTCCAGGCGCGTCACGGCCCTGGCGAGGCGCCCCAGCGCGCCGTCGGGGCCCGGCACGGACGCGTGGCCCGGCGGCGACCGGCACGTCAGTTTCACGTTCGCGAAGCCCTTCTCCGCGACGCAGATCATCGCCACGGGCTTGGCGTGGCTCGGCACGACGCCCTCCGTGACGAAGAGCCCCTCGTCGAGGAGGAAGTCGAAGCGCGCCACGCCCGAGACGTCCCTCAGGTGGGCCGCGACGCGCTTCGCGCCGTCGAGGCCGCCGACCTCCTCGTCGTGGCCGAAGAGCAGGTAGACGTCGCGCCGCGGCGACACGCCGGCCTCGAGCAGGTCCTCGACGGCCTCGAGGTGGGCCAGGACCATGTTCTTGTCGTCGATGGCCCCGCGGCCCCAGACGCACTCCTCGCCGCTCGCGTCCGCGGCGACGTCGCCGCGGAAGGGCGGCCGGTCCCAGCCGTCCGCGGACCCCGGCGGCACGACGTCGAGGTGCGCGTAGACCGCGTAGGGCGCCTCGTTCGTCGAGCCCTTCCATCTGAAGATGAGCGAGCCACGGTTGACGACCGTGCGCTCGAGCGCCGCGTGGACGCGCGGGAACCACGCCTCGAGGAGCGCATGGAGCTTCTCGAACTCGCCGAGGTCCGCGGAGCGCTCCGCGTCGTCGCGCTCGTAGCTCACGGTCTCGCAGCGCAGGGCCGCCGCGAGCCGCGCCGCGTAGGCCGGCGCCTTGGCCAGGATGCGATGCTTCGCGGCCCCGTCGCCGCCGTCGCGCGCCGCGCGCGCCTCCGCGGCGGCGGCCGCGCCGCGCGACGGCGAGAACGCGCCCTTGGCGAGCGCCGCGCGCGAGACGCAGACGGCGCCGAGGGCCAGCGCCGCGTAGCGCGCGACCGCCCCGATGCTCAGCGTCCTGGACGCAGCGGCGAGCGGGCTCGCGGGCGCCGCCGCCGCCGACGCCGCGCAGAGCGCGACGCCGAGCCAGAACAACGCTTTGCCGCGCAGCGCGTCGCGCAGCACGTAGCTCAGCGACGGCTTCAGGCCGTCGGCGTGCCCGGCGCCGCAGCGGCAGCCCGCGCGACCCTTGTCGCAGAGCGTCGCGAAGGCGCCGGGTTGGTCCATCGTCTGGTGGCAATTACGGCGCAGGGGGGCTATGGACAGAGCGATCGGAGGGCGGGGAGGAGTGGTCCATCGTCTGTGGCAATTGAGCGAGTTCTTGAAGAAGGCATCGTTTTGCTTAACGCGAGCTGACGGCCGAGTCGCAGGTCGGGTCCGTAGGCTCGAAGCGCCGCCGGGTCCTCTCGCGCCCTCCTCTCGAAGCGCATCGCGTGCAGCGCGCGGGTCGCCTCGACCCCCCACTCTCGGAACCGCGCGTGCAACCATGATGGCCCTCGCGCTGGAGACCGACGACGCGGGGCTGCTGCAGCGCCTGCTCGCCGGCGGCGCGGATCCCAACGAGGTCGTCTACTCCTCGGCCAGCGCGTACCACCGCGGCATGACGGCGCTCCACGCGGCCGCGGAGCGCGACCTGCGGGAGTGCTGCGCCCTGCTCGTCGCCGCGGGCGCGCGCGTCGACGCGACGACGAACTACGGCTGCACGCCGCTCCACCTCGCGCGCCACTTCCACCACCGCAAGTCGACGCGCGACGTCGTCGCGCTGCTCCTCGCGTCGGGCGCGGACGTCAACGCGGCCACGGTCAGCGGCTACACGCGCGTCGACTACGCCGTCGACGACGGCGACCGCGCGCTCATCCCGCTGCTCCTGCGCTTCGGCGGCCGCGTCAACGCGGCGCGCGCGCGCCTGCGCTACCCGTGCAACCGCGCCACGAACGACTACGTGGACCGCATCGTCGCCGGCGGCGGCTGGGACGCCCACGTCGCGCGGCACCGCGTCCGCTGCGTCGGCGTCGTCTGCAAGATCGCCGCCGCGCTCCCGGCGGACGTCGCGAGCCACGTCGCCGCCTTCTGGGTCCCGCCGGGCGGCTTCTGAAGCTCCGAATTCTGGGAGCCCGCCAAGTTCCGAGAGCGCCGCGAGAGAACGGGCAGCTAGACATGCGGGCTAGCTGACCCGATCGCCTCGCCCACTACACGGTATATAACATGACTAAGAGCCCTCCCCGCGCTCCTCGATAACGAGCTCCTCGAGCGCGCCGCGCATGGCCGCGTAGTACGGGTCGTCGACCCCGCCGTTTTTGATCTTGAACTCGTCCAGAATTTGCAAAAGGCCGGCCGCGCCGGTGAGTAGCTCCGGAGCCGATGGCGACTCCGCGGCGGGCTCGTCGAGCTCCGGTGGCGTCGACGCGGCCGCGGGCGCCGCGGGCGCGGGGCTCGCCGCGCCGTTCGACGCCGCCGCGGCGGGCGGCGGCGTGCCGAGGATTATCGCCTTCTTCGCGGCGAACTCCGCGGCCGTAAGCCCGCCCTCGTCGTAGAGCATCTTCAGGTCCCGCACCTGGTGCGCTAGGTCGTTCGCGAGGTCCGTCACGACCGTCACACACTTCGTGAGCACGGCCCCGTACTCGCTCTTCAGCCGGGCGCCGCCGTCGGCTTCCTTGAGGTGTGCCGCGACGGCCGTGAGAAGCATCTCCGCCGTCAAAGTACCGTCGACCAGGGCGGCCTCTAGCGGCGCGTCGCTCGCCATGACGGCCGTGATGGCGCTATCGACGATCTCTAATGACAGCGGCGGCGGCTTCGCGGCGCGCGCGTCGCCGGCGCTACGCGCCGGCCGGAGGAAGATGACATGACACGCGCGGCGGCCACGGAGCGGTTCGATGATTTCGAGGAGTTTCGCGGAAGCGTCGACGCGTACCCAGTAGCGCCGATCGGATTGGAGGCATTCTCGAAAAATAGCTTCCAGAGACTTGGTAGCACTGTATTCCGACAACACAAAAAATTCGAGGTCCTTGCGCGACGGCTTCGAGTTCACAAGCTGAAGCGCATTGGCTTTCGGTCCTTCACACTTGACAGAATGCTCAGAAAATTGCTTCGCAAGAGTCATCGCGCAGTCGTAGCAATCGACCTCGCCCAGGCCCAGAGCGGCTAAAGCATCGAATTCTTGCCCACCCATCGGCACAAACGAGTCCCCATCGGCCGCGTACATAAAAATAAAGGCCGAGTCTGCCCCATCAACTCGCGGGCGCAGGAACAGTCTTGACGAATGCGTGATGACGTCGTTGAGCGTGACGGCAGCGCCCTCAAAATCAACATCGTCCTCGTCAATCGGTGCCAGAGAACAGACGAATTGATCAAAAATACTTTTCCCAAGTTCGGTATTTTCAACACCAGTCCACGCTAACAATTTTTTCACGGTCTCCCCCGCCGGCCGACTGAATTGGTCTTTGGCAACGCCCTCATCCGACGGTTTGTCCCGGGGGGTATTGAGGCAGATTATCTCCATGTCGATCATGCCGTTGAAGGAGCAGGGCGCGATCAGCGCACCACGATTCGGGCTCTGGCCGCGGGGCGTCGACACAGCCGCGGGCGCTGCGGGCGCGGGGCTCGCCGCGCCGTGGGCCGCGCCGTTGGACGACGCCGCGGCGGGCGGCGCGATGCCGAGGATCTCCGCCTTCTTCGCAGCGAACTCCGCGGCCGTGAGCACGCCATCGTCGTAGAGCATCTTCAGGTCCCGCAGGATCTGGAGGTCGAGCGCGTTCTCCATGGTCTCCCAGCCCTTCTTCGCTTCGGCGGCCGCCGCGGACTTGGCCTTCTCCATCCTTCTTCGTCGGCTTCTTCTCCTTGATCTTGCCAAGCGGGCTCGCAAAGGCGAAGGGAGCCACTAGCGACAACTTGCGGGCGGCCTGAAAGTCTACGCGTCGGCTCGAGCTGGCGCTCTTCGCCCGCGCGCTGTCGCGTCCCGTGTCGTTGTGGTGAAAACTTTAGTCGGCGATCTGCGGTATAGCCGCCAGGGTAATCTCCGGGTAAAATACCGGTATGGTAATTACCGGTAATTACCGCGGTATTACCGAGGGCCATATTCCCGGCCCGGGTAATACCGAGGCGCGCCGAGCTCCCGCAAGTACGGGTAGCCTGCGATCATGACGCGCGGACCGTCGCGGGCGCGTTCCGCGTCACGGTCGATGCGCGGCGCGAAACCGCGACCGAGCGGCTGCTCGTACCGAGTCCGACGGCGACGACCCGCCCCGCCGCCGCGCGCGCCCGCGCGCCTAGAGCCCTA
Organism: Aureococcus anophagefferens; assembly: GCF_000186865.1. Taxonomy (NCBI): domain Eukaryota; class Pelagophyceae; order Pelagomonadales; family Pelagomonadaceae; genus Aureococcus; species Aureococcus anophagefferens. Next base: position 2,277,760 of record NW_008705562.1, read on the forward strand.
AGAGGAGTCGCAAGCTACACCGTGCGGCGCCTTCGGGTAAAAGGGAATTCGGTCGACACGCGGGTTCGCGGGGGTCCTTTTGAGCCGCCATACCGCCTCCAGTCGTCCCGGTACACCGTATTTTACCGGTAATTACCCGGGTAATCGGGATTACCGGTAATTACCGTGGTATTACCGAGGCGGCTCGCGGCTTTACCGGTAATCCGGCTCCTATAATCTGCGGACGACGTCGTCGACGACCTCCGACGTACCCCGCAGGAGCTGTCACTGTCTTTTAAAAAACTGTGACGGAGCTCAAGAAGATATGTACACCGGAGACGGAGGGGAAAAAAAGGCGGCGCGCAGGCGCGCGCCGCGTCAGTCGAGGGTGGCGGTGTTCGAGAGGCGGTCGAAGTAGGCCGCGGCGCGGTCCCAGAGGGGCTCGGGGATGCGGCCCCGGAGCGCGACGGATTCCGGCGCGTCGTCGCGCTTCGCGAGCTGGGCCTTGAGGTAGTCCGCGACGGCGCGCATGGAGATGTCGTCGGCGGCGACGGCGGCGT
>NW_008705562.1:2279844-2290175 GCF_000186865.1 Aureococcus anophagefferens
CCCCGGACGAGCCGCGCGGAAAAACGAAACGGCCCCCTCCCGGACGCCGCCGACGGACGCGAGCTTGTCCTCCTTGTCCTTCTCGCGCGCCTGCTGCTTGCTGGAGACGCCCGCGAGGAGCCGCGCGCGGCGCGCGCGCGCCTCGTCGATGCGCGCCTCCATCTCGTTGAGGCGCCGCTTGAGGTCGAACTGCATGTCGAGGAGGCCCATCTCGTTGATGAAGGAGATCTCGTCGACCTTGTTGGACTCGCGGACGGCCTTCTTGCGCACGGACTCGAGGTGCGCCGCGTGGCGCGCCTCCGCGCGGTCGTGGCGCCGCGCGGACTCGGCCTCGCGCGCGGCGACGGCGAGCTCCTTGGCGACGCGGACGCCGCGCGCGTGCGCCGCGGCCTCGCGGAGCCGCGCGGACTGCTCGCAGCGGAGCCGGCCCCGGTTCCGCATCGCGGCGACCTGGAGCGACGAAAGGATTCCCGAGCGACGAGGCGTGAACAATCCCCGACCGGCGAGGCGTGAACGATCCCCGACCGGCGACGAGGCGTGAACGATTCCCGGAGCGACGAGGCCGTTTTCCACTCGATCTTTGGACGAGCGATCATCTCTCGACGCGTAGGCTCGCGCTCCGAAACGCGTCTCGAGTCGAAGCGCGTTCGAATCGCCCCTTCGTCGGCCCCGGCGGCGACCTGCCGCTCCTCCGCGCGCTTCCGCGTCTCCGCGGGCGACGGCGGCTTGCGGTGGGGCGAGCTCAGCTTCTCGTGGAGCGTGCGGCTCGGCGACGGGTGCGCCGTCGCGGAGCGGTGGAGCGCGACGGCCCAGGCGTCGCCCTCGTCGTCGTCGTCGGCGTCGGCCGCGGCGTCGCGCTTCGGCGACGGCGGCAGGAAGTGGCTCGGCTTCATGGCCGCGCCGCGGCCCGCGGACCAGGACGCGCCGGAGAAGCAGGACCGCGGCGACGCGCCCGCCGACGGCGTCGCCGCGGACCGGTGCTCGGACTCGTCCGTCGCGCGCGACTGGAGGAACTCCTCGCGGAGCTCGAGCGCCTCCTCGTGCTCGACCCAGGTCTCGGCCTCGCGCCAGGCCATCTCCGCCTCGCGCTCGAGGCCCGCCGTCGCCTCGGCCTCGCTCGCCGCGTGGTGCGCGGCCTTCTCGCTGCACGCGGCCGCCTCGGCGCGCCACCGGTCCGCGTCGCGCCGCGCGTCGCGCGCGTCGTCGCGGGCCGCGCGGAGCTCGCGCGCGAGCGTCTCGTTCGCCGCCTGGGCCTCGGCGAGCGCGCGCTCGAGGGCCGCGACGCGGGACGACGAGCTCCGCGTCGAGAGCGCCTGCGTCGGGGGAGCCGCTTCGATTCGCTGCTCCCGGGCCACCCTCCGAACCCTCGGGCCGCTCCAAACCCCGCGCCGTGATCGGCGCGCTCCAAACCCCGCGACGCCGGAACCGACGCGGCCCTCGTCCTTGTCGTCCTTGTCGTCCGCGTCGACGTTCTCCTTGAGCGGCCGGAGCGGCAGGTCGCCCGACGCCGCCTGGGGCGAGCCGCCGGGCGGCGCGCCGGACGACGACGCGCCGGACGACGACGCGCCGGACGACGACGCGCCGGACGCCGTCCCCGCGCCGTCCGACGACGACGCGCCGGAGCTGCTGCGGCGCGCGCGCCTCGGCTTGTCGTCGTCGTCGCCGCCGCGCACGTCGAACGCGAGCACTTGCGACAGCGCCGTCACCGGCGGCAGCGGCGGCGCGCGGACCTCGACGACGGGGAACGGCGCCGCGTCGGCTTTGAGCTTTGAGCTTTGCTTCTTGTTTTTTGGTGACGCGGACTTCGGGCTCTTGCGCCCGGGCGACCGCGGCGGGCTGCGCGTGGGCGACGTCGGCTCGGGCGTGTGCGCGATGCGGAAGGAGATGAGGCGCTTGTCGTCCGGAGTTAATGAGGGTTTCGTCGGGGTGGTCGGGGGACTAGCTTTTGTGGGCGGCGAATCCGCCGTGGTGGGCGGCGCCATGCGCCGGCGGTTCGAACGGATGAGCTGCTCGTCTTGTGTGTGGCAGATCGGCGGCCGGCCGGCCTCGTCGTCGGAGGCCGCGGCGCGCCGTCACGAGTCACGACGCGTGCGCCACGACGTACTGCGCGCGCGACGCCTCGAAACGCGCCGTCCAACTTCGCTCTGTGGTGCCATGAGAGGCTGTTGCCCAGCGCGAGCTCGCGCGTCCAAGGCGGCTCTCGCGCGCGAATGCGCGCGGACGAAGAAGCAAAGCTAGGGAGAGGGGTCTACGTCCCTGGCGCGCCTAGGGGCGCACGCGAGGCGCCTCTCGAAGGCCACTCGGGCCTCAAGACGCGCAGGGAGCGTACGGAGGAGGCGGCGTGTGAGAGCCTGCGTTGTGAGGGGCGGCTCGCTTGGCGATCATCTCACAGCTGAGCGATGGACCCCGAGCTGATCAAGAAGAAGCTCGAGTACGAGGAGCGCAAAGCCCGGGCGAAAGCGCTACAGCTCCGCCTCACGTGCACGATCTGCGGTGTGAAACCGAGGACCTTGCTGAACTGTCCCTGCGGCACAACCCAGTATTGCTCGACAGATTGTCAAAGAATCGATTGGCGCGACCGAGGCCATCGCAAGGCGTGCAAGAAGATCCGCGACGAGCGGGCGGCGGAGGCGGCGCGAGCGGAGGCCCCGGCGCCGCCCCCGCGCGACGTCGTCTACGGCCCCGCGCCGCGGTCGCGCGCCGACGAGATCCGCGCGCGCATCGCCGCCGAACACGAGGCCGCCCGCGCGCGGCGCGAGGCGAACCCGGAGCCCGAGCCGCTGTCGGCGCGGAACGGGTCGCGGTGCCCGATCTGTCTCGAGGAGTGGGACGTGAATGCTCCGACCGTGTTTCGCGTCTGTTGCTGCCGGATGGTCTGCCGATCGTGTGAGGACAAGATCGGAGACGCGTGTGCTCTCTGTCGTTCACCGCTAGGAAGCGATGCGGAGCAGCTCGCGCGTCTGCGCCGCCACGTGGAGAACGAGGTGCCGGAAGCGATTGCGCATTTGGGATGGGCGTACAGCGGCGGTCGTTACGGCCTCGTGCAATCGGATAAGAAAGCCGCGAACATTTTGAAGCGCGCCGTGGAGCTCGGAGATGTGCGCGCGATGGTCAAACTTGGGTACGCGTACGATACTGGAAGTGGCGTCAAGCTGGACAAGAAGAAGGCGGAGGAGCTGTATCGCGCGGCCGCAGATCGGGGCCACGCGGTCGCGCAAAACAATTTGGGGGTTTTACTTCGTTCTGCGAACAAATTTGAAGAAGCGGCCCGGTACTTCGCGCTCGCGGCGAACTTAGGCTTCACCGATGGAGAGACCAACCTTAGCGCTTGTTACGTGAACGGAACAGGCACGGAAGTCGACCTCAGCAAAGCCAGATACTGGACCGAGCGCGCCGTTGCCAAGGGCCACGAGACCGCCATAAAGAACCTCGCGCGCCTCGACGCGCATCTCGCGCGCCTCGACGCGCGATCATAGCCTAAGTCTTTACGCCGCGTCATCGCCCGAGCCCGAGATGCTGCGCTTGTGCGCGGGCGACTCGTGCTCGGCCTTGGCGTCGACGTCGCCGCGTCCCTCTAGCTTGGCTGTAGGTTTTAGGCTGTAGTAATCACAAGTAGCCCCCCCTGTATTCCGAGTCCCTTGCCACACACTCCCCTCTAACACTCCCCCAGCTCGCGCGCCGCGCCGCGGCGACGGCCTCGTCGCCGCGGGCCGCCGCGTCATCGGCGGCCGTCCGGTCCCGCCGGCGGCGGCGCGAGCGCGCCGAGCGCCGCGGCGTCGAGGGGCGCGACGTCGCCGGGCCGCATGGCGCCGACGCGGAGGTGGCCGATGCGCGCGCGGACGAGGCGCAGCGTCGGGAAGCCGACGGCAGCGGTCATCTTGCGGACCTGGTGGTACTTGCCGTCGAGGACCGTGAGCGCGACCCACGAGTGCGGCCGGTGCGCGGGGACCCGGCGGCGCCGCGGCGGCAGGGGCGGCGGCGCGGCGAGCCTCGTCGCCGCCACGGCCCGCGCGGCGTAGGGCGCGGACCGCGCGCGGCCCCCGGCGCCGCGGACGCCGACGTCGACGCCGCGCTCGAGCGCCGCGAGCGCGCCGTCGGAGATGACGCCGTCGAGCTCGGCCCAGTACTCCTTCTCGACGCGGCCCGCCGTCGTCACGTGGTAGGACAGCCGGCCGTCCGTCGTCAGGAGCAGCAGGCCCTCCGTCGCGCGGTCGAGCCGGCCGACGGCCATCGTGCCCGCGGGGAACGCGTGGCCGAGGTCGCCGAGGAAGCGGTGGCGCTTCTTGACCTTGGCGCGCGTGACGAACTGCGAGAGGACGCCGTCGGGCTTGTAGAGCAGGAAGTGCGCGTGGTGTTGTTGTTGCTGTTGTAGAGGAGAGTCTCGCGGCCGCCGCGCGGTCGTCGCGGGCGACTCGCGCTGCGCGTGCGCGGCGAGTGATTGTGTTGTCCGGCGGCGAGCGGCGGCCGCGCGGCGCACGTGTTCTTGAACTGCGTTAGCAATGCCGTCGCATGGTTTAGGCCGCTGGCGCAGCTCGCGCGGCTCACAAGGAGCAGCAAAACTCGCATCGCGCTGCAACGTTGCATTCCTTCGTTCAAGCGAGGCGTTGCGCTTCTGTGGCGACGGTCAGGCGGGCAAGCAGCGTCACGTCGCGCCCATGTTGTCTCACCACTGAGTTCTTCGATGCCGATGAAGCTGCATCGGATTCAGATTCCACTTCCGCTGCACGCCGCTCAACTCACGACCAATGGCCACCCTCAACGCACCGGGGGAGGTCGTCGGTTCTACCACTAGCGAACTTAGTTCAATCTGAGCCGAAGCGGAGGAGTGTTTCGCATCGCGAGGCTACTCAGCTCGTTTAGCTCAGTTGGGAGAGCGCCAGACTGAAGACTTCACGGTCCATCTGTAGGTCACCCGTTCGATCCGGGTAATTCGCATCTTTCATCTTTTTTTTTTTTCCCCCTCCCACCCAACCCGAAATCCACGCGAGCGCGGCTTTTTTATTTTTTTTATTGCGCGCGGGCCAGCGTTTGGGCGGCCTGAGGTGCGCGGCGGGTGTTGACTGCTTCGAGAACCCGTGCCTCGGGTGGAAGCAGCTCCCGAACGAATGCGAAATCAGTACCGACGCCAGAATCCTCTCGTCTCGCGGCGCGGCGTCTCGGGAAACGCTGTCGTTTGCGCGGCGCCCGCGCCGAAGCTCCTGAGGCGCACGAGGGGCGTGGACTGCTTCGAGAACCCGCGCTTCGCGTGAAAGCCGCGGCTGAACCGCTGCGACCAAGTCCCAGACGCCGGGATCTGTTCGTTCTCGAGTCCGACAGTTCGTCCTTCGGCGAGGCGTCGGCGACGCTCGACGGGCATCTACCGCGCCCAGTGGTCCAAGGACGACGACGCGCCCAGGGGCGTCGAGGGCCTCGTGTCTGGGCTCCACGAGGAGTCGGACCGCGACCAGCGCGCGCGGCTTCGCTGCTCTGTGACGGACGCCGCGGCCGCCACCGCGCCGCCGCGGAAGCAGATGCCGCTGACGATGAAGATGACGATCCTGACGGTGCGACGACGGTGCGACGTCGTAGGACGCGACAGCGCAGCCGTGGAAGTGAGCGAGCCTCTATCGATCTCAGCTGCTGAGCCCGCTCGAAATGAGTGCGCTCCACGACAAGGTCTAGCTCTGTCGATGTCGTGGCGCGAGTCGCGCGCCGCAAACCATAGTTGACGCGAGCGATGTGAGCAAAAAGAGTAATGAAAAAATTATGGAGGTAGGCTGATTCTTGGCAGCGGGAGAGACGGCCGAGAAATTTTGCAAGAAATCGCAGTCTCGTGGGGTCCCAGCGCTCGCCTAGAGAGTCTCTGGTTCGCATCCGTGGCCGAGTGGTCTAAGGCGCTGCATTCAAGTCGCAGTCGTTTCGACGGCGTGGGTTCGAACCCCACCGGATGCATCTTTTTTTTTGCCTCGAGGGGTCACGTTGCGCGTTGGCGTGGCCTACACGATGTAGGGACGGCGTGTATGTCGAGTTTGGGATGTTCGCGCGGCTGCGTGTGTGCACGCGCGCGCGCGGTCCTCGCAACTTTACTTCGACGCGCGAAATGTCCATCCACGTCCACACGAGACCAGAAACACAAGTCCAGCTCCACACAAACGGGCGCACATCACCACCAAAGCGCAACGTCAAGCTCGCGACCTTGCACCCATCCTTTGCCACTACGCCGTCGTGCGCGACGCGGCGTCCAAGAGGGCGCGCGGCGCCGCCCACCGGCACGCCCACCGCCGCATACAAGCACTGCGCCAGACACACAACACGCACAATTAGCTAACACCGTTGTCGACGACCCGCGCCGCCCCCGGCGCGCGCCGCGAAACCGCCAATCACAACCATGATGCAGCGACGACAGCGAGAGGCCGAGCACCGCTTAAAGACGAAAAAGTACCGACGAAGAGGCAGCACGAACCTCGCGCACCTGTACGAGCGCTGCTCCCAGAGCAAGCTCATGTCCATGGTCGCGAACCTCGTCGGCGCGATCGGCTGCATCCTCGGGAACAAGCACATCATGTCGACGCACGCGCGCATGCCGCTGACGCTGACGTTCCTGGGCTACGGCTTCGTCATCCTCTACTTCGTCGTCGCGAACCGCCTGCGGCCCGGCCGGCGGCCGCGGGCGCAGGTCGACGTCGAGAGCGGCGAGCGGAACCGCGCGGGCCCGTCGCGGCGGCAGGTCGTCACGCTCGTGCTCCTCACGGCGACGGCGCCGTCCCTCGCGAACGCGCGCCTCCGCGTCGAACTGCGATCGCGGCGCGGCGCGCTCGACGCGTTTCGGGGGGGGGTCGGGCGCGCGTCGTCGTGGCGGCGCGAGACAGTGGCGCGCTCGAGACCGTCGCGCGCTCGAGAAGATCAGACGTCGGCTCGTTCGGCGGGTCGCCCGCGGTCCTCACTCACTTCTTCCGCGCTTAGGCCTCGCTCCTGTTCAACTCCGTCGGCTTCACGCAGCTCAGCAAGGTGCTGACGACGCCCCTCATCGCCATCATCGAGACGTCGCGGGGCTCCGCGGCGCCGCTGAACGTCCCGCGCATCGTCTGCCTCGTGCTCATCCACGCGGGCGTCTTCGTCGCGAGCGTGTCGGACGTCACGCTGAACAGGATCGGCTGCTTCGTCGCCTTCGCCAACGTCGTCGTCACGGCGCGCTACAAGACGGAGTGGTCCGCGGCGTCGCGCGCCGCCATCGCCGCGCGGCGCAAGGCCGCGGCCGCGGACGCGGGCGGCGGCCGGACGGACGCCGCGGAGGCGCGCGACGAGCAGGCGGCGGTCCGCGAGCTCGTCGAGGCGACGCTGCCCGCGGCGGCCCTGGCGCTCCTGCCGGCCATGGCCTACTTCGAGGGCGGCGTCTTGCTGAACTGCTGGCGGACGATGGACGCGGCGGCGTACGCGCGCCTCGGCGTCGTCGCGGTCCTCGGCGCGTGGACGAGCTCCACGGGCTACATGGTCATCGGCCGCCTCAGCGCGCTGACGCACCAGATCCTCGGCCAGTTCAAGATGTGCTGCCTCCTCTTCGGCTCCTACGCGTTTTTGGGCGCGGACCTCAACGGCCGCCAGCTCTCCGGCGCGTCGCTCACGATGGCCGCGGTGCTCCTCTACACGCGCGCGACGATCAAGCAGCGCGCCGCGCCGCCGCCCAAGGCGAAGCGCCGCGAGGAGGACGCGCCCCTCCTCGCCGACGACGACGACCGCGGCGCGGGGCTGTCGCCCGCGCGCATCCGCCGCGCGTCGTCGCTCCGCCGCTCGAAGCCGTTCGTCGCGTGACGGTGGTTTTTTAAATGTTCTCTCGAGGGGTTGCTTCTTTTGTTTGGGGCGCGTTCTGATTGGTCGTTGTCGCAAGGCGCTCTCGGGTTTCTCGTGTCGTTCGTGTGTGGTACGTTGCTAGGAGTTGTGTGCGTGTGCGCGGACAAAAAAGAGGGTGGCGCGGGGTCACAAAAAAAGAAAGTACACCATCCGGGAATCGAACCCGGGGCATTAGAATGGGAATCTAATATGTTCGAGAGGATGCGACTCCGGTGGAATCGTACCTACCACTACACCAATAGTGTCTTTTGTCCGAGCCGATGCGAGACGCTTCGGAGGCGCATAAATTTGATGAGGCTCGAGGTTGCCTCGGCCGAGGCCTATGAATGCGCAATATCTTTTGTCCGGCCAGTGAAAACATTTGTCCGGCCCGTGAAAGCATTTCAAACGGTCCCTTACGTGCCCGAAACGAACCCTGGAAATTAGGCAAAAAAGAACACCCGTCACTCCCCCAGCAGCGCCGCCCGCTGGACAACCCCCAGCCCCCCCAGCCGCGCCTTTTTGTCGTCGTCGAGGAGCTTCTTCGCCGCGTCGTCGAGCGTCGCCGCGCCGTCGCCCGTGCGGCCCGCGCGGAGGAACTCGTACCCCTGCGCCCACTCGACGGACTTGGGGTTGTAGCGCTCCTTGTCGCGCTTCATCGCCGCGAACGACGTCGCCTCGACGACCGCGGCGACGCGCGCGTCCGTGATGTCCGCGAAGCCGAGGTGGAGCGCGACCTTCTTGACCTAGAGACCGCGTCGTCAGCACGCGCCGCGTCCGCGGAGGACGCCGGAGGTACGACGGCCGCGGGGAGGTCCGTCTTCATGTCTTCGTAGCGAATCACGAGCACCGACGCGTCGCCGACGGCGTGGGACCAGTCCGCGACCTAGCGACGCGCGCGTTCCGTGCGTTCCACGGCGGCCGAGACGCCGGCGCGGCACGTGCGCCGCCCAGGAGCCGTAGGGCTCCGTGTTCGCGACGGAGTCGGCCGCGAACGCGGCGAGCGGGCCTGCGCGTTTCGTCGTTTCGCGCGGCTCGTCCGGGGATGCCACCGCCGCGAGCGCGTCGCGGCGCGGGGGGTGCGGGCGCGGTCGAGCGCGGCGAAGCGGCTCGCGGGACCACCTCCGCTCGCGGCGGCGGAGCCCCCGGGGCGGCCGCGCGAAAAAATCTCTCGCGATGCGACGTCTCTCGCGTTGCAGCGAGCAACCGCCTCGGAACCGCCTCGGAACCGCCTCGCGCGGGGCTGGCGTGGCGAGGACCACGACAGAGACCGGGCTCGCGCGTCCGCTCTCCCGAAACACCGGACGCGGGCGCGGCGCCCTCGTACGTGCCCGCGTCGCCGCGCTGGTTGCGGAGGTGGTGCCAGAAGCTGACGAGGGCGTCGCGCTGGTCGCGGACGACGTAGACGTAGCGCGCGCCCTTGGGCATGAGCGACCAGGGCACGTGCGTGTTCCACGCGCGGCGGCCGCGCGCGGCGAACGCGGCGCGCAGGTGCGCCGCGGGCGCGGCGCCGTCCCAGGACGCGGCGGCGTCGTAGAAGGGCGTCACCTCGGACACGTGGCTCCAGGCGCTCCGGTCCGGCGCGACGAGGTGCGCGACGATGGCCTGCATCCACGTCGTGCCGCTCTTGGGCCAGCTGCACACGAAGACGTCGCGCTCCGTCACCGCGAGGCCGCTCAGCGTCGCGATGGGCGGCGAGATGGGCAGCAGCGGGAAGGTCGACGCGTCGACGATGGCTGCCATGGCTCGTGGCGTGCTGCAAGAATACCTCGCCCTTGGTGGTGACGATGGTGATTCGCTGAAAAAATGCCGCAGCGCAGCGCGCGCAAACGAGGGAGAGGTTCTAAAGATGGGGCGCCGCAGCCGCAAAGCCCACCTAGGGCCCGTCGGGCATCTTGAAGTCCTCCATGCCCGGGATCTTGCCGAGGTCGGGCATCTTCGGGAGCCCCGCGGGGAGCCCCGCGGGCATGCTGAAGTCGTCGTTGGTGATGTCGTCGGCGTCGACGTCGAGGTCGCCCTCCTTGGCGCCGAGGTCGTCCTCGCCCGGGCCCATGTCCTTGGGGTCCATCTTCTCGCCGCGCTGCGACTTCATCATCGACTCGCCGATGATCTTGCGCATGTTGTCGTCGCCGTTGTCGTAGAGGTCCTTCATCATGTCCATGATGCCCGCCGACGGGTCGCGGCCCTTCTCCTTCTCCTTGGCGGCCTTGCCGCCCTTCTTCTTGAGGTCGCTCCAGTGGTCGTACGAGTACTCGCCCTTGACCTTCTTGAGCTTGACCGTGACGCGGTTCTTCTTCACGAGGATCTTCGACTCGGCGGGCACGATGTCCTTGTCCAGCGCCTCGACGAAGAGGCGGTAGTTCTTGCCGCCGACGTCGGTGATGCGGAGGTCGAACGAGTCGACGCCGAAGTCGCACGACGACCTGGGCAGGAAAAGCGTGCGAAATGCCCAACTTTGGAGGCTCGTTCATTTTTCACTCGTCTCGGCTAGTTTTTGGACGAGCGATCATCTCTCGGAACGGTCT
>NW_008705562.1:2290225-2302344 GCF_000186865.1 Aureococcus anophagefferens
GACCGGTCCTTCGCCGCGCCGACGCCGTCGATGGAGATCATGATGTTGACCCAGGGCGAGTTGTACTCGCCCTGCTCCCAGCCGTAGGCGGGCACGATCCAGTCCTTGGCGTTGCCCGTCGACGGCGCGGCCGCCGCCGCGGGGCGCACGAGCTTGGTCGGCGCCGGCGACGCGACGTCCGTCGGCAGCGCGGGCTCCGACGCCTTCTCGAAGGCCGGCGCCGGCGCCGCGGGCGCGGGCGGCGCCGCGGCCGGCGGCGGCGCGCGCTTCGGCGCGGGCGGCAGCAGGTCCGCGCACTTGTCGGACGGCGGCGGCGCCTTGGGCTCGGGCGCCTCGGGCTCGCCGGGCGCGCCTGCGGGCGCGATCTCGGACGCGGCGCCGCGCGGGGTCGCGCGCGCGCGCGCGTCGCTCCGGGACGCGGGGCGCGCGCAGTTCTCCGCCTCGTCGTCGCTGCCGTCCGCAGCGCCGAGGAGCTCGAGCTCCTTGGCCGTCATCTCCCGAATGAAGGTGCTGAGGACGGCCTTGACCGCCGGCCGCTTCGCCTTGGCCAGCAGGGCCTTGGCGTCCATGAGGTCGAGCCCGATGCCCTCCATGCTGCCGGTCGGTCGCGCGGGCTTCGTGTGGGCTTCGGCGGCGAGATCTGCCGCTGCGCGCCTCGCGATTGGGGCTCGTTCGAAGCTCTCGCAAGCAAGCGAACGCCAAAGTCGGCGCGCGACGGCGGCGCGCGCCAGCACCACTGTGCACCTGGACGCTCTCGAGGGCGCGCGTGGCAAGTGAGAAGTCGTCCGTGTGAATTACCGCGCCGCGCGTGGCAAGTGAAGTGTCACTGGGAGAGCGGTTTACCGCGCCGCGGGTCCACGCCTAGCGCCCGCGTTTCCGCGCGCGGCACGCAGGCCTAGCACCCGCGTTTCCGCGCGGCACGCAGACGCCTAGCGCCCGCGTTTCCGCGCGGTCCGCCGGCGCGGGGACGAGATCTCGCGCGCCATCGCCAGCGGGTCGCGCCGGCGGTCGCCGCCCTTCAGCGTCCTTCGACCGAGCGCGCCGGCGCGGCGCGCGACCTCCACGGGGTCGCGGCGCCAGCGGTCGTCGTCGTCCTCGGGCTTCGCGACGGGCACGGCCTCCAACTTCGCCGCCTGCCGCGCGCCGCCGGCGACGGGCCCGGTCGACTTGTAGAGCTTCCCGTTGACCTCGATGCCGTCGCGCGCGAACTCCTTGGGCTTCCAGTAGCCCTTGGTCTTGTCGCGCACGAGCCCCGCGGCGCGGTGCTCGTCCTCGTGCGACAGGTTCGGGTAGAAGCGGTTGTTCACGATGACGCCGTCGGACTCGTCGTCGAGCGGCACGAGCTTGTTCCGCGCCGCGTCCCGCTTCAGCCCCCGCGACGCCTCGTAGGCGGCCTCGTCCGGGACGCACGTCGGCGCGCGGGCGTGGAGCGCGCGGCGCCGGCCCGGGGACACCTCGTAGCCGAAGCGGCGCAGGAGCTCCGCGTCGAGCTCCGACGACGCGTACGCGAGGTCCGCGTCGTCGAGGAACTCGTAGCGCCGCGACTCGTTCGCGTACTTGGACCGCGCGTCCGCGCGGCCCGAGACGGCGCCCGTGCCGTGGGAGAAGCCCGACTTGGCCGCCTGGTCGATGGGGTCGAAGGTCGCGCGCATCGCGCCGCCGACGCACTCGCAGACCCGTCGCGTCGTCGCCTCGCCGCGCCACAGCAGGTCCTCGTAGCGCACCATGAGCCGCGGGAACTCGGCGTCGTAGTAGAGGCGGTTCCACCGGCTCCAAAAGTCCGGGAGCGACGAGAAGACCGACGGCGGAAAGCCCTTCTGCTGGAAGTTCACGGTTGTCTTCGTCTTCGCGACGGGCGAAGGGCAGCACTGCGCGTGGCCCCTCCGGAAGCTCGCCGCGTAGGGCATGCGGCACATGCTCTTCATCCACGTGAGCGGGTCCTTGACGACGACGACGGGCAGGATCTCGCGCCGGCCCCCGGGCCCCAGCACGTTCTCGAGCGGGTCGGCCGCGCGCGCCTCGCGGTAGGACCGCGCGGCGTACATCTTCGCGGTGTGGTTCGCGTAGGCGTCGATGATGTTGTGCTTGCCCTGGGCGACCTGGAAGAGGAAGGGCGTGCAGTCCTTGTAGCCCGAGATCCGGGCATTCCGGTTGCGCATGGCGCCGTAGATCTCCTGCTCGATCGAGCGCTGGCTCACGTAGCCGTCGCGGCCGCGGCCGGGGCACTCGCGCGGCAGCTCGCAGTTCGCGCGGAGCAGGAGCATCATGAGGTTCGTGCCCGTGTTGAAGAGGCCCGCGAGCCCCGGCCGCCGCGCGTCGCTGGTCCGCGCGCGGAACGCCGCGCATCGCTCGAGGCCGTCGACGACGGGCGCGCCGGAGCCGTCGTCGTAGAACGGCGGGAAGGCGCCCTCCGTCTCCCAGGCCCCGACCCGCTCCGCCGCGACGGCCCGCACGGACCCGCGGCGCCAGGCGACGTGGTCCTCCGCCTTGGCCGCGGCCGCGGCCTGCGCGGCCGAAGCGCGGGCGGCGGCCGCCGCGGCCTCGGCCTTCGCGGCCGCGTCGAACGCGCCGCGGAAGCTCGCGGGGCGCGGCGGCGCGGGCGCGGCGGCCTTCGCGGCCGCGTCGAACGCGCCGCGGAAGCTCGCGGGGCGCGGCGGCGCGGGCGCGGCGGCGCGCGGCAAATCGACGACGTCGGCGGAGCGCGCGATATTTCCCCCGAGCCGCTTCGCCCGCGGCGGCGGCGCCGCCGGATGCTCCGCCAGAAACGTCGCGGCGCAGAGGCCCACGACGACGACGACGGAAATGACGACGCACGCGCCCAGCTCCACGCACTGCGTCTGGGAAAACCGCCGCGGCGATCGCCGGCGGCTGGCGCCCCAGGTGCGGCGATGAGGCGTCGCGCGCATGAAGATTCGCAAAAAGAGTTTCGCCTGAATGCGTTCCTAATTTAGGTGCGGCGATGAGGTGTCGCGCGCAAGACGAGTCCCACCAGACTCCTTGACCCGAGTTTCGCCACAGATGCCCAAAAAGTCGCCGTTCTCCCTCCGTCGATTCCTCCCCGCGCCGCGGCGATATTATCTCGATGTCGATCATGTCGAAGGAGCAGGGCGCGATCAGCGCACCACGGTTCGGGCGCTGGCCGCGGGGCTATCGCGTCGGCTCGAGCTGGCGCTCTTCGCTCGTCCCGTGTCGTTGTGGTGAAAGTCGGCGATCTGCGATCTGCGGACGACGACCTCCGACGTACCCCGCGCTAGGTACGCCGCCGAAAGAAACTACACGGCCCACTCGTGGTGGTGGACCGGCGGCGGCTTGTGCCCGCCGCCGTGCTGCTCCTCGGCCTTGCGGACGGCGTTGCGGAGCCGCGAGCCGACGTTGCCGGTCCGCGGCTTCTTCGGGTTCGGGTAGAAGAAGCCGTTGACGAGGACGCCGTCGGACTCGTCGTCGAGGGGCACGGGCCCCGCGGGGCTCGACTTGAGGCCGACGGAGTGGAGCCAGACGTTGCGGTCGGGCTTGCAGACCTTGGCGCCCGGGCTCGCGGCGCGGCGCCGCCGCGCGGAGACGCCGTAGTGGAACTGGGCCATGAAGCGCGGGTCCGCGTGGTCGGCGACGTAGGTCACGTCGGCGTCCGTGAGGAACTCGTAGCGCTTCGTCTCGTTGCCGTACTTGGCCGTCGCGGAGTTGCGGCCCGTCTCGTGGAAGCCGTGGCCCGCGCCGCCCTTGGCCGACTGCGCGATGGGGTCGAAGGTCTCCGTCATTCGCCCGCCGACGCAGTCGCAGACGCGCTTCGTGGTCTCCCGCGTGCGCCAGAGCAGGTCCTCGTAGCGGACCATGAGCCGGGGGATCGCCGACGCGTGGTACGCGTCGTTCCATTTCGACCAGAAGTCGGGCAGGCTCGTGTAGTTGAAGGCGGGCCGCTCGCGGCGGAACCGGACGTCCGTCGCCGTCTTCATGACGGGGTGGGGGCAGCACTGGGCCTGGCCGTGGCGGAACTTGGCCGCGTACTCCATGCGGCACATGGACCGCATCCACGTGAGCGGGTCCTTGACGACGACGACGGGCAGCACCTCGTCGACGTCGACGCCCTCAAAGTAGTCCGCGTAGTGGCTCCCGCGCCACTCGAGGGGGTTGTGCTTGCCCCAGGGCACCTGCATGAGGAAGGGCGCGCACTTGCCCTGGCGGCGCTTCGCGTAGTGGAGCTCGGACACGATGTTCGCCTCGGAGAGGAACGACGCCTTGTCGAAGCCTGGCGGGAACGGGGTGATTCGACGTCGCTTCAACGTGAGTCTTCCGCGCGCGCGCGTTCCGGAAAAAGCATCGACGCGTCGAGACCGTTCCAAGAGATGATCGCTCGCCCAAGAATCAGCCGAAACGAGTGGAAAACGGCCGCGATGGGAGCCTGCGAAGTTGGGAAGTTCGCGCCCTTTTGCCGCCCCGGTCGAAGCCCGGGTGGGACCGGTCCTCGCACTCGCGCGGCAGGACGCAGTTGGACCGCAGCAGCTTCATGAGGAAGTTCGTGCCCGTGTTGAAGAGGCCCGCGACGGCGGGCCGCCGCGCGTCCGTCGTCGCCGCGCGGAACGCGGCGCAGCGGTCGAGGCCCTCGACGATCGGCGCGCCGGAGCCGTCGTCGTAGAAGGCGGGGATCTCGTCCGTCGACGGCGGCTCCAGGGCCTCGCGCCGCCGGGCCGCCGCCGCCTCCGCCGCGAGCGCCGCGATGCTGTGGTGCTTCGGCGGCGCCGGCGCGCGCGGGCCGTCGTCGTGGTCCGTGAGCCGCGCGCCGGAGGCGAGCTCCCAGGCGCCGATCTCCTCGGCGGCGAGCGCGGCGACGGACCCGTGCTTCCAGGCGACGTGCGCCTCGTCCGCCGCGCTGCGCGCGCCCTTTGGCCGCGGCGCCGCCGGCGCTTCGGGGCGGCTCGGCCGGTGCAGCTCGAAGGGGCCGCCGCGCGGCGTCGGCGCCGCCGCCGGCGCGTTGTGCACGAGCAGGAAGACAAAAGGGCACAGCAGCACGAAGCCGAAGACGAGCACGGCCAGGGGTATCTGCGGCTGCGGCTGCCCGCGGCGCAGTCGCTGCGCCATCGTCGATGTCGTCACGTCAACGAGGGCTGCTCCACAACATCGGCGCGAAGGCCTCAATTAGTAATGGCCTCGATGCTGCTCCTCCGCACCGCGGCCCGGCCTTTAAGGCCGTCGTTCGCGGCGGCCACCGCGCGCACGATGGGCACGTCGGGCGGAAGCCCCGTGCAGGTGCGCGTCCCGCGCCGCCCGCCGCGCCCCCGCCCGCGCGCGCGCGCCGCCCGCCGCCATCCACCCGCCGCTTTTCCGCCGGCGGCGACCGCCCCCGCCCCCCCTTCGCAGTACATGAACCCGCACCGGAGCAACGCGGAGGAGCTCATCGACCAGGTGCCCGTGATCAAGGTCAAGGGCAACCTCGCGACGTGCAACGGCGGCGGCGGCGCGCTCGGGCACCCGATCGAGTACATCACCCTGAACAAGATCGACCCCAGTCAGCCGACGGAGTGCAAATACTGCGGCCTCCGCTACGTGAGGGACGCAAGCTATGGCCACTAGGCCGTTTTGCGAGGCGTCGCTCGCCGCCGTCGCCGGGAGCCGGCCGTCCGCGCGGCGCGCGCGCGGGCGGCGCCGCAGCTAACGGCGCTCTCCTGTTCTTCTTGGGTCGTGCTGAGAGCGCGACCGGGGATCTCTTGCCGCTGGAGGCCTCTTGGGAGGAAGCTGGTGGGGGCAACATTGAGGCAACATCGGCCTGAGTGTGCTTGCACAAGCAAGGCATGGACCTCGCGGCGCCCCAGCAGCGTCGAGACGCAGCGTAGGACCGTTGCTTGCGTCCCAGCAACCCGGCAACCTTCGCACGAATGCTGCGCGCCGGCCGCAGCGTCTGGGCCGCGCTCAAGCCCAACGGCTCGGCCGTGCGGCTGGGCATCACCGCCGACGCCGTGGCGGAGGTCGGCCTCACGCGCGACAAGGCCTTCGCGGACCTGGCGGCCCTCGAGAGCATCATGCTGCCCCAGCGGCCCTTCGCCATGGTCGAGGGCCCGCTGGGCGTCGCGCAGCTCGAGTCGCCGCTCGCGGGCCTCGTCGCCGCGCGGAATCTGAGCGTCATCGACGACCCGGGCGTCCTCTTCGACCGCGCCGAGTGCGTCGTCGACGGCTGGCTGGCGCGTTCCCACGGCGTCGTGGTTCGTGGACGCATCGCGATCACGTTTTGACTTCCCCGCGTAGGTCGAGCTCGACGTCGACGACGACGCGGCCGCCGTGCGGGACGAGCTCGCCGGCCTCGCCGACTTCCCCGAGCGCGCGCCGCGGCTAAGGTGAGAGATTCGCGGGGATTACGGGAGATGGCGCCCGGCTCCCCTACATGGAGTTCGTGCGCGAGACGCCCGGCTTCGCCGGGAGCTCCGTGATCGTCTGCGGGATGCGGCGCGACGCGGGCGTGCCGCGGGAGCCGGGCGTGCCGTGGATGAGGGGCGATTTGAGGAGCGACGACGCCTGGAGGGACGGCGACGCGCGGACGACGGGCAGCGGCGACGCGGGCACGAGCGACGGCTCCGGCGGGTACTCGCAGCCCGGGACCTTGACGGACCCGTTGTAGACCGCGGTGCCGTAGAGGAGCACGGCGAGGGCGAGGACCTGGATGTAGGACCCGGGCCAGACCCAGGCCTCGCCGAAGGAGCCCGCCGTGACGGCGTAGAAGAGGAAGAGGTCCGTGACCCAGACCGTGATGGGCCGGAAGTTGTCGAGGATCGCGTGCCAGACGCTGTTGAGCATGAAGGTCACGAGGACCGCGAGCATGTTGTAGAAGAAGATGGACACGAAGTAGAGGAGGAACATGCCCTGGATCTCCGTCGAGTTCCTGAACATGACCCACGTGTCGAACGGGTCCTCGACGCCGAGGCCGTAGAGGAGCGGGTAGAGGACGAAGGTGCAGACGAAGAAGCCCCAGAAGCCCTCCATGCCGATGACCAGCAGCGGCGGCGCGCCGACGTCGCCGGACATGACCTTCTCCTCGAACGCGTACTGCAGCGACTGCACGAACGCGCCCGCCAGGATGAGGCCGACGCCGACGAGCGGGTCCTTGCCCTCGGGCCCGCCCGACGACGACGCCGTCGCGCCGACGAGCAGGATGGACACGACGTTGAGGCCGACGCCGACCCACATGAAGCCGCTGAGCTTGTCCTTGATGACGAAGTGCTTGAGGATCGCCACGAAGACGATCGCCGCGCCGCGGAGCATCTGGTAGACGGACACGGCGATGTAAGTGAGGCCGAACATGCAGAGCGCCGTCGCCGCGAGGTCGAAGAGCGCCGGGATCGCCAGGAGGAGGTACGTGGACCCCGTGATCTCCTTGAACTCGGGCGCGTCGTCGCCGATCGTCGCGTAGCCGCGCTTCTTCTTGCGCCGCTTGTTCGCCTCCATGAGGAAGTGCACCGGCAGCGCGAAGACCATGCCCAGGAACATGCCCCAGGTCTGGAACAGCGGGTTCTGGAACGACTCGAGCTCGCCGCTCAGGCCCACGCTCTGCATGGACAGCAGCACCTTGCTGCAGAGGGAGCAACCCGTCCCGGCGACGAGGGCGCCCACGAAGACCAAAAACTCGGCCATGCCGCACGTCGGCTCGCTTCCACCACGGCCGCCGCTCATTTTCGTGTCGTGAACCGCGAGTCCTGGCGGCTCGTGGCTCCGGCCGTGGCCCTGGCTGGCCGGCTCGCGATTGGCTCTGCCACAGCACGATTCATCGCCGAGCCAACGCTGGTGTGGCAAGGACGCCACGATGAGCGCCTGGGGCAGCTCTGCGACGAAGCGCGGCGTCGACGATTTGGTCGCGAGCGTCGCCGAGAATCGCACGCCCTGCGTCGTCATCCTCGGCCACCGCAAGTTCGACGACGGCGAGGCCATCAAGCTCGCCGCGGCGATCCGCCGGTCGACGTCGCTCACGGAGCTGCGCTGCAGCGGCCACGCCATCGGCGAGGCCGGCGCCCGGGCCCTCGGCGACGCCATCGGCGCGTCGAGCAGCGTGCGCTGCCTCGACGCCGGCGACGCGACGCTCGGCGACGGCGGCTGCGCGGCGCTCTGCGGCGGCGCGCTCCGGAGCGCCGCGCTCCGAGTCCTCGAGCTCGAGGGCAAGGGCGTCGGCGACGCCGGCCTGGGCGCGCTCTGCGCCGACCTGCCGGCGTCGCGCGTCGAGGCCCTCGTGCTCTGCCGCAACGCCTTCGGCGACGCGGGCCTCGCCGCGCTCGCGGCCGCGGTCGCCGAGCGGCCGCTCGGGTCGCTCGACGTGAGCGAGAACGCGAACGTCACGACGGGCGTCGCGGCGCTCTTCGCCCGCGTCGCCGAGCTCCGCTGCGCGCACCTCGCGCCCGGCGCCCTCGACGCCGCCGCCGCCGCCGCGGCGTTCGGGACGCGGCTCCGCGCGCTCGACGTGTCGTCGTGCGGCCTCGGCGCGCGCGACGTCGCCGCGCTCGCGCGCGCGGCGCCGCCGGGCCTCGCCGAGCTGCGCCTGGCCAACAACGCCGCGGGCCCCGACGGCGCCGCGGCGATCGGGGCCCTGCGCCTCGACCTCGTCGACGCGAGCGGCAACGGCCTCGGCGGCGCGGGCGTCGCGGCGCTCGCGACGTGCGCGATCTCGGTCTTCGCCCACGACAACGGCGTCGGCGACGACGGCGCCGTCGCCGTCGCCGCGGCCCTGGCCGACGCGCCGCGGCTCCGCACGCTCGGCGTGTCGAAGAACGACCTCGGCGACGCCGGCGCGTTCGCGTTCGCGGCGGCGCTCGACTGCTGCGCCGTCGCGACGCTCGAGATCGGCGGCAACCACGTCGGCGCCGACGGCGCCGCGGCGCTCCGCGACGCGCAGAAGCGCCGGCCCGGACACGCGCCCCTCGACGTCGCCATGCTCGACGACCGGCCGCCGCCGGATCCCTAAATATCACTAGTCGTCCTGGAGGATCGGGTACGCGAAGTCCGCCATGTCCTTCGTGAACCAGAACCACATGCTCGGCGTCCGGAAGAACTCCTTGAGCGTGAACCGCGGCGCGGCGATGAAGGGGAACCACTCCTCGGCGACGACGTCGCCGCCCGCCGGGAGCCCGCGCTCCTTCTTCCAGTACTCGCTGAGGAAGTGGACCTGGCGCAGGCCGACGACGACGTCGAGCGGCGGCGGCAGCAGGGCCCACCAGGCGTGCAGCGGCCTACGGAGGCGACGACGGTCACGCTCTCGGAAGGCGTCGCGGGACGCCGGCGGCGGCTCGTCGTCGGGGTAGAACTCGTTGACGCGCCGGTAGAGGTTGAGCTGGCCGAGCAGGATCCAGGCGCCCGCGGCCTCGACGAGCGTCTCGCCGCCGGGCACGCGGAGCAGCGACAGCGGCCCGCCGATGATCACGCCGAAGACGAAGGGCAGCAGCGTGCCGAAGCCGCCGCAGCCGCTCACTCGGCCCTCGGTGGCGAGCTCGTACTGGAAGAGCTCCTCTTCCACCGAGTACTTGTACCTAAACAGGTTTCGTCTTCTTCGCGCGCCTAGCCGTCGTAGAAAACGCGGACATGCGCGCCAGCCGTACCAGATCAGCCCCGACGGCGCGGACGCGAGGATCGTCAGCCACACGGGCCGAGGGATGCCCTGCGGCGTCTCGGGAGCCGCGGTCACGACGTCGAAGAAGCCGGTGCCCGCCGTGCCCTTGGGCCGGATCTCGGCGATGCTCTTGAAGGGCTCGACGACGAACTGCGACCAGAACTCGTTCGTGCCGATGCAAAAGTCGGAGATGGCGTCGGCGTTGGCGCTGCTCGACGAGGCCTGCAGCGCGCCGCTCTTGCTGCTCGGCGCGTGGAGCGGACCTTTGCTCAAGCGGCTGCTCGGCAGCGCGTGGCTCGTGCTGCTCGGCAGCGCGTGGAAGCGGCTACTCGGCGCCTGGAACGCCGACGCGAACGCGCAGCAGAGTACGCAGCAGCGCGCGTAGCTGCGCCGCGACGCCGACATCATCTACGCGTTAGCACTGGCAATCAGCGACTTCAAGGAGCAGCAGATGAGCAGCGTGAGCTCAGAGCCTGCAATATGGTGTGGCTGACGCAGCTCGCGCTGCTGCCGCTCGCGACAAGCGCGCTCCACCTGCGCGCGAGCGACGTCGACCGCCGCGCGCTGCTGCGCACCGTCGGCGGCACGGTCGGCGGCACCGTCGCGGCGCCGCTGCTGCACTCGGCGCCGGCGCTCGCCGCCGGCGCCGGTCCCGTGCTCAAGCTCAACGACGGCACGGCCTTCCCCGCCGTGTCCTTCGGCCTGCAGGTCTACGACGACAACGCGGCCTACAAGTACACGATGCTCGCGCTCGAGTGCGGCTACCGCAACTTCTTCGCGTCCGTGCTCGCCGGCAACCAGAGGGGCTTCGGCAAGGCCGTGCGCGCGAGCGGCATACCGCGCTCCGACCTCTACGTCTGCGGCAGCGTGCTGAGCAACCGGGCGCGGGGCTTCGACGCCGCCTACGCGGCGTCGAAGCGCGGCTGCGACGAGAACCTCGCGGCGCTCGACGTCGGCCCGCTCGACAACATCATGCTCGACTACCCGGGCGCGCCGCCGGCGTGTCCGTTTTTCCATGCCCGGGAAGACACCCAAACCCTCCGTAGGCGGCGACGCGGACTCGATCGCCGGCCAGTGGCGCGCGCTCGAGGCCATGAAGAAGGACAAGGCCGTGAGATCGCTGTCGCTGTCCAACTTCTCGCCGGGTCAGCTCGACTACGTCCTCGCGCTCGACGGCGTCGTCAAGCCGACGGTGAACCAGCTGCCGCTCGGCGTCGGCTTCAAGACGAAGCAGAACGCGTACCTCCTCGAGGAGAACCGGAAGCGCGGCATCGTCGTCCAGGCCTGGTCGCCGCTCCGCGTCCTCTCGCCCGAGGCGAAGAAGGCCTGCGCCGACGTCGGCAAGCCCTACGGCAAGTCGCCGCAGCAGGTCGCGCTCAAGTGGATCCTCGCCAAGGGCGCGACCTACACGTGCCAGACGACGTCCAAGGCCCACTTCCTCGAGGACATCGACGTCGACGACTTCACCCTGTCGGCGAAGGACATCGCCGCCCTCGACGCCGTCGGCGCGTAACCCTACGCCTTATTAGGCCAGCGCCGCGTGTACCATCGCCGCATGCGCCGCGGGCCCGCGGGCGTCGGCCGAGGGGGTTGACCGCCGGTATGCCTGGTAGTATGCGCCTACTATGCGGGTTTTATGCGGGTTTTATGCGGGTGGTATGCGGGTTTTATGCGGGTTTTATGCGGGTGGTATGCGGCTGCTATGCTGGTCGTATGCGGGTGGTATGCGGGTGGTATGCGGGTGGTATGCGGGTGGTATGCGGGTGGTATGCGGGTGGTATGCGGGTGGTATGCGGGTCACGGTGGTATGCGGGTTTTATGCGGGTCGTATGCGGGTTGTATGCGGCTGCTATGCTGGTGGTATGCGCCTGCTATGCGGCGACCTCCGGCGGCCGTCGCCTGGGGTCGTCGACAGCGGTCGCCGGGCTGCTATGCTGGTGGTATGCGCCTGCTATGCTGGTCTTATGCGCCTGCTATGCGTCTGCTATGCGCCTACTATGCGTCTACTATGCGTCTACTATGCGTCTACTATGCGCCTGCTATGCGCCTGCTATGCGCCTGCTATGCGCCTGCTATGCGGGTGGTATGCGGCTGCTATGCGTCCGCTATGCGTCCGCTATGCGTCCGCTATGCGGCTGCTATGCGGCTGCTATGCCGGTGTATGCCCGGCTGGTGTATGCCTGGTGGTCGGCCCCCTCTGGGCGTCGGCTCGCGGACGACGGGCGGCGGCGGCGGCGGCGCGGGTGCCGGCGCGGCGTCGCGCCGTCGCCGCTTGTCTCCGGCCGGCACGACCTCGTCGAGCGCGGCCGCGAGCGCCGTCGAGTTGGGTCGTGATGAAGACCTCCTGCACGGAGCTCTTCGCGCGCGCGAGGCACTTGAAGCCGCCGGGGATCTCGTTCGTGATGCGCAGCTCGAAGGCGCGGCGCGCCGGCGCGCGCGTCGCGTGGATGCGCGCCGGCACGATGCGCGTGATGGCGTCGTCGTGGTCCAGCAGCTTTTGCAGCAACGTGGGCAGGCCGTCGATGTTCGTCGAGTGGTTGAGCAC
>NW_008705562.1:2302394-2304060 GCF_000186865.1 Aureococcus anophagefferens
CCCGAGAAGGGCGTGCCCCTCTCCGACGAGTTCACGTTCGTCGACACGCTGTCGGTGACACCCGTCCAGAGGGACGCCAACAGCTGCGGGGTGTTCGTCGCGTTCTACGCGAACTACTTGTCCCTCGGCCTGCCGCTCAACTTCAGCCAGGCCGACATCCCCCACTTGCGCCAGCGCATGATGAGCGACATCCTCGACGGTAGTTTAGCTACGCCACGGTAGGTTAGCTGAGTAACGTAAGGGCGCCTAGTCAGTGCGTAGTCGCGCGAGGCCGCCGCGGAGAGGCCGCCTTCAAGGAGGCCTTCAAGGTACCCCAAGGAGCTGGCCGTGCCGCTTCCAAGTCTAAAAGCATGGCCGACGTGCCGCCGCTTTATGACGAGGTCTCCTACGAGTTCTACTACCAGGGCGAGTGGTTCGAGACCGCGCCGGCGTTCCCGGCCCTGTCCGCCGCCGAAGAAGCCGACGAACATCGATTGCTTCGCGAGCACTTCGAGGAGCACTACGATCGACTCGACACGCAGAACTGGCTGGACTTCGTCGGCGCGTCGACGCTCGACCGTCTGCTCAGGCAAGCGTTGCACTACAACTACGCGCGGGCCGTGTCGCTGCTCCTCGCCGCGGGCGCGGCGCACGCCTTCGTCGTGGGCTATCCGCCGCGCCTGCGCCACGCGCTCACGTACTGCCGGCGCGCGGACATCGCCGAGATGCTCCTCGACGCGGGCGCGGACATCGAGCTCCGGGACGGCGGCTACACCCCTCTGGAGGTCTGCCTCTTCCTCGACAGACCGGCCATTGCGCGCGTGCTCCTGAGCCGCGGCGCGGACGTCGACGCCGTCGACCTCGCGCGGCCGCGGTCGATGCCAATGCGGTGCTACCGGCTGCTCCGCGCCATGCGCGCGGCCGGCAGCTGGCGGGCGTACGTCGACCTGCCCCGCCAGGAGCTCCTCGGCTTCCGCCGGCGCCTCCTGGCCTTCCGCCGCCTCCTGTTCCGCCGCGCGTTCCCGCCGACCCCCTCCCTGCACGAGCGCCTCTTCTTCGAGGTGCCCGAGGATGTCTTCCGCCACGTCTTCACCTTCTGGCGCGGCCCCCGCGACCTCCGCTAGGGGGGCGACTCGTAAAGCTCCGCACCGCGTTCTGCCGCTCCGCGAGGAGCGCGCCGACGCCCGCGCAACGAAAGGGACGCGTGGCCCACGTGGACGGGGCGTACGTCCTGGCGTGCGCGTCGCGAGAATACAGATCTACACCGCCCCTCGCCGCGCCGAGGCGCGAAACGGTCCGCCGCGTCGCCGTTACGACGTCGTTCCGGGAAAAAGCGTATTTTCCCCACGATCCTCTCCGTAGGGGCTCTCTGGCGAGCCCGGTGTCGCGGCGCGAGAGGCCGTAGATTCGAACCAGCGATGTGGGACACAAATCGAGCGGAGCGCATCGTATGGCTGTCTCGCGACCTTCGGACAAAAGCTACGCCCTCCGGCCAGAAGATCTGGCCTGGCGCCTGCGGCGCAAAACCGCCGCGAAGCGGCGGCTCACGGCGCCGCAGGCCGATGGACTACAGGGTCGCCCGGCCTCGGCGGCTCGCCGCGCCCCGAGCGCGCCGCGCCCGCGCCCGCGCGCCGGCTCCTCGGCCCCCCGGCAGGGGCCGGGGAGGGGGTCCGGGGGAGGGGGCGCG
>NW_008705562.1:2304110-2360160 GCF_000186865.1 Aureococcus anophagefferens
GACCGTGGCGATCGACGGGCAGGCGTCTTCCGAGGGGAGGAGACGGACCGTCGCGAACGCGGGGCGGCCCTAGACGCGCGGCCGTTGCCGGGGGTTCCGAGGTTGCGAACCCCCGGACGGGTGACGGACCGTCGCGAACGAGGGGTAGCATCGCGCCGTTGCGGTTCCGCTCTCCCCCGACGGACAGTCGTAAAGTTGCCCGTGGGCACGCCTGCGGCGCGGGCTTCGCAAAACTTGGGGCCCCCCCACTCTTATAGAGCCGCTGGCAGAGCATGGGGTTCCGCGAAAACGCTTCGGCCGTGGCGACAATGCGCGCCTTGATCTGCGCCGCATCGCTCGCTCTCGCGACAGCATCGAACGTGTGCTACCCCGACGGGTGCCAGCCGAGCGCGTCGATAATGCATTCAAACAACGCGAGCACGATCACCATCGACGCGACGGCCTTCGAGGCCGCCGGGCTGACGCTCTCCGTGACGACGGTGCCCCTCGACGAGGCCCGGGACCACTGGGTCGGCGGCACCTACAGCATGTGGGGCTTCTGGGGCTCGTCGCCGCCGTGCCCGTTCCTCGCGGCGGTGCCGCTCGACTTCTCCGGCGCCGAGGGCTGCTGCGGCTACTGGTGCGACCCGTCGGAGTGCGTCGGGACCTTCGGGCGACGCGTCGACGTCGCCGCGGAGCACCTCGCCGACTCGGCGTCCTGGTCGAAGAACGGCGCGCCCTGGAAGGACTGCCCCTGGGTCGCGGGCTACGCGGAGCAACGCTGCGCCGTCGGCGGCGCGGACGGGACGCTCGCGTCCGAGTCGTGCCCCGCGGCCTGCGGCGGCGTCCTGGCCGTGAGCCTCGAGGCGTCCTGCTACGACGAGCGCGCGGAAGAGATCCGGGCGACGATCGGCGTCGCGACGGCCGCGCCGACGGCGGCCGGCGACGGCCCCGAGACCGCGGCCCTCTCGTGCGACCTCTACGACGCCTACGGTAATTGCGTCGACGACGGCTGCCAGCGCTGGTGCCCCTTCCGGCGTCCGTCGATGTCGCGCCGGAACACCGTTCGTGCGTCGTTCCCTGCTTCACCGCCGCGCGCAGGTACGACGGCTGCAACCACTGCCGGCGCCTCGGCGGGGGCCTCGCGTGCACGAAGATGTACTGCGCCACCCCCGACCGCGCGCGGTGCATGGACGAGAGCGCCGCGCCGGCCGCGGCGCCGACGGCCGCGCCCGCGGCCGCCGCGAAAGCCGTCGCGGGCGAGTTCCTGCTCCTCGGCGTCGAGTTGGCGGACGTCGCGGCGCACGCGGACGTCGTCGCGGCGGCCGTCGCGGCCGTCGCGGACGTCGCCGTCGAGGACGTCGCCGTGGAGCTGTCGGCGCGCGCGGAGCGACGTCGCCGCCTCGACGACGGCGGCGGGGGCGTCGTCGTCTCCTACGAGATCCGCGCGGCGACGGACCTGTCGGCGGCGCGCGTCGCGTCGATCTTCGCGTCGACGACGGCCGACGACTTCGACGACGCGCTCGCGGCCGCCGCGGCGGCCGCGGGCGCGTCGGCGGCTTTCGCGGACGCCGAGGCCGCGGGCTTCGGCGGCGGGCCGTCGCTGGCGACGACCGCGGCCGCGCCGACGGCCGCGCCGACGGAGGCCTGGTGGTCCTGGAACGAGACGTCCGCGGCCGTCGCCGTCGTCGCGGCGGGCTCGCGGCGCCCGCTCCTCGCGGGCCTCGCCGCGGGGCTGCTGCTCGGCGCGCGCGCGGACGAGGCCGACGCCTGCGGCGCCTGCGCGCTCTCCGACGGCGTCGTCCACGTCGTCCTCGCCCACGACGCGGCCGTCAACGCGACCTACGACGGCGCGGCGATCCGCTGCGTCGACGCGGCGACGGGCGCGGCCGCACCGTGCACGTCGTCGGGCGCCGCGTGCCGCGCGCCGTCGTCCTGGAGCAGCGGCTGCGTCTACGGCCGGCCGCAGGCGTCCGGCGCCGTCGCGGAGACCGCGTGGGCCGGCGACGCGCCCGCGGGGGGCGACGGCGGCTGGCTCGACGCGCGGGTGTGGGCCGCGCGCGCGGCGGCGGAGCACGCGTCGACGGCGTCCTTCGCGTCCTTCGCGCTGCTGCTGGCGGCCGCGGGCGCGCCGCTCGGCCTGCTCGCCGAGGCCGCGCGGGGCATGGCCGACGAGGTCCGGCACGCGGAGGACGCCTACGCCGTCGCGTCCCGCCTCGCGGGCGCGGCGGCCGCGCCCATGGCGTTGGCCGTCGACGACGCGGCGGAACGGCGGAGGGCCGCGCCGTCGCCGCGCGCGGCCGTCGTCGTCGACGCCTTCGACGCCGGCTGCGTCGCGGAGACGGCGGCCGCCGCGCGCGCGGAGCGCGACGCCGCCGACGCCGCGCGGGACCTCGACGGCCGCCACGGCTTCGTCGTCGACGCGCTGCGCCGCGTCGCCGACGACGAGCGGCGCCACGCGGCGTTCGCGTGGCGCGCGCTCCGCTGGGCCGCCGCCGGCGACGCCGCGGCGAACGCGACGCTCGCGGCCCGGGTCGCGGCCTTCGCCGGCGTCTCGGAGGTGGACCGCGAGCTCGTGCGGCCCGCGGCGGCGAGCGTCCTCGCGGGCCGGCCGCCGGCCTTCGGCGGCCTCCGCCCGGGGCTCCGGGCGCTCGGGGACGAGATCGCCGCGGCGCTCGCGCGGGACTAAACGAGCTTACAGCGTCAAGTCCACGACGGAGTCGTCGTCGGAGTCGGAGTAGGCGATCTCGATGATCTCCGGCTCCGAGTCGGAGGAGATCTCGACGATCTCGGACGGGTGCTTGGGGAAGGACACGCGGCGCGTCCGGGGCGCGCGGCGGTAGGTGATGCTGACGCGCGTCGCCACGCGCTTGGGCAGCGCGTGCTTCCACCAAGAATTGGTGGGCGGCAGGAGCGCGTAGCAGCTGCCGTGCGCGAGGTCG
Source organism: Aureococcus anophagefferens (assembly GCF_000186865.1). Lineage (NCBI taxonomy): Eukaryota > Pelagophyceae > Pelagomonadales > Pelagomonadaceae > Aureococcus > Aureococcus anophagefferens. Next base: position 2,307,032 of record NW_008705562.1, read on the forward strand.
ATGCGGTGCGCGACGCGGTCTTTCTTGAGCCGCTCGCCGCTCACGAGGTCGAGCGGGCGCGTGGCGGCGGGCTCCTCGAACAGCGACAGGCCGACGATGGGCGAGATGTCGGACTGCTCGTCGTCCGTGTGGGCCGCCATGCCCGTCTTGTAGCCGGGCTTGTTCTGGAAGAGCTGGACGACGCAGTAGTCGAAGTCGCGGTCGAGGCCGAGGTGCCGCGCGATCTTGACGCCGTAGTCGTAAAGCGCCGCGCACGTCCCGCTCGAATGCCAGGGCCGCAGGTCGTAGCACACGCCGTCGCGCAGCCCAACGCAAAACGAGCGATGCAAACCACCGCGCGGACCGAGCACGCCCAGGCCCTCGCCGCCGTCCGCCTTGGCCGCGGTGAGCGCCTTGAAGAGCGCCGTGGCCTCGTTGCGCTGCAGGAACTGCTTGTCGTACTGCACGTCCAACGCATGCGTGTCGCGGACGTCTTGCAATCGCTGCTGGCTCATTGCGCAACGCAACGCAGCGCGATCGTTCTCAGTACTTGGGAGAGCGCCCGCGGACTCGGCGAGTGAGGCCAAAACTGCCGAGATCTTGCAGGAATGTTGCAGTAGCTGCCCGATGCGTTGATCGATGGAGCGGTAGCTGATCGATAAAGACGGCTGCCTGACGCTAGCTAGATCACGACCATGGGAAACGCGACGGGCGCGCAGCGCAAGTACCTCGTCAACGAGGTGGACCCGACGACGTGGCGCCTCGAGCACGTCGAGGCGATCCGCGAGCGCTACCTCGCCGGGAACCACGACTTTGGGCTCGAGAAGGAGCAGCTGCGCGAGATCGTCCAGTCCGTGCTGCCCCACGAGACGGGGGACGTCGTCGAGCAGGTGCTCTGGCCGCGATTCGCCGAGTACAACTCGGGCGGCGAGGTGAACGTGCTCGAGGTGCTCGGGGGCCTGGCCGTCGTGAGCCACGGCACCCTGGAGGCGAAGGCCGCGTTCGCGCTGCGCGTCTTCGACTTCAACGGCCAGGGGTCGCTGAACTACGACGAGGTCTGCGTCATGCTCTTCTCCATGCTGAGCGGCGCCGTCCTGATGACGCGGCGCGGCGACCTGCCGCAGGACGCGGGCCTCGAGCCGCACGCGGACCGCGCGTTCGCGCGCTTCGGCAAGGACGTGACCATGCGCCTGGATTTCGACGAACTGAGCCAGTGGTTCGGCGACCGCGTCGCCGAGCTCTGCGAGGACCGGGGCCTGGACTTCTGCGACTCGCCGATGGCCTTCCTGCTCTGCTTCGACCTCGTCTCCGCGTCCATGCTCGACGAGGGCCGGCCGGGCACGGGCCACGGCGACAGTCGACCGGGCACGTCGCCGAGCCGGCCGGCGACGGGCCACGGCGACGCCGGCATGGTCGTCGCCCTCCACTCCGAGGAGATCGGGCTCGTGTAAGATCGGGCTCGTGTAACGGAGCACTTACGCCGAGCGCCCCCTAGTCGCCCGGCGTCGCCTCGCGGAGCACGGCGATCGTCGCGTCGCGGTTCGTCTTGGCCGTCGCCGCGTCCTCGCCGACGGCGACCGTGTTCTGGGCCCACTGGAGCGCCGTCTGCCTCGACGTCCAGTCCTCCTTGGTCGGGTCCGCGTGCTTGTCGAGCAGCGACCGGCACAGGTCCGCGCGGTGGTTCTCCGCGGCCCACGTCAGCAGCGTGCCGCCGGCCTTGGCCTCGTAGTTGACGTCGCAGCCGGCGATCTCCTTCTCGAAGTCCGCGAGCGGGATGTGCTTGAGCACCGCGCCGCTGAAGAGGCGCTCCGCGGGCGGCGGGCCGTAGGTCTGCGGCCGCTCGACGGCGCGCGCCTGCAGCACGGCGCCCTCCCCCGCCTCGACGGGCGCGGCGTAGACGGCGTGGACGACGGTCGGCTGATAGTGCGGGTTCTGGCGGCGCATGATCGTCCGCCGGTAGCCCGTGCCCTTGTTGATCTGCTTCATCTCGCGGAAGTCGACGCCGTAGGAGTAGCCCGTGTGCGCGTGGAACGCCTTGTACGTGATGTCCAAGGCGTCCGCGCTCTTGCCGCTCTGGAACTGGGCCTCGAGGTACGTCGACACCTTGGGCGGGTACGCGACGAAGTTGCCCTGCTTGTCCCAGAATCTGTGGTTCGCGAGGCGGTGCGCGTCCTCCTCCCAGTACCACACGTAGGGCGTGTCCTCGCGCAGGTCCGGGCCCGTGGGCTCCGCCTCCATCTCCTCGAAGTACTGGCCCTGGGCCACGGCCGACGGCGGCGCCCGTGCCTGTTGCGCGACGGCCGGATCCCTGCTCGCGCTACACCCCATCGCGATCCGCCCAGCGGGGTGCGCGCCGCGAGGATCTGTGTGTGGCGCGGCTGTTGTTGTCGCGCACCAGGCTTGCCACTGATCTACGGCGAGGACGCGCAAAATCCAATTGGCAAAAACGCAAACATCGGCTTGTTGCACCCCAATGTGCAGCCCTTTGCGGCGCATGGGGAGCCAAGGATCCTGGAAATGATGGAGGACTACGGGTGCTGGGCGAAGAAGCGGGGCGACGGCAAGTTCGACGCCTTCAAGGCGCGCTACTTCGTCGTCACCGGCGCCGTCGTGGACTACTACGCCGGCCCCAAGACTGAGGGCCCCATCGACGCGCCGACCCTCGCGGCGAGCTACGAGGTCAAGGGCAGCATCGCCCTCGCGGAGGTGTCGGACTTCGCCGACGGCGCCGCGGGCAAGGACGGCGCCGTGCTCCGGCTCACGGCGCCGGACCGCGTCTTCGCGCTCGCCTTCGCGGACGGGGACGCGCGGCGCGCCTTTCGCGCGGCCGCGGAGCCGCGCGCGGCGCGCGCGGCGCTGCGCCGCGCGGCGGAGCTGCTCGCGGCCCGCGGCGTCGGCGACGCGACCTACAGTGGGTGGATCACGAAAAAAGGGGGCAGCTCCGTCAAGTCGTGGAAGAAGCGGTTCGCGGTCTTCAAAGGCGGCGCGCTGTCGTACTACGAGGACGAGGACCCCGCGAAGGCCGCCAAGGGGTCCGTGGACGTCGTCGGCGCCCACGCCTACGACGACGCCGACACGGCGCACCACGGCTACGGCCTCTTCGTCGACGTGCCCGCGGGCGGCAAGCAGGGCAGCAAAAGAGAGCGAAATTCCCAACTTCAAAGGCTCATATCTCGGCCGTTTCCCACTCGTTTTGGCTGATTTTTGGACGAGCGATCATCTCTCGGAACGGTCTCGAAGCGTGGATGCTTCTTTCGGAACGCGCGCGCGCGGAACACTCACGTTGAAGCGACTTTGAATCACTCTTGTGCTGCCCAGGCGGCAAGAAGCGGTCCGACGGCGCGTTCCTCATGTGCGCGCGGTCCGCGCCGGAGCGCGCCGCGTGGCTCGCGGCGCTCAGAGGCGACGACGCCCTCTTCGAGGCGGGCGCCCAGCTCGGCGCGTCCTTCGAGGGCGTGCTCGACTGCTCCAACGGCGGCGCGACCGCGCGGCGCTACGTCGTCCTGCGCGGCGGCCTCGCGGTCTTCTACGCGAACGAGGGCGACGCGCGCGCGAAGCGGCGGGCCGTCGGGTCCTGCTTCCTGCGGGGCGTGCGCGAGGGCGACGACGGCGCGTCGCGGCCCGCGTCGAGCTCCGTCGACGGCGCGGACTGCGTGCGGCCGTCCGTCGGCGGCGCGCGCGACGGCCGCGCGGAACTCAAATCATCAACCCGACTTCCATGTGCTCGTACTCTTGACACAAACGCTTCGGCTGGGCTTCGAGAACCCGATGCGAGCCATCGATCCGTCCAAAAATCAGCCGAATCGACTTCGATGTGACCGAGCTCGAGCATTTCAAAGTTCGGTCGGGACGTCCCGAACCGGCGGTCGATGTCCACGCAGGCGCGACGCGAACGGGTCGTTTCCCGCGATGTTCGCCTTCACGCTCGTGCCCGAGCGCGCCAAGGCGCCTTGCGTCGTCGCAAGGGCACCCACGGGCGACGCCTTCGACGCCTGGCTCGCGGCCCTGCGCGGCGCCGTCGCCAATATTTTGGCGCCGCTCGACGACGGCGACGCGGCCGCGGCGCCGATCGACGACTTCCCCGAGCCCGCGGCGGACGACGACGACGACGACGACGAGGGCGTCGCGAACCCCATCGCCGCGGAGGCCGAGGCCCCCGCGCCGGCGGGCGAGCCGCCGACGCCGGCCTGGCGGCCCTCGGAGACGGGCGTCGAGCTGAACCGGTGGCCGTCCGCGGACGGCGAGCGGAAGCCCCGCGCCAAGGTCGCGCCCATCCTCCTCGACAAGAAGGACGGCGGCGGCGACGGCGACGACTGCGGGAAGGTCTGCTGCGTCGTCGCGTGAGCGCGCCGTAAGGCTGTGTGCGAGCACGCGAGCCCCACTCCGTCGAGGGGCAACATGAGCTGCACGATTATCACCATTAATGCATTGCCAAGACATCGATCGGCGAAGCGGCCGCCACGACGACGATGTCCGCCATGATGCGCCGCGCCGCGCCGCTCCTCGTCCGCTCGACGCGGTGCGCGGCGCCGTCGCGGCTCGCGGCGCGGCCGAACGCGACGCTCCGGCGCCCGGCGCGGTGCGGTGCGCCCGGCGTGCGGTCCTTGTCCAGCAAGGCGCCGGAGAGCGAGGCGAAGGCCGAGGAGCCCGCGGCGGAGGCCGCGGCGGCGGAGCCCGAGGCGGCGGCCGCGGCGGACGCGGAGCCGAGCGCCCTCGAGGTCGCCGAGGCGGCGGCGGCCAAGGCCAAGGAGGAGACGAAGGAGCTCAAGGACCAGCTCCTCCGCGCGATCGCCGAGGCGGAGAACACGCGGACCATCGCGCGGCGAGACGTGCGCAACGCCAAGGACTTCGCGGCCACGTCCTTCGCCAAGTCGATCCTCGACGTGTCCGACTCGCTGAGCTACGCGCTCAAGTCCGCGGACGACGACGCGGAGCTCACCGTCGACAAGCTCCGCGAGGGCGTCGAGCTCACGAAGAACCAGCTCGTCAAGGCCTTCGCGTCCAACGGGCTCGTCGAGTACGGCGCCGCCGACGACGCCTTCGACCCGGCGCTCCACGAGGCCCTCTTCGAGTACGACGACCCGGACAAGGACGAGAAGACCGTCGGCCAGGTCGTCAAGACGGGCTTCAAGCTCCACGACCGCGTCATCCGCGCGGCCCAGGTCGGCGTCGTCAAGGCGCGCAGCTAGGGGTGCGGTCCGCCGCGCCTAACGTTGAACCCTTGCTTGAACAGGCAGCCCCAGGTCGAACGCGATGGAGCGCCGGATCCTCGCGTTGTGCGTCGCCGTGTCCGGCGTCGTCTTCGACGACGGCGTCGTGGAGATCCCGATCCAGACGAACAACGATGTCTACGGCAACGAGATCCGCACGCTGACCTGGGACCCGGAGGCCTCGGACGCCTGGACGGCGGCCCGCGACTTCAGCCGGCGCAACAAGATCACGGGCCGCACGGCGACGGGCTGCACGCGCGACGGCTGCATCCTCAAGGACATCGTCGCCGCCCTGGAGCAGGAGCTCGGCCGGGCGCCGAGCCTCGAGCACGGCGAGGGCCTGCGGCTCCAGCGGCCCGCGCGGCCGCGGCCCGCGGCGAGCGGCGGCGCGATCGCGCTCTACACGGGCCACGACGCCAACGTCGCCCTCACCGACGGCGACGGCAACGTCGTCTGCGTCCTCGAGCTCGAGCGCCTCTTCGAGCGGCGCTACTACATGTCGCCGCGGACGCACGAAGAGTTCTCCGCCGACTGGCTCCGCGCGCTCGAGGTCGTCTCGGCCGCGGACGAGTGCCGGGGCCCCGACCAGCGTCCTGCGGCTGCGACGACTTCTCGAGAGATTTCGGGTGGGAACCCGATGAAACATCGTTACCGACGAGCTCGGTAGGCCCCGACGGCCGCCACATCCGCGGCTTCGCCCACGGCGCCGTCGTGCGCACCTGGTCCGACGACGAGATGAAGCACCAGACGGACGTGCAGCCGTACCTGCACCTGCCGGAGCTCGTCGAGCGCTTCTACGCCGTCGGCGAGTGGACCATCGTCGACCACCACAGGGCACACGCGACGGGCGCCTACGAGGCGTCGCCCTTCCGCAGCGCGCTCGTCGTGTCCTTCGACGGCGGCGGCAACGACGGCGCGTTCCTCGCGTACTACGCGGCGCGGGGCACGCTGACGAAGCTCGCGACGCTCGACTACAACTTCGGCGAGGCCTACACGAACATCGCGGAGCTCCTGCCCGAGGTCGCGGGCACGCGCGCGGCGCTCGACTTCTTCTGCGACGCGACGCGGGCCGCGGGCGACGCGCGGGCCGCGGGCGACGGCGGCGTCGAGTTCTTCGACAAGCCGGAGGACCTGCGCGAGCTCAAGGGGCGCCTGGGCTTCGCGGGCAAGCTCATGGGCTTCGCGGCGGCGGGCACACCGCGCGACGAGCTGCTGCTGGACCTCTACGACTGGTTCGAGGAGTCCGCGGCGTCGCAGGGCGGCCGCTACGGCCACCTGCCGCGCGTCTACGGCGCGGAGCTCCAGCGGGTCGCGTGCGCCGACGGGTCCCCGGAGGCGCTCCGGGACGTCGCGGCGACGGCCCAGCTCATGTTCGAGCGCTTCGTCGTCGACATCGTGGGGCAACTGTTGGCGCACGTCGGCGGCGCGGCGGCCGTCGACGGCGTCGTGCTGACGGGCGGCTGCGCGCTGAACGTGCTCGCGAACCAGGCCGTGCGCGACGCGCTGGGCGTCGAGCTCTTCGTGCCGCCGAGCCCCAACGACGGCGGCCTCGGGCCCGGCGGCGCCTGGGCGCTCGCGCCGCCGTCGAGGACCGTCGTCCACCACCAGTACGCGGGCTTCCGGCTCTGGGACCTCGACGCGCTCCCCGGCGCCGCCGCGGCGCGCGGCGCCGTGAGCCTCGAGGCGCTCGGGGGCGTCGACTTCCTCGCCAAGCTGCTGAACTCGGACGCGGCGGCTTCCGGAAGGAAGCCGATCATCGCCATCGTCCGCGGCCGCCAGGAGTACGGCCCGCGGGCGTTGGGCCACCGGTCGCTCGTCGCCGTGCCCGACACCGACGAGGTCCGCGCGCGCATGAACCGGCTCAAGTTCCGCGAGTGGTACCGGCCCGTCGCGCCGATGATCGCCGACGACGACCTCGAGGCCGCGTTCGGCGCCGACGTGCGGAGCCCCTACATGAGCCTCGCGCCGCGGCTCACGGAGGCGACGGCGCGCGCCTTCCCCGCGCTCGCGCACCTCGACGGCACCGCGCGGCACCAGTCCGTCGGCCCGGCGGACGAGCCCTGGGTCCACGCGCTCCTCCTGGCCGTCAAGGCGCTCACGGGCCTCGGCGCCCTCATCAACACGTCCTTCAACACGCGCGGCAAGCCCATCTGCAACACCGTCGCCGCGGCGCTGGCCATGCTCGACGACCTCGACGACCTCGACTTCGTCCTCGTCGAGGACTGGCTCTTCGCGAAGCCCGGCCGGGACGTGGCCGCCTACTTCTAACAACGCGTTGTGTGTCCCTTAGAAGAGGCCGAGGAGGTGGAGGTCGAAGCCCATGGAGACGAGGTGGCCGAGGAGCACGGACGAGTGGAAGTACTCGTGGTAGCCGAACTTGCCCTTCTTCGGGAACTTCGTCGCGTAGAGGATGAAGCCCGGCACGTAGCTCGCGTAGATGAGGCTGCAGGCCGGCGACGGCGACCGCAGCGCGACGATGACGAGGTAGAGGAGCAGGCCCGCGAACTGCGCCGCGAGCGTCAACTTCACGGCGACGTGGCCAAAGTACTTGGGCACGACGCCCCAGGCCCAGAGGCCGATGTTCAGCGTCGCCGCCGCCGACGCCCAGCCGAGCGCGCCCAGCCCGCTGACCCAGCCCAGGTTCGACGCCCAGAGCCAAAAGTTCGTCGACAGGATCAGCGAGATGCCCATGTAGTCCCACCGGAGCCACCCGAGCTCGCCCGCCTCGGACACGCCCTCGCGCCGCTTGTCCGCGTTGTGGTAGCCGTCGCTGATGTAGACGCTCGCGGAGCTCGCGGCGACGAGCGCGACGCGCAGGGCCAGGGACCCGTAGTTCAGCGGCTTCGGGAGCTGCTGCGCGACGGCGGCGACGTACGCCGCCGACAGCGCGTACCACTGGCCCGTGTTGTGCAGCCAGCCCATGGCCGCGCCGCGATATTTCGGCCGCTCGAGGCCGCTCAGGGCGTAGGGCGGCCGCGGCTCCACGGGCTGCGCCGAGGCCGGCTGGACGAGGTTCCGACGCTGGAGGCGCTGCCGGTGGCGCGGCGCGCGGACCTGGGGCCGGAGCTGCAGCGCATCGGCGCAGCCGACGGCGCAGAGCGCGACGAGCGCGCGGCGCATGGCTGGAGGCGCGTCTGCCCGCCGACGGACGTGCAGATTCCGGCCAGGGACGACGACGAGGTGCGGCGGCAAGTGCGATCGAGTCGAGCAGCACGGTCGGCTCGGCGCGGCGGCGGCGGTCAAACTCAGGAGAGAGCGCGCCGCGACGAGCTCCGGTCGACGCGCGCGCAGCGCGAAATCGCATGAGAAAGAGCCCACCCACGAGCCCAGGAGGGAGGGATTTGCCGAAGCCCATGGCGAGCGCGAAACCCGCGTCGTCAAAACCCCCTCAAAGACGCGCGCGCTCTCCCGAAACGCTCTCCGACGTTTACGGACGTTTCCAGCGCCGCGCGCGCCGCGCGCGCGCGCCTCGACGCCCCGCGCGCGCAGGTCCCTCGACGCCCTCGAAGAAGCGCGGCAAGGACGCCGTCGCCGTCGCGCGCGTGACCGACAGCTCGCGGAAGGCGGCGAACAAGCAAAAGGCGACGCCGCGGGACGTCGGCGGCCGGCGGCTCAACTTCGTGCGCGACGAGGAGGACGACGAGTTCGTGCCCGTCGCGACGCACCGGCTCGTGGGCTACGCCGAGAAGGGCCAGCGGGTCCTCGACGAGGACGTCGCGGCCGTCTTCGCGTTCGTCGATCGCGTCTGCGACGCGCCGGACGACTTGGAGAGCAACCACAAGTACGGCCCCAAGTCGGGCGCGTCCTACGAGGAGCGGCTCATCTCGGCCTACGTCCACGGCCTCGTCGCGGCGCCCGACGACGCGCAGCGGCGGAAGCTGAAGAAGCTCGTCACGCAGCGGCGCTGGGCCGAGGCCGCGGCCTTCGCCGCGGCGGCGAACTGAGGAGCGCGACGTGGTAAACACGTAGGACGCTTACTACTCGAGCATGAGCTGGGACCCCGAGTCGAGCGTCTTCGTCTCCTCGTCGCCCTTCTTCGCGAGCTTGGGGAAGAGCACGGAGGGGAACTTGAGGGAGACGACCTCGAACTCCTGGCGGCTCAGCGTGCCGGAGCCGTCCTTGTCCGCCTGCTTGATGATCGTGTCGGCCTTCTTGCGCACGGCCTGCTTGGACTGCATGTGGTTCGCCTGGAGGATGCCCGTGAGCTCCGAGAGCGAGAGGAAGCCCGACTTGTCCTCGTCGTAGAGGTCGAAGACGAGCTCGATGCGCTGGTCCTGGTCCATGGGCACGTAGTTGCACATGCCGAGGATGAACTCCTTGATGTCGAGGACGCCGTCGGCCTCGACGTCGAAGAGCGAGAAGAGCATGTGCGTCTCGCCCGTCGGCTCGATGGACAGGATCTCGCAGTAGGTCTCGAAGTCGACGAGCGCGTTGACCTTGCGCTCCGTGGGGAGCTGGCGGTACTTCTGGTACGTGTGGAGCACCTCCGCGGGCCCCACGGAGTTCTCCGTGACGAACTGCTCCATCATCTCGCGCTTCCGGTTCCGGAGGTTCAGCTCCTTGTGGCGCTCGTGGGCCTTGGCGTCCATCTTCTCGCCGTCGCCCGGCGCCTCGTTCTGGTCCTCCTTGGCCAGGAAGTCCGTGTGCGCCGGGTCCGGGTCCGTGACGACGTCGTAGAACTCGTGGTAGGACACCTGGCCGTCGCCGTCGTTGTCGACCATCTTGATCATCATGTCCACCTCCTCGTCGGTGATGAGCTCGCCCATGCAGACGAGGACGTGGCGGATCTCCGACGCGCCGATGTAGCCGTTCTTGTCGAGGTCGATGAACTTGAAGGCCGCCTCGATCTCCGCGTCGGAGAACTCCGTCGTCCGGACCTTGGGCGGCTTCGCGCGGTCGAGGATCTGGTCCGCGAGTTCGACCTTCTCGCCCTCCTCCTGCTGCATCTTCTGGGCCTCCTTCAGCGCCTCCCGCGTCTTCGACACGCGGTCCGTCTCGTCGAAGCTGTCGACGCCCGGGCAGTGCTGCGGGTAGCGGATGCCCGACGGCGCCTCGAACTCGAAGATGAGGTGGATGTCGCCCGCGGGCTTGGGCTTGCCCCACTCGCTCTCCTCCTTGATGGTGATCCACGTGTCGACGTGGCCCCGCTTGAAGACGGGGAGCAGGGAGATGCGGCACTTGCCGATCAAGTCGTCCGACGAGATGACGTCGTGGTCGTGGCACTCGATCCAGAGCTCGTGGTGGTCGACGACGTTCATGTCGATGACCTCGTTCCACTGGGGCTCCTTGCCGCCGTCCTGGTCGACGTGGGTGCGCTTGGAGATGGACTGGCACTCGCCCTCGACCGTGAAGACGACGTAGGGGTCCTGGCGGCCGAGCGTGTCGCGGCTCCGCAGATTCTTCGCCGTGAGGCAGTGGATCGTGAGCTTGCCCGCGGGCAGGAACTGGAGCTTCATGAGGAGCTCGCCGCGGTGCTCCGCCTCGACCTTGTTGAAGAGCTCGAAGACCTGCTCCTTGGCGTGCTGCGGCCGGACCATCATGTAGGGCAGCAGCGGCACGTGGCACTGGCCGATGAGGTCGTCGGTGCCGATGTCCTCGTCGAAGACCTGCACGAGCAGATCGTTGGTCCAGCCCTTCTCGTCGATCCACATGACCATCTCCTCCTCCTCGAAGTATGGGTCCGTGCCGCCGTCGGTGATCGTCTTCGACTGCTTGTTGTAGTCCTCGCCGAGCGTGAGCTTGACGTAGGGGTCCTGCTTGCCGACGCTGTCCATGTTCGTCAGGTTGCGGCCCTCGTACAACGTGAAGACGCACATGCCGACGACCGCGGGGTCGAAGCTGAACTCGAGGCGCACGCCGCTGTCGCTCGTCGTCTCGTGCTCGATGATCATGGGCAGCGTCTCGACGACGGGGTCGTTCTCGACCATGAAGCGCAGGATGCTCATGTTCGTGTGGCAGATGAGCTCGTCGCTCCAGGCGTTCTGGTCGAAGAGCTCGATCGTCAGGTCGATGTCGCCCTTGGTGATGAAGTCCGTCGGGTCGATCATGTCGAAGCGGATCTCCTCGTCCTCGAACTTCGGGTGGTGGTTGCTCCGCCGCTGGATCTTCGTCTTCTTCCGGGGCGCCTTCTTGTGCTTGCCGAGCGTGAAGCGCAGGAACGCGTCGATCTTCGTCTTCTCGGCCTTGGATCCGTGGCGGTGGATGTTCAGCGCCTCGATGCAGCGGATCTTGAGGCGGCCGGCCTTGACCGTGCGCGCGAGGTGCTCGTCGATGTCGCCCTGGGGCGCGTCGGCGCCGGCGAGCGAGCTGATGGGCGCGTCCGCGGGCGGCGGCGGCACGCCCGAGAGCGGCGGCGCGTCGCGCGGCGGCGGCGGCACGCCGTCGTCGGGCGGCTGGTCCGTGGGCGGGTCCGGCGCGCGGCCGTCGGCGTTGCCGATGGGCAGCTCGGCGTCGGGCGGGCCGGGCACGACGGACTCGTCGTCGCTGCCGAACGCGGCCTCGGGCGGCGCGTCGTCCGGCGGCTTCGGGCGGATGGCCCGGAGCGTCGGCGGCTCCACCGGCGGCGCGCGCGCCGGCGGCGCCGTGGGCGGCGGCCGCCGGCCCTTGGGCGCGCCCTTGATCATCTCGACCGTCGACTCGGCCTCCTCCTCGGGCTCGGGCTCCGCGCCCGCGCCGCGCCAGCCCGGCGGCGCGCCGCGCGGCGGCGGCTTGCCCCGGGGCGCGCCGGGCGGCGGCCGGTAGGGCGGCTTGAGCCGCGCCTCGCGGCTCGGCGGCTTGCCCTTCTTGACGATGGCCGTCGACGGCTCGCCGGCCGTCGCGATCGCGTCGGGCGGCGCGCCGCGCGGGGGCCTGCGCGGGCTCGGTCGTCTTCCGCGCGACTCCGGGGACGAGCGATCGAGCGAACGAGCGATCGGCACGCTCGCGTCGAAGTGGACTCGCGCGACACGCTCGCGTCGAAACCGCGCTTCGTCGGCGCCGGCGGCGACGGCGGGCCCTGCCCCGGCGGCGGCGCCTTGGGCTCCGCGGGCGCGCCCGCGCCGGGCGAGGCCGACGGCGGCACGGCCAGCGTGCCCGCGCCCGCGGGGAGCTGGGCGCTCGACGTGGGCACGCCCTTGGCGCCGCCGGCCGTCGCCTTGGCGCCGGCGGCCGGGACGCCCTTGGCGCCGGCGGCCGCGGCGGCCGCGGGGACGCCCTTGGCGCCGGCCGCCGCGGTGACCGCGGGGACGCCCTTGGCGCCGGCGGCCGCGGGGACGCCCGTGGCGCCGGCGGCCGCGGCGACCGCGGGCGCGGCGGCGCCGGGCGCCGCCTTGGCGTCGGGCGCGGCGGAGGGCTGGTCGTGCGGGTGGACGACGTGGCCCTCGGCGTCGTGGCGCACGGCCGGCGGCTTGCCCCGGGGCGGCGCCATGCCGCGGGGCATGGGCCGCGGCGGCGGCTGGCCCGGCGCCGTCGGCCGCGCGCCGGGCTGCATCATGGGCGGCGCGTGGCGGCCGCCGGTCTTGGCCTCGGCGGCGCGCGCGATGAGCGCCTGCTTCACGTCGGGCTCCTCGGACGCCGCGGACGCCGCGGCGGCGCCGGGCCCGCGCGGCGGCGGCGCGCCCCGGGGCGGCGGGCCCCGGCCGGGCCCGCGCGACGGAGGCGCGCCGCGCGGCGGCGGGCCCCGCGCGCCGCTCCGCGGCGGCGGCGCGCCGCCCCGCGGCGCCGCGGCGGCCGACGGCGGCGGGTCGCGCGTGACGGCGTAGACCTGGCTCGCGTCGGGCCCGGGGATGTGGAGCGGCTCCTTGGGCGGCGGCCGCAGATCCCGCACGGCGTCCGCGGGCGGCTCGCCCGTCGGCGGCGGCCGCTTCCGGCTCCGGAGCTGCGACTCGGACGCGAGCGCCGGCGGCACGGTCGGCGGCGGGCCGGGCGGCGGGTTCGCCGCCCTCGAGACGGCATCCGACGGGTTCCGCTGCACGGTCTTGGAGAAGTCCTGCTGGAGCGGTGGGGGGTCATCTTTCGGTCTCCTGGGGCGCTCCGGCATCGCCGCGCCGCTCACAGGGCGGCGCGCGACCGCGCTCTACGAGTGGTCCTTCTTCGCTCCTTTGCTTGCTTGCGCTACCCTTTATCCTTGCTAGCTACCGCCCATCGTAACTCTCGGCGGGGCGCGTTGGATGTGGTAGGGCAAGGTCGGCCAATCGACTCAGAGAGCACCGTCACTCGCATCCGCGGCCGCCGAGTTGTGCCGCTTCGTCGCACCCATGGCGCTTCTCCGCGCCGTCGTGGCCCTCGCGTGCACGGCGCTCGCCGCGCTGGCGCTGCAGCCGCGCCTGCCGCACCGAATCGTCCAGCGGACGACGACGACGCGGAGGCGACCGCTCCTCGCGTCCGACGACGACGTCGACGCCGCCGACCTGTCGAGCAACGCGACGGTCTTCAGCGCGAAGAAGAAGATGAGCGAGGAGCGGTACCCCTACGAGGTCTACGACACGACGCCGCCGCGCAACATGGTCGGCGTCTTCGCGCTGTCGCCGACGACCGGCTGCGGCGACATCCTGAAAGTCGTGAAAGACGACGGGTCCGACTCGGCCTACACGATCAAGCGCGTGACGAGCCGCATGAAGTTCTCCAACGGCCGCTTCCTCCTCGACTCGAAGCGCGCCGACGCGACGGAGGTGAACCGCGCGTCGCTCGAGCGGAAGCTCGCGCGGCTCTTGCCGCAGGGCGGCGAGAACGCGGAGGGGTAAAAACACTGTGTCGTAGTAGTGGATGTGTGGGGCGTTTTGCTGCTGTGATCCCGCGGGCTCTGTAGATCCGTGGCGGTAGCCGCACCACATGAGGATGGAGTCGTCCATGGCCGTCGGCTCCACGCCCGCGCGCAGCACGACGAGCCGCAGGAACTCGGAGACGAATAACGCGGCGTCGATGCTGCGCATGCACGGGTGCGACATGCACACGAGCATCACCGGCCGGCCGTCGAACTTGGCGAGGAAGACGCCGACGTGCTGGTGACCTTGGACCGAGCGCGCGCGCTTGGCCGGGGGTCCGCAGGCTGCCCCGACCTTCCTTCGGGCGCTTGCAGTCCCGCCAACACAGAGCCGTCGCCCTTCGCATCGTCAGTGTCTCTGTGAGCTGTCCTCGCGCACCGAGACGACCAAGATGAAGTTCGCCGCCGCCGCCACCCTCGCCGCGTCGGCCTCGGCCCTCGTCGCGCCGTCGGCGCGCACGAGCCCGAAGACCGTCGTGCGCATGAGCGACGCCGTCAAGGTCAGCGACGCCACGGGCCGCACGGTGGACCTCGCCAAGTACCGCAACATCGGCATCATGGCCCACATCGACGCGGGCAAGACGACGACGACGGAGCGCATCCTCTACTACACGGGCAAGTCCTACAAGATCGGCGAGGTCCACGAGGGCGGCGCGACGATGGACTGGATGGAGCAGGAGCAGGAGCGCGGCATCACGATCACGTCCGCGGCGACGACGTGCTACTGGCAGGACCACCAGGTGAACATCATCGACACGCCCGGCCACGTCGACTTCACGCTCGAGGTCGAGCGGTCGCTCCGCGTGCTCGACGGCGCCGTCGCCGTCTTCGACGGCGTCGCGGGCGTCGAGCCGCAGTCCGAGACGGTCTGGCGCCAGGCGAACAAGTACGGCGTGCCGCGCATGTGCTTCGTGAACAAGATGGACCGCATGGGCGCCGACTTCTACAACTGCGTCCAGATGATCAAGGACAACCTGGGCGCCGTGCCCGCGGTGCTCCAGGTGCCCATCGCGACGACGCCGACGCCGCCCGAGGCCGACTTCGAGGGCGTCGTCGACCTCGTCACGAACGAGGCCATCATCTGGTCCGGCGAGGAGATGGGCGCCAAGTTCGACCGCATCCCCATCGACGACGCGCCCGTGTCCGACGAGGTCAAGGAGCGCGCGGCCGAGTTCCGCGCGGAGCTCATCGAGACGGCCATCGAGCAGGACGAGGACGCCCTCATGGCCTACCTCGAGGGCGAGGAGCCCGACGTCGCCACGCTCAAGCGCTGCATCCGCGCGGGCGCGCTCTCGAACGCGTTCGTGCCCGTGCTCACGGGCACGGCGTTCAAGAACAAGGGCGTCCAGCCCCTCCTCGACGCCATCGTCGACTACATGCCCGCGCCCGACGACGTCGAGAACATCAAGGGCACGTCCCTCGACGGCGAGACGGCCATGGAGCGCGCGTCGTCCGACGCCGAGCCCTTCTCCGCGCTCGCGTTCAAGATCATGACGGACCCCTTCGTGGGCACGCTCACGTTCTGCCGCATCTACTCGGGCACGCTCGCCGCCGGCGATTCCGTCTTCAACTCCGTCAAGGGCCAGCGCGAGCGCGTCGGGCGCATGCTCCAGATGCACGCGAACGACCGCACGGAGGTCAAGACGGTGTGCGCGGGCGACATCATCGCCGTCGCGGGCCTCAAGCAGACGACGACGGGCGAGACCTTGTGCGACCGCGACAACGCCGTCATCCTCGAGAAGATGGACTTCCCCGAGCCCGTCATCTCCGTCGCCGTCGAGGCCAAGTCGAAGAAGGACCAGGACAAGATGGGCGAGGCCCTCGCGCGCCTCGCCGCCGAGGACCCGTCCTTCCGCGCCCAGTACGACGAGGAGAACGCCCAGACCGTCATCTCGGGCATGGGCGAGCTCCACCTCGAGATCATCGTCGACCGGCTCCAGCGCGAGTTCGGCGTCGAGGCCAACGTCGGCGCGCCCCAGGTGTCCTACCGCGAGGCCATCACGGCGCCCGCCGAGGTCGACTACACGCACAAGAAGCAGTCCGGCGGCAGCGGCCAGTACGCGCGCGTCAAGGTCCAGTTCTCCCCGCTCGAGGGCGACGAGAGCACGGACTTCGAGTTCTGCTCCGAGATCAAGGGCGGCGCGGTGCCCAAGGAGTACATCCCCGGCGTCCAGAAGGGCATCGAGCAGGTCCTCTCCACGGGCGTCCTCGCGGGCTACCCCGTGCTCGGCATGAAGGCGACGCTCGTCGACGGCGCGTTCCACGACGTCGACTCGAGCGTCCTCGCCTTTGAGATCGCGGGCCGCGCGTGCTGCCGCGAGGGCCTGCGCAAGGGCAAGGTGCGCCTCATGGAGCCCATGATGCAGGTCGACGTCGTCACGCCCGAGGACTACATGGGCGACATCATCGGCGACATCAACAGCCGCCGCGGCATGGTCGGCGACCTCGGCGAGCGCGGCAACACGAAGACCATCCGCGCCTCCGTGCCCCTCGCCAACATGTTCCAGTACGTGTCGTCGCTCCGCTCCATCTCCAAGGGCCGCGCGTCCTACTCGATGAAGCTCGCGTCCTACGACTTCGTCCCGCCCAACGTCGAGAAGGAGCTCATGGCGGGCTTCAAGGGCGCCGAGGAGGACGAGTAGGCGGCGCCGCCGGACCGCCGCGGCGGCGGGTGTGGCCCGTCGCCGCCCCTCTCTCGATCCCGCGAAAGCACCGCTGTCGACCCCCCTCCCCCCCCCCGAACTTAAGACATCGCACCCAGCTCGAGCGCCGAACTTTAAGACATCGCACCCAGCTCGCCGAACTTAAGACATCGCACCCAGCTCGCCTCCTGGCATGAGTAGACCACGCCGCTCCCTTACCCCCGCCTGAGGTCACAACTTGGAACCCCCAGGCGAGGGACATGAGTCTCTCCGCCAGCGCTAGCCCTGGGAGGGTCGTGGAGGCTCACCTCTGCTCCACACATGACACGCGTCCCACGCATCCAGCTCGCCTCTGCTCTCACACGACACGCGTCCCACGCACCCAGCTCGCCACACACGACACGCGCATTGAGCTCGGCATCGCGCCGCGCGCGCTCCGCCGCGGCGGGAATCGTGCCACTATCTTATGTACACACATACATATGGCAGCCGGGGGGGCCAACGTGGGGGCCGCGCGCGCCGGCTGCTAATTTCCGAGTCGTTCGTTCGAGTTGTCGATGTCGTCGTCGCCGCCGCCGCCGGCCCGCGCCGGCGGGCTCGGCGCCGCGGGGGACGCTCCGTCACAACCGCGGCGGGCGGCGATTCTCCGGAGGCGTTTTTGCACGGATGACGCGCCGCTGTTTCTCCTCGGGCCCGTCGTCCCGAGTCCGGGCAGCGCCCGGCGAACGCGGCGCTGCGCCGGCGCCCAGGGGCACGACGCGCGCTCCCCGGTCGGCCTCGCGCGCCATTTTCACCCGCGATTTCACCGGCTCCTTTTGAGTTCGCGGCCCGGCGCCGCGCGTCACGAGCTTCTGCGCCTTGCGCACGACCTGGAACCCGCCGAGGATGACATCGAGCGCGGCCATCTCGGAGAAGGAGCGGGGCAGCACTTGACCTTGCAAAACTGTGCGCTGCGGAGGCCGAAGAATACGTGGACCAACGAAAACAGCCAGGGTCAATGTTTAGGGCAGCCCGCGGAGCCAATCGGATGGCCTCGTCCGTTCGATTTCTTGACAAGTACAGCATTGGCCGCCAGTCACTGGTCGCGTCAACCAAACGTAAGAGTAACGTAAGAGAGGTCAAACACACGAGCCCTTTCACACCAAAACTTCGGTCCGTTTCGCGGAATGCGCGCCCAAATTTAAAGCGAGGCTTGTCTCGTACCCGGGCCGACTCGCACCCGTGGAGAAGATCCGCACACGAAAAAACGAGACAACGCCGCTGAAACCGCACCTTAGGTGCCCGCGGGCCTTGTCGAATCGCGGTGTTTCACGCGAACTTCATGAGGTTCCGCTTCTTCGGCGCGAGGTAGTTCTGCTGGCGGACCTTCTCGAGGATGCCCGCGCCCTCGGGCGCGTAGGTCGCGTTGGCGTCGAGGGGCGCGAGCGCGCCGGCGAACTTCATCGCCGCGCTCTTGCGGCGCGGCGGCCGCGCGTCGAGGCGCGCGAGGTCCGCGGCGAAGAGGGGCGCGGGCGCGGCGGCGGGCGGCGCGGCGGCGGCGGGGAGCGGCGCGGGCGCCGGCGCGAACTTCATGGCGCCCGAGCGCTGGGACTTGCGCTGGCCGCGCGCGAGCGCCTCCGCGAAGGGCACGGAGTCGGGCGCCGCCGGCGCCGCGGGCCGCGCGAAGGCCGCGCCGGAGAACTTGAAGTGGCTCCGGCGCTCGTGGGACCGCTCCGAGCGCGCGAGGCTCTCGGCGAAGGGCAGCTCCGCGTAGGAGGCGCGGCTCGCGGAGTCCGCGGACGACGGCGGCGTGCACCGCGACCGCGCGCTGCCCGGCGGCGGCTCGTAGGCGACGCGGTCGCCGGAGAAGCGCATGCCCCCGGGCCGCTCGCAGCCCGCGCGCTGCTGGCGCAGGCACTCCTCGGCGAAGGTGCGGCCGCCCGCGCCGCGCGCCGCCGGCGGCTCGTAGGCGACGCGGTCGCGGTCGCCCGAGAAGCGCATGGCCCCGGGGCGCTCGCAGCCCGCGCGCTGCTGGCGGACGTACTCCTCGGCGAAGGTCGCCGACGCGTGGCTCGCGCGGCGCGCGGCGTTGGCGCTCGCGGGCCGCGCGCGGCGCGCGGCGTTGGCGCTCGCGGGCCGGCAGCCGCCGCGGCCGCCGCCGGGCCGCGAGCCGGGCCGCGCGGACGCGGGCCGCGGGCCGGCGACGTTGGCGCGCGCGCCGGGCGAGAAGGGGCAGGCGACGGCGGCCAGCGACGGCACGGCCGGGGCGGGCTCCTCGGCCCCGTCGATGGGCGCGAGCTTCGGGGCCCGCGGCAGCTTGAGCCGCTCCTTCTTGTGCTTCGTGGCCTTGGCGGGCGCGGCGGCCGCGCGCGGCGACGCCGCGGCGACGACGGACGTCATGGGGCGGTTGGCGTTCCGGGCGTGCGGCGCAATGACGAGGGGCGACAACTTTTGCTCTGCGGCGCTGAGGGAGAGCGGCTGAACTGTCAAAGAAGGCCGATCTATATCCGTTGTGTCTTCCGGACGGTTGGGCTGCCCAAATTCCACATGGCCGCGCCGCGCTTCGCCTTCGAGGAGCTGACGGCGCCGATCAACTGGCCGCGCGTCGCGTCGACGAACGTGCGCCAGCTCCAGAAGCTCGGCGACGCGTCGGCCCTGCGCGCCTTCCTCGCGGACGTCTGCGTCGGCGACGCCGACGACGGCTTCCTCGCCTACGGCGGCGACGACCGGGGCCTCGGGCGCAAGGCGCTGCGAATGAACCAGTACGCGACGCAGTACCTGCTCTACTCGCAGCAGATCCTCGCGGCGCAGAAGGCGACGCTCGAGAAGGGGCGCGACCGGCTTCGGCGCAAGGAGCGGGCCGAGAAGCGGCGGTACCTCGCGCGCAAGGAGAAGCTGCGCATCCTCGAGGAGGAGGTCGCCAAGCAGGACCGCCTCATCGCGACGCACCAGGCCGTGCTCCAGTCCGTCAACCCGGACGTCGCGCGCCGCGTCGCGCAGGAGGCCGACGGCCGCGTCGTCGTGTTGCCGCCCGAGGACGCGCCGCGGCCCGCGCGGCGCCCGGCGACGCCCGAGTCCTACCACGACGGCTTCACGGACCCGGAGTCGTCGGCGGGCAGCGACGGCGAGCTCGTCGCGCGGCCGACGCCGTCCGCGGCGTCGCCCGCGCGCCGCCGCCGGCCGCGCGACGAGCCCGCGAGCCCGTCCTTCCGCGAGGCCGTCCAGCGGCGGCCCATGATGATGCTCAACCTGTCGCGCGGGTCCTTGGACCGCGCCTCGTCCCTCGAGCGCCTGCCCGGGTCTGTCGACCGCAGCCTCCACGCGCCCCTCGTCCCGGGCGACGAACCGGACGGTGGCGTCGCTTCGTAACGTCCATATGTAGCGTGATATCTGCATGCATTCGTCACGGTGGTCGACGGCGGCTGATTGGTGTGGCGTCAAACGCGGCGTTGCAGTCGTGTTTGAAGTCTGCCGCCTTCGAATTCTGGGCAAAGATCGAGGCCATGGGGTCCAGCGCGCGCGCCGGTTTTTTCTTCGTCTGCCTGGCCGACGCTGTGCGGTACGCAGTGTCCAATGGCACAGCAGCGCATTGCAAAAAAAACTCCGGTACCTGGTAGGTTCACGGCCTGCACGCCGGCGGCGGCGTCGACAAGTTGCAGCGGTCGCTGTCGCAGCGGCTCGCGGCGCGCCTGCCGTCGAATGAGGTCGAGCGCGCGGCGTTCTTCAAGGCGTCGGCGGCGGCCGCCGCCGTCGTGACGAGCGAGTCGCTGCTGGGCTTCCCCGGCGCGGCCGCGGCCGCGGCCCCGACGGCGGACGTCGACTACAAGCGCGTCGCCGCGGCGATCGCGGCCATCATCAAGGCCGACCCGGACAAGGGCCCGACGTTCCTGCGCCTCGCGTGGCACTCGTCGGGCACCTACAGCAAGCTCGCGGCCGACGGTGGCAGTAAGGGAGGCACGATCCGCTTCAAGGAGGAGCTCGCGCACGGCGGCAACGCGGGCCTGCCCAAGGCCGTCGCCTGGCTCGAGCCCGTGAAGAAGCAGTTCCCCGGAGCGAGCTACGCGGACATCTTCACGCTCGCGGGCTGCGTCGCGATCAAGGAGGCGAACGGCCCCGTCATCCCCTGGAGCGCGGGCCGCGTCGACGAGCCGGCGTCCGCGGTGACGCCCGACGGCCGCCTCCCCGCCGCGGACAAGGGCTCGCCCGACAAGACGGCGGCCCACCTCCGGGACGGCGTCTTCTACCGCATGGGCTTCGACGACCGCGAGATCGTCGTCCTCTCGGGCGCGCACGCGCTCGGCCGGTGCCACCCGGACGCCAGCGGCTACGACGGGCCCTGGACGCCGACGCCGAACCTCCTCACGAACTCCTACTACTCGCTCGTCCTCAACACGAAGTGGACGCCGCGCGCCTGGGACGGGCCGGCGCAGTTCGAGGACCCGAGCGGCAAGCTCATGATGCTCCCGTCGGACCTCCTCCTCCGCGACGACGCCAAGCTCCGCAAGTGGGCCGAGATCTACGCCGCGGACAACGCCAAGTTCCTCGCCGACTTTAGCGCCGCCTTCAACAAGCTCGAGGAGAACGGCTGCACGGGCCTCACGCCCGTCGACTGGGCCTGAGCGAGAAACGCGCGGCGTCCTAAGACCTAGCCCCGCGAGAGGCGGGCCGCGCGCGCGGGCGGCGCCAGGAAGCTCCAGGCGAGGACGTGGGCGATCTTGCCGTGGCCGCCGCCGCCGCCGAACTGGACCGCGCGCACGTCGACCGCGCCCGCGGCCTCGGCTAATGACCGCAGCCGCTTCAGCCGGTGCTTGCGCGAGACGAGCGTCGTGAACCAGACCGGCGCCGCGTCGGGCGCCGCGGCGGTCCACGTCTTCGAGTCGGCGACGATGGCCGCGACGAACGCGTCCTCGCCGCCGGCGCAGTGGAGCTCGTTCGACGTCCCCCCAAAGGCCAGCGCGCCGCCGCCGCCGCCGACGTGCGCCGCGTTCTTCGCCGCCGCCGCGGCCGCCTGGTCGGCCGAACCGTGGAACGGCGGGTTGCAGAGCGTGAAGGCCGCGGGCCGCTCGAGGCCCGCGAGGACGTCGAAGATGCGGTGCGGCGCGCCGGAGGTCTGGCGCACGAGGCGCACGCGCCGGCCGACGCGCGCGTTGCGATCCAGCAGCGCGCGCGCCGCGGCCAGCGAGCCGCCGTCGACGTCCGTGGCCACGAACTCGAAGCCGTAGTCGACGACGCCGACGATGGGGTAGATGGCCGACGCGCCCGTGCCGACGTCGACGCCCAGGAGCCCCGCGAGGTCGCCGGCGCCGTCGCCGCGGAGCAGGTCCGCGACGACGTGGACGTAGTCCGCGCGCGACGGCACGGGCGGCACGAGGCGGCCCGCGGGCAGCGTCGCCTCGAGGCCCGCGACGCCGTAGTCCGCCGCGAGGATGGCCGCGTTCAGGAGCAGCACGCCGCGCTCCGAGCGCCAGTCGACGGTCCGCGCGCCCGTGCGCGGATTCGTCGTCAGCGCGGACGCGAGATCCGGCAGCGCCGCGACGAGCGCGTCGAAGTCGTAGGACCCGCGGTACCGGTTCCGCGGGTGGAAGCCGGCGACGACGCGGTCCGCGTCGCCGGGCCGCGCCTTGGGCTTGGCCTGCTTGGGCCGCTTCTGCTCCGCGTCGCCGGGCGCGCGGCGCGGCGCCTCGGACGTGGCGCGCGGCGCGGCGTGCGTCGTCTCCTGCTGCTTGGGCCGCTTCTGCTTCTGCTCCGCCGGCGCCGCGAAGAACGGGTCGCCGGCGAAAAACTTGTTGCCGCGCTTCTTCGACTTGCCCATGGCGTGTCAATGGCGACGAAATGGCGGCGTGCCAAGAGGCACATAAGGCAAGCCTTTGTGGCAAAACTCACCGTGCCCTCAATTAGGCTTCAAGGACTCGTCGCGCGCGCCGGCGCGAGCCGTCGGACCCGCGCCGACACCGCCTAGAAGCAAAGCCATGCACCGGCGGCGCGGCGTCGGCGTGAAAGCCGTGAAGAAGAAGGCCCAGGAGAAGGAGAGCTACGCCTCCAAGGCCGCGGAGATGGAGGCGACGGAGGCGGCGCACGTCGGCGCGTTCCTCGCGACGTTCCGGCGGTCCCTCGAGGCCTTCGCGGCGAAGCACAAGCGCGGCATCCGCGAGGACCCGGTCTTCCGCCGGCAGTTCACGGCCATGTGCTACGAGACGGGCGTCGATCCGCTCCGGTCGTCCAAGGGCTTCTGGGCCGACGCGCTCGGCGTCGGCGACTTCTACTACGAGGTCGGCGTCAAGGTCGTCGAGTGCTGCGCGGCGACGCGGGGCGAGAACGGGGGCCTCATCGCGCTCGACGACCTCCTCGACCGCGTCGGCGACGACGCGATCTCGCGCGACGACGTCAAGCGCGCGGTCGCCAAGCTGGCGGCGCTCGGCGACGGCTTCCGCGTCATCAACGGCGACGCGATCCTCTCGGCGCCGGCGGAGTTCAGCGACGACGCCGCGCGCGCCGTCGAGGTCGCGGCCGCGCGCGGCGGCGGCGTCGACGCGGCCGCGCTCGCGGCGGGCCTCCGCGGCGGCGACGCGGACGCGCGCGCCGGCGGCGCGCTGCGCGGCCTCGTCGACGGCGGCTTCGCCTGGGTCGACGACCAGGCGCCCGCGCGGGCCTACTACTTCCCGAGCGTCTGGCTCGACGCGCGGCAGAAGCTCGCGGCGGGCTAGGGCGCGTCTTACTGCCAGGGGAACTTGAACGCCTCCTCCGCGGGCTCGTCGGCGGCCGGCTCCGGCGCCGGCGCCGCCGGCTTGCCGAAGAGCTCGAACTTCGGCAGCTCGAGCGCGGGCAGCTCGAAGCCCGCGGCCGGCGCGGCCGGCTCCGGCGCGCGCGACGCGGCCTGGCGCGCCGCGGCCGCCTGGCGCGACTCGGAGTCGTTGAGCGTCGGGTCGCCGAAGCGCTCGACGAGCTCCTCGTAGCTCAGCTCCTGGAGCTCGCGCTGCGACGGGCCGCCGCGCTCGACCTTGACGCCTTGGTACGGGTCCTTGTCGGTGAAGACGCTGTCCGTGTAGTCGTCGCCCTCGAGGGCCGATAGGCGCTTGTAGACGACGAACGGGATGCCCACGACGACGGCGGGGATGCCGAGGAAGGGCAGGAATTTCACGATGCCGCCGAGCGCCGCCTCGGCGTCGGCGAGCACGAGCGACGACTCCGCGAGCGCCGGCCGCGGCGCGCAGCGCCGCGCGCGACCCGCCGGCGCCTGGAAGGCGTCGGCGAGCGACGCCGCGAGCAACAGCGGCAGCGAGAAGCGCATGGCAATCGAGCCCCTCAAGTCGGAGCCACCACGCTGGGGGGGCAACTAGCGGCATCATAGAGTGCAACCTTTTGGTTGAGGTCAAGCCATCTGACAGGCACATCTTGAAAGCCCATCCGGCTGCCCCCTGGCCGTTGCTGCCATCTGGGAACGTCGAACAAGGTCGAACAAGAATTCAGTCCAGCCCTCGCACGATGGACGCCGAGGCCGGCGTCGCGCTCACCGAGACGGAGAAGGAGAAGACCATCGCGGACGAGCCGCCGGTGGCGACGGACGCCATCACGATCGGCTTGGCCCAGGAGCGTCCCGAGCGCGCGTTCCTCGAGAACCCAATCGCCTGGTGGGGCGACACGCCCTGGCTCCTGTGGAACAAGGAGTACGGCGGCATCCTGGGGCTCTGGACCGGCTCCGGCGAGCGGAGGCGCTCGGCGAGCTCTTCTTCGACAACCTCGCGACGCTCCTCTCCGTGACGGGCCTCATGCTCGGCTTCTTCCTCAACGTGCTCGTCGCCGGCGCGGCGAGCGGCTTCGACGACCTCTACGCGGAGGCCATCGTCTCCCGCTACACGACGCTCTACTACGAGCGCTGCATCCCCGCGCGCGGCCCGCGTCGGAATTCGAACCCTTCGTCCGACACAATGTCCCTAGGGCGTCGCCGTGGGCCTGCTCTTCGGCAACTTCTACTACGCCTACATGGCCGGGCGGCTCGCGAAGAAGGAGGGCCGCACGGACGTCCGCGCCCGCGTCCGGCGGCGGTTTCGCGCCCGGACACGCGCCCGAGAAGGTCACTCCGCCGCCCCCTCTAGGTCTGCGCGCAGCCCTACGGCATCAACACGACGGGCGCGTTCATCACGCTCGGCGCGATCAACCTCACGGCGCTCATGACGGAGCTCTACAAGGCCAAGAACCTGAACAAGGGCTTCGGCGGCGACTGGCACAGCGCGGGCCAGGACGTCGCGAACAACGCGTTCAAGATCGCCGTGTCCGCGAACTTCCTCACGGGCCTCATGGAGATGGCGGGCTGCGCGCTCGGGTCGCCGCTCCGCAAGATCCTGCCGTCGCCGGCCATGTACTCGCTCATGACGGGCGTCGGCTTCACCTACCTCGCGTTCGGGCCCATGATCCAGGTCGCGGCGGAGCCCATCGTCTGCGTCGTGCCGCTCCTCATCATCCTGGCCGGCTTCTTCGGCGGCGTCAAGTACAAGCTCGGCAACAGCGGCCTCACGATCCCCATCGCGCTCGTCGCGATCCTCACGGCGTGCATCCTCGGCTGGGCCGGCGGCTGCAAGCACAAGAACGGCGCCATCGAGATGTACAACTACGGCGACTCCTACAGCGAGATGTGGTTCGGCGCCGTCGACGGCCACGGCCCGGGCAACGCCGGGACCCGGTCCATGTTCGGCGACACGTGGCAGTACTCGACGTGCACGGGCACGTCGAAGCACGACGCCAAGTACGCGTACCGCACCTACGCGGGCGACATCTCCTCCTTCGGCAGCGGCATCTTCACGGACCTGTCGTCCATGAACTGGAACCGCATGAAGTACTACTTCGGCATCATCATCGTCGTCGGCGTCGTCGGCTTCTCCGCGTCGCTCGCGTGCGTCGAGTCCGCGTCCGCCGCGGGCGACGACTACCCCATGACGGAGACGCTGATCATCGACGGCGTCGGCACGTGCCTCGGCGCGTGCTTCGGCTCCTTCTTCGGCACGACGGTCTACATCGGCCACCCGATCCACAAGTCGCTCGGCGCGCGGCGCGGCTACTCCGCGATCAACGGCATGCTCTACTTCGTCCTGCTCTGGAGCGGGCTGTTCGCGTCGCTCTACAAGGTCATCCCGGGCTGCGCGCCGGGCGCGCTCCTCATCTTCGTCGGGCTCGTCATGTGCCAGCAGGCCGTCGAGGACAACCCGCCGCGCTACTACCCGGCGATCTTCTTCGGCCTCTTCCCCTGCCTCTGCAACTGGGCCAAGCTCTACATCGACCCGGGCGTGCCGTGGAACGGCTCGGCGCCGACGTACAAGACGAGCAACGACGACTTCTTCCAGACCGTGCACGCGGACATGAAGCCGGGCGGGCCCGACGCGTGGTGGAACTCGATGGACGCGGGCAACTGGGGCTCCGTCGGCATGGGCATCAAGATGATGGGCCAGGGCGGCGGCGAGTGGTTCACGCTCGTCTTCACGGCCATCTTCTGCTACTGCATCGACCGCAAGTTCAAGGAGGGCGCGATCCTCTGCGCGATCACGACGGTCTTCCAGGGCCTCACGGCCATCCCCACCATGTACAACCGCGACTCGAGCATGTACTACGGCGGCGGGGGCACGGGCACGGGCAAGATGGGCCCGGAGAAGGCGGGCCTCTACCCGAAGATCAGCGACGACACGAACTTCTCGTGGATGTGGGCGACGGCGTTCGCCATGGGCACGGCGTTCTTCCTCGTCCACCTGGCCATGCAGAAGGCGGGCCTCCTCGACCCGCCCATCGACATCGACCACGTCGCGCGCAAGAAGACCGTCGCCTAGGTTGGCGCCTCCGCGACTCCCCCGAGGGTGACCCACGTCGCGACCCGCGACCGCGCGCCGTCCGAACAGCGGCTGCGCCCCTCGTTTCTCCCGCTCCCCGACCCTTGATATGTGTGCAATACCGGGTGAGCGATTCCGAATGGCGCAACGTTTGAGGTTGAAGCCCAGGAAGCGGCGTTTCACAGATCCCGCCGGCGGGATATGTTATCCCAGTTACAGCCCCGCGAGCGCCGCCTCGACGTTTGCCACCGTCGTCTTCTCGCCGAAGTAGAGGCCCGTCGCCGCGGGCGCGCGCGCGTGGCCCGCGGCGACCTGGGGCCCGTTGATGAGGCCGACGGCCGACTCGTGCCAGCCCGCGTCGAAGGCCCCCGTCGCGTCCTCGACGAGGCACACGCGGAAGAGGCGGTCGCAGGCCTGGACGGCCGTCGCCATGACGCAGACGTTCGTGAGCACGCCGCAGAGCAGGATCCGCGTGACGCCGCGGCGCCGGAGGCGCGCCTCGAGGTCCGTCGACGCGAAGGCGCCGAAGGTCCACTTGTCGACGACGATCTCGCCCGGCCGCGCGGCGACGGCGGCGTCGAGCGCGTAGCCCGCGTCGCCGGAGCCCACGAGGTCCCGGTGGATCCGCGCGCCGTAGCGGTGGCTCCGCGAGTGTGCGACCGTCAGGCCGCCCCGGCGCGCGGCCGCGAGGAGCCGCGCGGCGTTGTCCCGGGCCGCGTGCGCGTGCGCGAGCGTCCTTTCGTCGTAGTGCTTCGCCACGCGCCCGCGGTCGGCGTCGAGGAAGTCGACCTGGAGGTCGATGCAGACGACGGCCGTGTCGCGGCGGGACACGTGGAAGCAGCGGCCGCCGCCGCAGGGGATGGCGACGTCGCCGAGCTCCGCGCCGGGCGCCGCGGCCGCCGTCGCGCGCCGCTCCATGGCCCGGGCCTCGAGCGTCGCCTCGAGGCGTCGCGCGGCCGCGGCGGCGAGGACGCCCGCCGCGAAGGCCGCGAGGGTCCGGCCGCGGCCCCGCGCGACGAAGGGCACGAGGCACGCCGCCGCCGCGGCGGGCGCGAGCGCGCGGAGGCACGCCGCCGCGTCCCGGGGCGGCGGCGCCGCCGCGTCGAGCAAGGGAGCCGCGTCGAGGCCGACTTTCCGGAGGAGCGCGGCCGCGCGCGCCTCGGGGAGCGCGCCGGAGAGCCGCGGCGCCGCGCCGCCGAGCGTCGCGCGCGCGCGGCGCTTCGCGGCGTCGTCGGCCGGCGCGCCGAGCAGGCCCCGGTCGCGCGCGAGCGCCACGCCCGACGCGAAGTCCGTCGGCCCGCCCGCCGTCGGCGTCGCCACGAAGCTCGGCGGCGCGCGCACCGCCGAGACGACCGCGAGCACGGAGCAGCGCGCGACGTCGCCGAGGCATTCGCGCGCGAAGGCCCGGACGACGCCGCTCGTCTCGGCGGCCTCGAGGTCGAGCGTCACGGCGTCCGGCGCCATGGCCAGGTACCGCGGCTCGCCCAGGAGCGCGGCCACGCAGGCCTCGCCGTCGACGAGGTAGAGCTCGTAGACGTTGGCGTCCGCCGGGTCGCCCGTGACGACGCAGCACGGGTTCGGGTCGTTGCCGTGCTCGCGGCAGCCGGGCTCCTTCGTGTCGAGGTAGGACTTGACGCAGCGCACGAGGCCCGAGCCGAGGTGCACCGCCGGCGCGCCGGGCGCGTCCAGGTTCTTGCGCAGCGGGAAACCCTCCTGGAGCGTCCCGGAGACGGCCAGGACGACGCGCATGGCGCAAGCACAGGGATGATGAGGCAGGTCGATGAGGAGCGAGAGTCCGGTTCCCCCGTGGGTCTCGGCTAGGCCCGGGCTAGCAGTAAGCCTTTTTTGTTTACGCGGCCGCGGCGAGCGCCGCGGCGACGTCGCCGGCCGTCGCGGTCCAGCCGACGATGCCGCCCTGGGCGACGACCATGTCGAGCGTCGCTCGCTTGAAGGCCGGGAAGTAGGACTCCGTCGCGTCCTCGACGAGGAGGCAGTCGAAGCCGCGGTCGTTGGCCTCGCGGAGCGTGGACTGGACGCAGACCTCCGTCGTGACGCCCGTGACGACGAGGTGCGTGACGCCGGCCGCGCGGAGGTCCCGCTCGAGCGTCGTGCCGTAGAAGGCGCCCTTGCCGGGCTTGTGGACGACGAGCTCGCCCGCCGCCGGCGCGAGCTCCGGGACGACGGCGTTGCCCGGCTCGCCGCGGACGAGCACGCGGCCCCGCGACGCGTCGAGGGTCTCGCCGATGGCTTCGCAGCGCCGCTTCTTCGACGGCGGGCAGTCGCCGAGGTCCGCGGCGTGGGCCTCGAGCGTGTGCGCGACGAAGAGGCCCCGGGCCCGCGCGGCCTCGAGCACGCGCGCGGCCGCGGGCACGGCCGACCGGAGCGGCGCGACGTCGTTGCCGAGCGACGCGCCGAAGCCCTCCGGGTCGAGGAAGTCGCGCTGCCAGTCGATCATGAGCACGCCGAGCGCGCGCGCCGACGGCCACGCGAACGCGAAGGGCTTCGCGCGGGCGACCGCGCCGCCGCCGGGCCCCGGCGGCGCGGCCGCGAGGACCCGCGGCGCGGGCGGCGGCCACGTCGGCGCGCCGCCCCGCGGCGCCGCGCGCGGCAGGGCGTCGAGCGCCGCGACGACGGCGTCCGCGGCCGCGACGGCGCCGAAGACGCCGTGCTGCATCGTCACCATCTTGAGCGCCGCCGCGTGGTTCCCCGCGTCCGTCGCGCCCGTGCCGTCGGCGACGATGCAGCACTCGTAGCCCCGGTCGTTGGCCTCGCGCATCGTCGTGTGCACGCAGACGTCCGTCGTGATGCCGCCGAGGACGAGCTTCGTCACGCCGCAGGTCCTCAGCACCATGTCGAGGTCCGTCGCGTGGAACGAGCCCTTGCCGCACTTGTCGATGACGTCCTCGTGGGCCAGCGGCGCGAGGTCGTCGATGAGCTCCCAGCCCGGCGCGCCGCGCACGAGCACGCGGCCGCAGGGGCCGGGCGAGCCGATGCCCGCGCCGATCTGCTCGCTCCGCCAGCGCTTGTTCGCCGGCAGGTCCGCGAGCGACGGCCGGTGGCCCTCGCGCGTGTGGAGCACGCGCACGCCGGCGTGTCGCGCGGCCGCGAGCACGCGCTTGAGGGGCTCGATGGGCGCGCGCGTCGCGGAGATGTCGTAGCCCATCTGGTCCACGTAGCCGCCGTGGCCGCAGAAGTCGACCTGCATGTCGATGAGGATCAAGGCCGTGTCCGAGGCGCTCAGGGCGCCGCCGGCGTAGGGGAAGGTGTAGGGCTGGGCGGTGACGCTCATGGTGTCTTTGCGGCAGCGCGAGTGGTGAAATCCAGCCTGGACGGAGCGCCAACATTAATCCCGCCGGGCTAAAAACTATCAAAAGCAACACCTCAGGAGCTGCAGCTGGGGCCGCTCTCAGGATTTTGCGAGGACAGCTCATCCGCGCGTACCGGACGACGGACAACGTCCTGCACGTATACGAGGGTCGAGGCCACACGCACCCGCCCGCGGACGTGCGGCTGACGCACCGTCAATCAGGCCTCGCGCCCCAGGTCAATGCCGCCGCTGGGCAGGAAGGTCTCGCGCGCCGCCTGGGTCGGGGACCGCGCCCTGGAACGCAAGGACTCCCTCGCGGGGCCCCTGAACACGCAGGAGTAGCTCGTCAAGCCGGCGGCGGCGTTCCTCGAGAACGCGTCGGAGACGCCGTCGAGCCTCTGCGGCGTCCTGGCCATGCCGCCGTAGGGCAGGAAGGTCTCGCGCGCCGCCTGGGTCGGGAACCACGCCCTGGAACGCAAGGATTCCCTCGCGGGGGCCCAGAACACGCAGGAGTAGCTCGTCAAGCCGGCGGCGGCGTTCCTCGAGAACGCGTCGGAGACGCCGTCGAGCCTCTGCGGCGTCCTGGCCATGCCGCCGTAGGGCAGGAAGGTCTCGCGCGCCGCCTGGGTCGGGGACCACGCCCTGGAACGCAAGGATTCCCTCGCGGGGGCCCAGAACACGCAGGAGTAGCTCGTCAAGCCGGCGGCGGCGTTCCTCGAGAACGCGTCGGAGACGCCGTCGAGCCTCTGCGGCGTCCTGGCCATGCCGCCGCTGGGCAGGAAGGTCTCGCGCGCCGCCTGGGTCGGGGACCACGCCCTGGAACGCAAGGATTCCCTCGCGGGGCCCCTGAACACGCAGGAGTAGCTCGTCAAGCCGGCGGCGGCGTTCCTCGAGAACGCGTCGGAGACGCCGTCGAGCCTCTGCGGCGTCCTGTTCTTGAACATCTTTTTGTGCTTATCCAGCGCCATCAAGACGTGCGACTTGCAGCGGCCGTCGATCGGCGGCAGATTCGGCGTGGCCTGGTATGTGTCGGGTTTTTGGCCAGTCAAGCGCAGGTGGACCAGCGACGATGCCATCGCACCCACAAAATCCTGTGGCGAGCTGGCCTCTCGGACAAATG
Source organism: Aureococcus anophagefferens (assembly GCF_000186865.1). Taxonomy (NCBI): domain Eukaryota; class Pelagophyceae; order Pelagomonadales; family Pelagomonadaceae; genus Aureococcus; species Aureococcus anophagefferens. The sequence continues at coordinate 2,337,821 of NW_008705562.1, forward strand.
CCACAAAATCCTCCAGCGGGCCTTTGCGCAGGAGCTGCATCGTTGCGATTATTGAAGCAATTACACGCGATGGACGCGCTCCGAGCGTGGCCGAGTCCGCAGTGGTGAAGGTGTCTCTCTGCAGTAGGTGATTGCGTGGGACGGGTTCTTCGGGCCATTGAGGCGGATTCAGCACATTTCCTACTGCAGCGGCCGACGCCGTGAAGTCGGCGTTCCGGGCCTCCATGGGGACGACGAAACGGCCGAGATCGGCACCGCGGGGTGGCCCTCCACCGCTGGAGATGTACTCGATCCCACCGGACACATACTGGGGACGGGGCTCGGGCGGTGGTGTCGGCCCAGACCGCGTTTCTGGACGTGGGGGCCGCTCGGGCTGCCGCGCCACGTTTCTATGCGCGAGTTGGCGGTCGATGTTTTCGACGTCGATGGCCGAGCGGATCAAATGGGACGCCCGCGGTACATAGACGAACGATTCCCGATGCTCCGTGCGCTCGAACACGGTCGAAAAGGGTGCGGGGGACGCCGAAAACCCTCTTCCGACCCCTTGGGACGCCCCGCGCGCGATGCGACGCAATCCTCGGGAGTGACATCCCGCGGGGAATGTGTCCGCGACAGGGTTCCGGTCCTCGCAGCCGCGGGGATCGTTGCGCAACTCTGCGCCTGCGTCGAGCTACGGGCTGGAGAAGACGAGAACTTCGTCCATCGACGCTGCAAAAGGGCTGCTCGCAGCCTGATTGTTTGAGTTGCTTTTTCGAGGAATCGGTCGAGTTGCTTTTTTTAGTTTTTAGCCCGGCGGGATTGGTGCAAATAAACTTGTTATCGTGTTGACGAGATGTTGACGAAGTCAAACAGGACCTCAAAGCGTGATCCTGCGCGATCCCGCACTCACTCAGGTGAAGCCAGTTAGTGCAAGAGGGACGGGCCCGGCGCCGGTCGTGGGTCTCGGGGCCGCCCGTCGTGCGTTCCGGGCGCGTTTTGTCGCGCGCCTACTCGGGCACGCGGTAGTAGTTGGGCTCGACGAAGGGCATCGGGGCGACCTGGGAGGGGATCTTCTTGCCGCGGATGTCGAAGGTGACGTCCGTGCCCTTCTTGGCGAGGGCCGTCTCGACGAAGCCCATGGCGATGGGCTTGCCGAGGACCGGGCTCACGGTGCCGGACGTGACGACGCCGACCTGCGTCTCGCCCGCGGCGTCGAAGATGGCCGTGCCCTCGCGCGCGGGCTTGGCGTGGCCCATGAAGCCGACGCGCTTGCGCGCGAACTTCTTCGGCGAGCCGTTGGCGTTGAGGTAGTGCTCCATGCCGAGCGTGCCCTGGTCGACGCGGCGGCGCGAGCCCTTGGGGCCGATGGTCCAGAGGAGCGTGCCCTCGATGGGGTTCACGGACGTGTCGAGGTCGTGGCCGTAGAGGCAGAGGCCCGCCTCGAGGCGCAGCGAGTCGCGCGCGCCGAGGCCGCAGGGCTCGCAGCCCTCGGAGCCGAGGAGCAGCTCCGCGACGGCGACGCCGTTCGCCGGGTCCGCGACGGCGATCTCGAAGCCGTCCTCGCCCGTGTAGCCGCAGCGCGTCACGCGGCAGGCGTAGCCGCCCACGGACGTGTCGACGCCCGTCATGAACGCGAAGCGCGTCATGTCGAAGCCGTCGGGGAGCAGCGGCAGGAGCACGCCCGGCGCGCCGGCGCCCTGGAGGGCCACGAGCGTCGCGTCGTCGCCCTGGTAGTGCATCTGCACGTCCATGCCCGAGGCGTCGAGGAGGGCCTGGAGGTGGGCCATGTCGCCGACCTTGCACGCGCCGTTGACGACCATGTAGACGTAGTCGCCGGCGTTCGCGAGCACGCAGTCGTCGAGGATGCCGCCCTCGGCGTTCGTGAGCAGCGTGAGGCGGCCCTCGCCGTCGCCGAGGCCCGCGACGTCGCCGACGACGGCCGTCCTGCGGAGGGGTTTGCGTCGGACGCGCGGCGGCGGCCGCGGCGGCGCGACGCGGCGCGCGAGGCGGGACGCGGGCGGACGCGCTCGAGGAACTTGGCGCGGTCCGCGCCCGTCCACTTGATCTGGCCCATGTGGGACACGTCGAAGAGCGACGACTTGCCCGGCGACCGGCAGTGCATGTGCTCCTTGAGGACGCCGATCCCCGCGTACTGCACCGGCAGCTCGTAGCCCGCGAAGGGCACCATCTTGCCGCCGCGCTCGAGGTGCAGGTCGTAGAGCATGGTCTTCAGGAGCGCATCGGAGCTGAAGGCGCGGCGCCCGAGGGCGCGCTGGCTCGCGGCCGCAAAAGCACTAGCCATGCTGCTGGTGCGTGTCAGCTCAATCTCCACAGGATTTGCCGTGAGTTGTTGCACTTCTGAAATTCAGGTGAAAGCGGGCAGCCTCCTCGAATCATTCCGACGCCGTCGTTCTTGCTCGACGCCCACACGATGAGCGCCTGGTCCAAGCCGCCGTCCGTCGTCTCCGTGGAGAGCAAGCTGCGGTCCTTCTGCGCCTACGCGCTGGGGAAGATCGACGCGGCCGCGCCGTCGCTGTCCGACGGCAAGGACGACTACGCCGAGCTCTGCCAGTTCTGCGCGGGCATGTCGCGGAGCCTCAAGGCGACGGCCGCCGGCGCGTCGAAGCAGCTCCAGCGCGACGTCGCCGACGCGCTCGCGGCCGCCTGGGATCTCCGGGAGGAGAAGCCGGGCCCGGACCTCGAGGCCGGCGGCGTCGCCGCCGTGCGGCGGGCCGTCGCCGGCCTCCTCGCGTCGGACGTCCTCGGCGCGCCGCCGCCCGCGCCGCCGCCGGCGGCCGCGCCGGCCAAGGGCAACAAGGGGCCGAGCCTCGACGGCATGGACGTCGCCGCGGCCGTGCGCCACCTCTGGGAGCGCGTCGACGCGGGCCGCCGCGTCGAGCGGGGGGACGGGGGCTTCGAGCTCGCGCTCCAGCACCGCGGCGTCCGCGACGACGGCGCGGACCCCTGCGACTCGCCGCTCTTCGCGAGCTGCGACAAAAATCACGCGTTCTGGAAGTCGCCGGTCACGAAGGCCTTCGTGGCGTTGCTCGACAACTACGAGCGCGAGACGGGCAAGGCCGAGGTCTTCACGCGGACCGAGAAGCGGGAGATGGACGAGTTCCTAGACCTCCTGGTCGCGACGCCCCACATGCGCTTCGTCTTGGAGTACCTGCAGCGCCACGGCAGGGACGCGCGCGCGAAGAAGCTGCGGAGCGCCCTCGACCTGAAACACCTCCTCTTCGACCTCTGGTTCGCGCCCTACCGGCGCTTCAAGCCCAACGACAGCTCGGGCTTCGAACACGTCTTCGTCGGCGAGGAGAGCCGGGGCGCCATCACGGGCCTCCACAACTGGGTCCAGTTCTATCTGGAGGAGAAAAAGGGCAACGTCAACTACCTGGGCTGGACGGGGCGCCAGGACCGCCACGCGGACGACGACGTCCACGTGGTCACGGTCAAGTTCTCCTGGGCCGACGACGACCCCGAGCTCGAGGTCAAGCCCATGTCGACGATGCTCTGCGGGTCCACCGTCGAGTTCGAGTTCGCGGCTTTGACGCTCGCGTTCCTCGCGGGCGACCAAAACGGCGACACGAAGCTCGCGCTCGGCGACGAGCAGCTCCGCATCGTCTGCCACGCGATGCGCTCCAAGTTCGGCGCGCACGTCGGCTCGGCCTACTTCGAGCTCGCGTAAGGAGCGGGTGTGTGGCGTCAAATTGAACTTTCAACTTTCTGGAGGAAGCTCCTTGTGGAGTTGGGCCTCGAGGCCGCCTCGTAGGGAGATGGCCTACCGCTTCGCGTCCATCGCCGCCTGCGCGGCGTCGACGGCCCTGAGGAGCCGCTGCCTCGAGGCGAAGGACGACAGCGGCGACGACGGCCGGTTCACTGTGTTCCTCGACATCGACGGCGTGCTCAACAGCGCGAAGACGCGCGCCGAGGGCGACGCGGCGTTCCCCGACGCGGACACGCCCGCGCGCCACGCGCCGGACCCGGCCATGGTCGCGCGGCTCGCGCGCGCGATCCGCGACGGCGAGCGGCGGACGGGCCGCGGCTGCCGCCTCGTGCTCAGCAGCACGTGGCGCCTCCGGGGCGACGCGCTCGAGGCCGCCGAGGCGGCGCTCGGGCGCGCGGGGCTCGGCGTCGACGCCGTGACGCCGGACTACAGCGCCGCGGGCACGGAGAATTTGATCGACGGCCTCTTCAACGCGATGGACACGCCGAACAACGTCGTGCCCAACGAGGCCGCGGGCGACCGCGTCGACGAGATCTTCAGCGTCGTGAACCGCCTGGGCCTGCGAAAGCGCGGCGGCGTCTGGATCGTCGTCGACGACCTCAACCTCCCCTGGCGGAACCCGCGGCTGCCCCGGGACCGCTTCGTGCGGACGAACGACGCGTTGGGGTTCACGGACGACAAGGCCGACGAGGCCGTCGCGAAGCTCGTCTGCCTGCACACGGGCGAGCCCTGGGAGGGCTGCGAGACCTGGGACGCGAAATGGGCGCGGAGCTGGGACGCCGCGTGGGCCCTCATCGACAACGGCCGCGGCGGCGACGCCGTCGACGACGAGGTCCCCGGCTTCGCGGTGCCGCGGCGGCGGCTCGTGCGCTTCGGAGGCGACGGCGCCGACTTCAAACGGTCCTACAGGGAGCTCCGCGAGGTCGGCCGCGGCGGCTACGGCCGCGTGTCCGTGGCGACGCACGCGGTGACGATGCAGCGGCGCGCCGTGAAGCGCATGACCGCGCGGCACCCGCGCGCGCACTTCTGGCTCCGCGCGCCGGCGGGCGCCGCGGCCTGGGACGCGGCCTGGGCGCTCGTGGACAACGAGGACCCGGACGACGGCTGGGACGCCTACCTGGGGTTCCTGGACAACGGCCGCGGCGGGCTCCGGCCCGAGCCGCCGCGGCCGGCGAAGCCGCCGGCGACGGTGCCCGCGGAGGTCGCGGCGCTCGTGGAGCTGGACCACCCCCACGTCGTCAAGCTCCACGAGTACTACGTCGCCGACGACGGCGAGCGATCATCTGTGTGGAAATCAACCAGTGGAACGCCCTGTCCAGCAAAAACTTCAAACCTCTCTATCTCGATCAAATCGAAGTCGATTCGGCTGATTTTTGGACGAATCGATCGCTCTCGTCGAGTTCTCGAAGCACAGCCGAAGATCTTGCGTCGAAACTGTCGCATTCATTCACATTGAAGTCGGGTTGAAGATTTGATTTCCACGCAGGCTCATCCTCGTCATGGAGTACCTCGGCGGCGGCACGCTCCTCGAGCGCGTCGCCGCGTCCGGCGGCGGCATGGACGGCGCGGCCGCGGCGTCCGCGCTCAAGGCCATGCTCAGCGCCGTCGTCTGCTGCCACGCGCGGGGCCTCGTCCGCGGCGGCGTCCCGGGGCCGCGGCGACGGTCGAGAGCGTTCGACCGGGGGAACGACGGCGCGTCGCCACCGCCGCGCGCGGTAGGTCCACGGCGACCTCAAGCCGGACAACTTCTGCTACGACGACGACGTCGTCAAGCTCATCGACTTTGGCATGAGCAAGGACGTCGAGGCCGAGGCGCTCGAGACGCTGCAGGCCGGGTCGCTCGCGTACACGGCGCCGGAGACCTTCGACGCGGGCTACGGCGCGCCGTCGGACGTCTGGGCGCTCGGGTGCATGTTCTTCCAGATGGTCACGGGCGAGCTGCTCATCGAGGGCCTCTGCGGCGGCGAGGTCGTGACGGCGTTCGGCGGCGTCAAGGTGACGGCCGACGACGACGCGCGCCGCGCGGTCTGCGACGCCGCGGCGATCGCGCGGCGCCTCGAGGCCAAGGCGCGGCCGAAGCTCGACGCCGCGGGCTTCGACCTGCTGGCGCGCATGCTCGCGCCGGACCCGGAGCGGCGCGCGACGGCGGCGGCGGCGCTCGCGCACCCGTGGGTCCGCCGCGGCGCGCGGACCGCGGCCGCGGACGCGCTCGACGGCGACCTCGTGCCGAAGCTGCGGCGCTTCGCGGCGCTGCCCGCGCTCCTGCGCACGGCCGTGCTCATCGAGGCCCACGCGGCCGTGCGCGAGGAGGCGACGCACCGCGAGGCGGCGACGTTCGAGGCCGTCGACGCGGACGCGGACGGCGTGCTCGACGCCGACGACCTCCGCCGGGCCCTCGCGGGGCGCGGGGTCGCCGCGCCCGACGACCTCGGCGACGTCGTCCGCGCCTGCGACGTGTCCAAGTCCGGGAACCTCACGTTGAACGAATTCACGGCCGCGACGATGAGCCCGCGGCTCTTCACGCGCGAGGACCTCAGCGACGCGGCCTTCGCGGCCATGGACGGCGACGGCGACGGCGTCATCTCGCCCGCGGACCTCGAGCGCCTCCTCAGCGACTCGCCGACGCGCGCGGCCGTCGCGCGCGCCGTCCTCGCGGAGGTCGGCGCGGACGGCGGCTGCGACCGCGCGCGCTTCGACGAGGTCGTCCGCGCCGCGAGCCTCACGGCGGGCTGGCGGCCCGCGGCGTCCTAGTTCCGTTTTGGGGGTTTGTTAAACGGCGGCTTGCTTGGCCTCGACGGGTCCGCGACGTCCTCGGACTCACGCTTGTCTCGTCTCGCCGAGCCTCAACGGCGCCGCGCGCGCGCGCAAGGGCGCCCACCTCGTCTAAACGCCTCACCTCGTTACGCGGACCATGCGGAGGTCGCCGCGGGACGCGTCCGCGGCGAGGCCCGCCCAGGCCGCCGGCGACACCGCGGTGGGCCCGCCGGCCGCGGCGACGGCGCGCACGACATCGCCGTCGACGCGCGCCGTCGCGTCGAGGCCCCGCGCGGCGAGCGCGGCGAGCGTCGCGGCCCACGTCGCGTCGTTGCGGACGGCGTTCGCGAGGTAGACGGCCGCGGCCGGGTTCGCGTCCAGCGCCCCGGCGAGGGCCCCGGCGAGCGCCGGCGCGACGGCGGCGTCGTAGACGCAGTCCGCGGCGACGACGGCGTCGAAGGCGCCCGAAGACGCGTAGAACGCGGCGGCCTCGTCCCACGCGAACTCGGCGACGGCCACGCGGCCGCCGCCCGCGAAGCCGTTGAGGTCCGCGTTGTGGCGCAGGTTCGTCACGACGCGGCCGTCGCCGTCCGTCAGCACGACGCGCGCCGCGCCCGTCGCCGCGAGCGCGAGGCCGCAGAGGCCGACGCCGGCGCCGAGCTCGAGGACCGACCGGCCGGCGAAGCGCCGCGGGTCCGCGAGGGCCCACTCCGCGAAGAGGAGCGCCGCGGGCCAGAGCCGCAGGCCCACCTCGTTGGACCGGTCGAAGGTCCGCAGCGACACGCAGCGGCCGGGCGCGACGTCGACGGTCACGTGGCCGCGGCCGTCGTCGCCGCCGGACGCCGTCGCCGCGGCCGCGAGCAGCTCGAAGACGCCGTCGTCCAGCTCCGCCTCGCCCGCGCGCTCCGCCGCGGCGACGAGGGCGCCGAAGACGCGCCGCTGGTAGTCGGCGCGCGGCGGGCAGCGCGCGAGGATGTCGTCGCCGCGCACGAGCTGCGAGAAGGCCGCCATCGTCGACGCGTCCGTGCTGCCCAAAGCCGCGAGGATCTCCTTCGCTGGCGAGCAGCGGCGGTATTCCTTGAGAGCGAGGGCGGCGGCCATTGCGTGTGGCGCGGCGGCCGAGTCCAGCTCGAGGGCAGCCAGCTCGAGGGCAGCCATCACCTGCTCGACCGCTCGCCAAAAAGTCTTCTGGCATTTTTTAAAACGATGGCGCGTCGCTGAGCTCGCGCTCGCCTGCTCATCTGCGCCAACGCCGCCGCGCTTCCGCCGCCCTCAGCATGCGCGCCGCGCTGCTCGTCCTCGCCGCCGCCCAACGCGCCGCCGCCCTCAGCTCGCAGCCGCCCTTCGAGGACTGCGTGCCGGGCTACCCGGCGTGGCACGTCTGGCGCGTGTTTTCCAGCCACACGGCCGTCGTCGAGGGCGAGAACCTGCGGCGCCTGCGCGTCACGCGCAAATCGCTGGACAGCTCCGTCGCGACGTTCGCGAGCTACGTCGCGCGGCGCGTGGTCCACGGCGCCGCGGAGCTGCACTACGAGGACCCCGTCGTCGGCTGCCCCGCGCCGTGGGCGTCGGACGCGACGCGGTGCGCGCTCCACTTCTCGCCCTTCGCGCGCGCGTGCGTCCGCGTCGAGGCGCGGCGCCGCTTCCGCCTCGGCGTCGACCGCAACGCGTCCGTGACCTGGGGCGACGCGTCGACGGCGCGCCAGCGGCGCGCGCTCTTCTTCGGCGCGGCCGTGGCCATGCATCGGTCCGCGGCGACGATCTCCGAGGCGTACCAGCTCCACTACGCCATGGGCGTCGGCACGGGCGTCATCTTCGCCGCGGTGCTCCTCGTCGCGCTGCTCCTGTCGCAGGTCTCGACGACGCCGACGCGGCGGCGGGGCCTCGTCGTGGCGACGACGCTCGGCTACGGCCTCGCGGTCTGGAAGTACTTCTTCCGGGTCGCGGTGCACGGCCTCGCGGCCTGGCCGCGCGTCACGGCGACCTACGTCGCCGTCGCCGCGGGCGCGTCGGTCCTCGCGACGCGCTACGTGCGCTCGACGGCCATCTTCTTCGACGCGGTCAAGGGCGGCTGCCGCACGGCGGCGCTGCTCCTCGCGTTCCACGCAGAGCAGGGAAAGAGTGATTCAACGTCGCTTCAACGTGAGGGTTCCGCACGCGATTGTTCCAAAGGAAGGATCCACGCGTCGAGAGCGCTCCGAGAGATAATCGTTCGTCCAAGAATTAGCCGAAACGAGTGGAAAATGACCGAGATAGGAGCCTTTGAAGTTGGGAATTTCGCACTCTTTTCCTGCCCAGGTTCCACGCGACGCGGTCCGTCGGCTACGGCCTCGTCGCCGTCCTGGGCTTCGCGTACGCCGGCCTGACGGACGCGGACCTGCCCTGGCGCGCGGCCCTCGGGGCCTTCGCGGCGCTGCTGGCCGGCGACGCCGCCGCGGCGCGCGCGCCGCCGCGGCGGTCCGCGGCCGCGGCCACGCCGCCGCGCGACGGGAAGAACTTCCTCCACGGCCACCGCTTCCTGACCAAGGCCGAGTTCGACGACGAGGGCGAGCGCGCGACGCGCGACGCCGTCGCGGCGCTCGCGGCGACGCCCGCGTACGCCGCGTGGCTCGCGGAGAACCACGGCCGCCTCACCGTCGCGCCGGCCGCGAGAGGCGGGGACAGCGATAGCGACTAGTATGTGAAGTATGTATGCAGGTAGCGGCCCCTCGGCGTGGTCCGGGGGCCGGGGTCGTGGGGGTCGTGGATGCCGCCGTGCCCGCCCGCCTGGAGGCGGGCGGGTGACGGCGGGGAAGGTGTCGCCTGCTCGCGCGCGTGTCGCGCGCGAGATCTGGGCGACGCAGGGGGGAGTCGACCTTGCCCGCCCGCGTGCGGCGGACGGGAGCTTGGTGACGGTACAGGGGGAACAGGGGGAACAGGTCGTCGACCTTGCGCGCTCGCGTGCGGCGGGCGCGATCTGGGCGACGATGCAGGGCGCGGCGGCCTAGGGGCAGGTGCCGCAGGCGACGGGACAGGCGACTTTGGCCTTGACCTTGTCGACGTCCTTGCGCTTGCAGCGTTTCTCGGCCTTCTCGGCGACCCACTTACAGGTTTCCTTTGGGTTCGCCTTCTTCTTTTTGGCCCCGCGCCACGTTTTGCTGTCGACGCAGTCCGGCGCGGGGAGCGACGGAAAGGAGTCGGACTCCCCGCAGGACCCGCACGCGGCGCGGCACGCGACGCTGGCGGGTACCTTGTCGGCGGACTTCTTTGTGCAGCGCGTCGCTGCGTCCGTGCCGATCCACGCGCACGTGCGGTCCGCCTTGGTTCCTTGGATCCACGACGTCGAGTCCTCGCAGGGCTCGGCCGCGGACGGCGCGGGCGTCACGGGAGCGCTCGTAGGCTTTTCCGTGGGCTCGGCCGTGGGCTTGGCTGTGGGCTTGGCCGTCTTGGCCATCGTCGGCTTGGTCGTCGGATCGGCCGTCTTGGCTACGGACGGCGCGGGCGTCACGGGAGCGCTCGTAGGCTTTTCCGTGGGCTCGGCCGTGGGCTTGGTCACGGGAGCACTCGTAGGCTTTTCCGTGGGGCTGGCCGTGGGCTTGGCTGTGGGCTTGGCCGTCTTCTTGGTTGTGGGAGGCATCGTCGGCTTGGTCGTTGGATCGGCCGTCTTGGCGACGGGAGCCATCGTGGGACCGGCCGTCGGCTCGGACATCTCGACCATCGTGGGCTCGAGCGTCTTCGCGACCGGCATCATCGTCGGCTCGAACATCTCCTCGCTCATCGTCGGCTCGCGCGTCTTCATGCCCATGGGTGGCATAGTCGGCGCGAGCATCGACGGCGTCATCGTCGGATCCTCGGGCGTGGACGTCGGCGCGTACGTCGACCAGCCCTTGGTGATCTGGTTCGAGCTGCAGAGGTACCGGGTCTGACACACGCAACCCTGGTCGTCAAAGCGAAGGCCAGCCCCCTCGTCGAAGCCGTAGATGTTCAGCCAGCAACGCGCGTGGTAGTTTCCGTCCGGCTGATTCCATCCGCGCCCGTTGAACACCTGGCGCAGGAACCACTTGCCGTTGCCGGGGAGAATGCTCGTAAATCCGAGATTTCCCGGCGCTTCGCCTTCGTAGAGGGCCTGGTCGTAGGAGTTCAAGCTGTGGTCGCGGCATCCGCCGCAGCCGTCCTCGTCGCGGTAGATACCCGCGATGCGAGTGTACTGCTGTCCGAAAGCGTCGTAGACGGCCGCCGCGTGCTCGTAGTCGCGAGGCACCCAGAGGGACATGCCGTCGGGGCAGTCGTCGACGTCGTCGACGCCGCACGTGCGCTCCCCTTTGTTCACGGGGAACAGGTCGTACAACTTGTCGTTGACGGCCAGGCAGTGGACGGTGCCGTCCGCGTAGTCGAACTCGCCCTCCTCTTCGCAGACGGGAGCGCGCGACGGCGCGGCGGTCGTCGGTGCAGGCGAGATCGTCGGCGCGACAGACGGCTCCGGCGTCGTCGGCGCGGGCGTCACGGTCGGCGCGGCCGTGGGCGGGTCGCCTTGAAGATTGCTCGAGCATAAGTAGCTGGCCGAGCAGATGCCGCAGGACTGGTCGTCGATCGAGAAGCCGACGCCGTCCTCCCAGCCGTCGTGGTAGGCCGCGGTGAGCCAACAATCGGCGTCGTAGTTCCCGTTGGGCTCGTAGTAGGGCGTGCTCCGCAGGAACCAGGGCGCGTCGCCGCCGGCGACGCTCTTGAAGCCGACGTTCTCGTCGTCGAGGTCCTCCCACTCCTTTTGAGCTTCGGAGTTCATCGCGACGCGAGTGCAGCCGCCGCAGCCGTCCTCCGGGCGGTAGATGCCAGTGAGCTTTGTCAGCCAGCCGAAGCGCTCGTAGGTGGCCTTCGCGTGGGCGTAGGACCGCGGCACCTACCAAGCACGGTTTTTTTCATCGTTTCCCAGCCGAAATCTCTCGAAACCGTCACGGCCACAGGACGCTGCGCCGCGCCCAGATGTCCATGCCCAGCGGGCACGAATTCTCGTCCGTCCGCTTGCAGGTCCAGGCGCCGTTTTTGACGGGCACGATGTCGACGAGCTCGCGCGGGCTCGGCGCCGGCGTCGCTTTGACCGCCGACGCCTCGGCCGCGCCGCCTTCGGTGGCGGCCTTGAACTTGCCCGTCGCGAGCCAGCAGCTGTGGCGCGCCTGGCCGTTGCCCTTGGCGATCTCGTGGGACGTGTGGACGTAGCAGCCGCTGTTGCCCTGACCCCAGATGGCCTCGCATCCCGTCGCGCCGGCGTACGCGCCGCAGAGTTCGAGGCACTCGAGGTGCTCCGCGGCCGTCTTGAAATTCCCGCCGCGGAGCCGGACGACGCCCGAGTTGACGTCCTGGTAATTCTCCTTGACGCAGAAACCGGCCTGCTCGGCGCCGAACATCAAGGCGCCGGCGTCGTCGTCCTGCTCGTCGCCGCCAATGAAGAAGCAATGGAGCGTGTGCTCCCCGTACTCGAAGACGCCCGCCTCCGGGCACACGCCGTCGAGCGTCGGGCGCGCCGTCGGAATCGCGGTCGGAATCGGCGACACCGTGGGCTCCGCGCTGGGCTCCGGCGTCGGGGAGGGGCTCGGCTCGGACGTCGTGGGCGCGGCGCTCGGCACCGGCGAGATCGTCGGTCGCGCGCTCGGTTCGGCCGAAGGGGGGGAAGACGGCTTCGACGTCGTGGGCGCGCGGGACGGCCCGAAGCCGGCGACGCGGTTCGTCGAGCAGACGTAATCGACCGAACAGCGGGCGCAGTTGGCGTCGTCGAGCCGGAAGCCCACGCCCTCCTCCCATCCTTCGTCCCAGTGCGTCGTGAGCCAGCACCCCGCGTCGTAGTTTCCGTTGGGCTCGTTGAACGGCTCGTTGCGCATGAACCACGGCGCACCTTCGCCGGCGACGCTCGTGAAGCCGACGTTGTCCGCGTCGAGCGCTTCCCACGCGCGCTGGTCGTGCGAATTCATGGCCACGCGCTGGCAACCTAAAAGCAGGGGATCTGTCCGTGTTTCCAAACTCGTCGGACGCTGGCGACGCGCCGCCGCAGCCGTTCTCGGTTCTGTAGACGCCGATGGTCCCCGTCGACTCGTAGCCGAAGCGGTCCAGTCCCAGCTTGGCGTGCTCGATGTTGCGCGGAACCCACAAGTCGAATCCCGCGGGGCAGCTATTCTCGTCCGTGTGGCGGCACGTCCGCTCGCCGCCCTTGACGGGGAAGAAGTCGACCAGCTCGCCGTTGAGCTCGATGCAGTGGAGCCGGCCGCCCTTGTACGCGCGGACGCCCGGGATGCCCTCGCAGACGTGCTGCTCCGTGGGCGCGAAGGTGGCCGTCGGCACGAAGGACGGCGCGTGAGAGACGGTCGGCGCGAGCGTCGGCGCCGGCGTCGGCGCGTGCGAGACGGTCGGTTCGAGCGTCGGCGCCGGCGTGGGAGACGTCGTGGGCGCGTGAGACACCGTCGGCGCGTGCGACGGCGTCGGCGACGGCGCGGCCGTGGGCCCCACGTGGAAGACGTCGCCGATCTCGAGCAGGTCGGGGAAGTTCCCGCGATTCGGGATGACGAAGTCGAGCTCGTCCTCGCGGACGCCCATGAACTGCGCGAGCGGATGCCACATGGACTCCCAGGGCGTCGACCTACGCATGACGCTGATGATCATTCCCCGCCCCGAAACTCTCAAAAAGTCGTGCCCACAGGACGCTGGCATCGACGGGATGATGCGCCCGCGGTCCGGCGAGTAGTTGAGGTCGCCGTCCGGCCCGAGCGTCTCCGGGTAGCGGCCGTGGATGGTGGAGTTGTTCAACCCGCCCCCCACGATGAAATGGTGCCCGCCCCAGCCGTGGTCCGTGCCCGCGCCGTTCCACGTCAGCGTGCGCCCGAAGTCCGACATGGTCACGATGGCGACGTCCTCGAAGATGCCCTGGGCCTTCATCTCGTCCGCGAAGGCCGCGACGGCGTCGTCGATCTCCTCGAGGCGCATGGGCAGCGCGTCGAGCGTGCCGTGGTTGTCGAAGCCGCCGATCTCGACGAAGAAGGCCGCGCGCTCGTGCTCCAACGCGTCGCGCTTTGTGACGATGCGCGCGACGTCCTCGAAGCGGCGGCCGAGGCCCGTGTCGGGGAAGTCCGTGACCATGCCGTCGTCGCCCTCGAAGATGCCCGAGATCTCCTCCGCGTGGCGGATCGCCGGCCCGAAGAGGCCCGCGAAGGTGTCGGCGAAGACCGACGAGCTCTCATTCTGCAGCAACAAGCCGATCTCCTCCTTGAGCTCGTCGTAGTCGATGAGACGCGAGAAGCCGTCGTCGGCGTTGAGGTCGATGACCTCCGCGTGCCCGGAGCCCTCGAGCGCCTTCTGCAGGCCGTTGAGGCTGTAGCCCACGGCGTTGAGCGGGTCGTCGCGGACCTTCGGGTCCGCGAGGGCGCTGAGGATGCGGCCGAGCACGCCCTTGGCCGACATGTTGTCGGAGACGACGGTCTGGGCCAAGCGTTGCTGCACGTCGTGCGCGCCGATGGACGGCGGCGTCCGCTTCGCGCCGGAGCGGTACTCCGCGAGCGTGAGCGGCTCGACCAACGACCCGATGTTCGCGAAGAAGCTCGCGTCGCCGGTCTCGTAGAGGCCGTGGATTTTATCCAGCGACGGGTGTACGCCAAAGGTGTCGCACGGCTGGTCGGAGCCGGGAGCGATCGAGCGGTACTCGCTCATCTCGAAAGGCATCTCCGCGATGGCTCCACGGTAGTCGACGTAGTCGCCCGCGACGGCGCAGTCGCCCGTCGGCGCCAGCATCGTGTAGCTGTCCGCGCCACCGTTCAAGAAGAGAAGAACGACGGCCTTGTACTTGCGCGTCGGCGGGTCGCTGTAGACCTCGTCGTCGCGCGCGCCGACGGGCTCGTGCGCGTTCGTCGCGTGGAACTCGGGCGCGAGCGTGAAGAGGCGCTGCGCGAGCTGGAGCCGCGCGTTTGGGCCGCCGAGCATGGGCTTGTCGACGGCGTCGAGGATGACCGCGCGGCTGTGGTCGCTGAGGCGGCCCTCGGTGAGGAGCACGTCGAGGTCGTCGACGGCGTCGACGAACGACGCGTCGCACCGGGGCACGTCGCAGTAGTCCCACTTCGTCTTCTTCTCGGTCGTGAAGCACCACGCGCGCGCGCGGTTCTTGCCCGACTTCGGCTGCCGGCAGAAGTTGTGGCCCGCGAGCTCCGGGTGGCCGTCGGGCGTGTGCTTGTGCTGGTGGGGCTTCTGCGAGTCCCAGCGCTGGCACGCGAGGCCCGAGCGCGTCTTCGCGATCGAGCCCCGGTAGTCGCGCTGGTCCACTTCTCGCGAGCACTCCTTGGTCCGGTCGGGCACCGGCGGCGCGTACGCGAGGCCGCCGCCCGCCGGCCAGCGGTTGCAATTGCCCGTGCCGCCGCCGAAGCCGCGGTCGCAGCGGCTCAGGCCGTGGCGAATGAGCGAGTACAACCCGTTCGCGAGGCCGATGAGGCGCGCGCCCTCCATGACCTGCGCCTCGGGCGCGACGAGCCCGCGGCGCGCGACCGCGCCTTGGGGCGCGTAGTCGGGCAGATAGTAGGAGAAGACGCTCGGCGCCTCGTGGACCATCTGCCCGATCTTCCGGTCCATGCCCTCGAGCTCGACCTCGCGGCCGTCCAGGCTGTCGAGCTCCATCGCGCGCATGAAGTGGAGCACCTTGAGCAGCGGCTCGCGGAGCCGGCCGTGCGTGGGGTCCGCGAGCAGCGCCGGCGACGTCGCCTCGCGGTCCAACAGGATCGCGGCGAGCGTCGCGGCGAGGTCGCCGTACTGCCCGGTTCCGAAGCCGGCGTAGGATCCCGCGCGGAACGCGTCGACGACGGCCGCGACGTAGCGCGGCGACGGGTTCGACGTCGAAAAGCGCTGCAGGAGCAGCTTGGCGACGAACGGCGCGACGTTCGGGTGCTCGAAGACGCCGTCGATGAACGCCTCGGTCTCGAAGCGCGCGGCTTGCTTCGACGGGCTTCCGGTGAAGGGCACGAAGTGGGGCGCGTTGCGGAACGAGTACCCGCCGGCGACCTGGACCGTGGCGACGACGTTTTTGAGGTAGGCCTTGTTGCCCACGGTGTCGTCGAGCACGAAGATCGTGTCGACGTCGACGCCGTCGCTCCGCGAATAGGCCGCGACGCCGTCGACCTCGCCGTAGAACGCGTAGGCCGCGTGGTCCGCCGGGTTTCCGACGGGCGAGCCGATCTTGAGCTTGTCGAGCGCGTCCTCGCGCGACGGGATGGCGGCGAAGGCCGCGGACTCGACGGCCGTCGCGGGGCAGAGGCACGTGACACCCTGGCGGAGGCAGTCCGAGCCGCAGTCGTCCGCGTCCGCCGTCGGGAACGCGCCTTCCTCCCACGGCACGCGGAAGAGGCGGTTCGAGTCGACGTCGAGCCACCAGGCCGTCGGGGTGATTTCGCACGTCGGAACAGAGCAGAGCTCCCAGCGGGTTTCCGCGCCGTCCGCACTGTAGCACCAGGCGCCGGGTTCGCCGTCCGGGTTGCGGCAGTAGTTGTGGTCGCCGAGGCCCGCGTCCGGGTAGTTCTCGGGCGTGCGCGAGTGGCCGTTGGGCGTCTGAGAGGTCCACTTCTGGCACGTCTTCCCGAATCTGTTCACGGAGATTGTGCCGCGGTAGTCGCTCTCGTCGGGCCTGGCGGCGCAGGCCGTCCCGTCGCCGCCGCCGCCGTTGGCGTGGACGACGTTCACCGCGCCGCTGCTCGCGATCTGCACGCCGAGCGCGCAGGCGCCCTCCCGGGGCAGTGCCGCCGTGCCGTCCCAGAAGGGCGCGCGCGGGTCGGCGCAGAGGCCGTACTGGTCCTCCCAGATCGCGGCTTCCGGGTTCTCGAACCACGCGAGGTTGACGCACGCGGGCGGCGCGTACTCGTAGACCGCCGTCGCGCCGCGGCGCCGGTCCTCGACGACGGCGACGCGCTTCGTCGCGAACGACGTCGCGGGGAGCGACTCCGCGAGCGTCACGGTCCGGGGAAACTTGCACGCGCCGTCCGCGTCCGCCGCGCAGAGCGCCGCGTGGAGCGGGTTCGCGGCGTCGAGGACTGGAGCGTCATCGACGGACGACCCGACGTAGGTGAAGACGGCGCCGGCGTCCGCATGGGGAATGTCGACGCAGAGCGGCGCCCCGTCGCCGACGTAGCCGCCCGTGAGATCGGACTTGGGGAACGGGTCGCGACGAGAGGCGACGAGTTCGAGGTCGTCGATGAAGTTCTCGTTGCGGAAGGCCTCGACGCCGCCGCGGAGCTTGGGGACGTCGAAACCCGTCCACGCGCGCGCGCCCGTGAGGATGTCGTCGCCGTCGTAGGTCTCGTAGCCGGTGAACGTGCCGTCGTCGTTCATCTCGCGGAGGCCGATGGTGAAGAGCTGGAGAAACTCGCGCGCGAAGTTCTCGTCGGGGAACGCGTCGCCGCCTTGGTACTGCTCGGACCCCAGGAACGTCAGGTAGACGGCCATCATCGGGCTCGCGGCGATGTCGCGGAGCACGTCGCGCAGGTTGCCGAAGGCGTGCTCGACGAAGATGTCGTAGTACTTCAGCCAGACCTCGATCTCCTCGTTCGCTTCCCCGACGCCGTCGACGGCGACGACGTAGATGTGCGAGAGCGCCCAGGCCATGCGCTGGCGGAGCTGGTCCTCGGCGTCTAAGGCGATGTTCGTGAAGACCATGCCCTTGCCGTTGCGGCGGTCGTAGCGGACCTCGACGCCGCTCTGGCCGTCGAAGTTCCGGTTGTACCACCAGCTGTACTTGGCCCCGAGCGTCTCGTCCGCGCCGGCCTCGCCGGCGTCGCAGGTCTCCGTCATGAGCGGCGTCGCGCGCTTGCGGAAGTAGTCGCGGTGCAGCGTCGCCGGGAGCGCCATCTGCTCCTCGATCCAGCCGCGCTTGTCGCCGCCGAAGTGGTCGACGAGGTCGGCGATGGTGTCCGTCGTGGGTCCGAATGTCGCCGCGCCAAGGAAGCGACTCGCGGCCGCGCGCGGCTTCTCCGCGGCGCCGCCCTCGAACCCCACGACCCAGAGCCCCTCCGGCAGATCCGCGGCGCAGCCTCCCGCGTCGCAGGCGACGGCGAGCGGCGCGGGCATGACGCCCTCCCAGGGGAAGCCGCCGTAGCTGCGCGCGACGACGACGTTCTCCGTGTCGTTGTGGTACGCGAGGTGGAGCACCTGGTGCGCGCCGGACTCGGGCAGCTTGCGGTAGCCCGCGGCGACGGGCTTCGGAAAGCCCTCGTAGGTGACCTCGTTCTCGCGGCGGCCCGCGGCGGCGCGGCCCGCGACGTAGCCGGAGACGAGCGCGAAGCCGAGCGTGTTGCCCGGCGCGGCGTAGGTCTGCCCGAAGGGGCTCGCGGCCGCGTTGCCCGCGGCGTAGATCTTGGACGTGCCGACGACCTTCATGTCCTTGTCGGCCTTGGGGCCCATCTTCGTGTCGATGGACCCGAAATTCAGCGGGCGCACGTAGAGCGCGTCGTTCGCGAAGGGCTGCGTGAGCGGATTGCCTCGCACGTCGTCGGGCGGCGATGTGCCCAGATATACGAACGCGAACTGCCACCAGGCGATGGACGAGTCGTAGGCCGTCGTCCCCGGCACGCCGCGGCCCATGGGGTCGTCGCCGTCGCCCGCGGCCGCGGCGTTGAAGTCGTCGAGCGTCGCGCGGAGGTTCGCGCCAAAGTCCGCGTGGAGCGCGTCGTAGGAGAACCAGGACGCGGCCTCGACGTCGGCCGCCGCGAAGGAGACGTTCGTCGCGACCGTGTCCGGCGAGTCGATGAGGTAGGAATACGTCGCCTTGGCGGCGTCGCCATAGACGAGGAAGAGCTGGGACGAGTCGGCCGCGTCCCTCACCGTGCTCTCGCCGTCGTCGTCGACGACGCGGTCGACGTGGAACTCGCCGCGCTGGTTGTAGGAGAGGGCTTCGTTGTAGACGCGACGACCGAGGCGGTCGACGACGAAGAAGTCGCCGCCGGGCTGGCCGTACCAGAGGAACCAGATCGTGTTCGCGCCCGTCGCGTCGACCTCGTACATCCAGCTGTTGCCCTTGTTGACGACGGCGACGCCCGGCAGGTCCTCGAGCGCGTCGAGGGCCGCGCCTTTCGAGTCGGGCGACGCGCACGTGCCGACGACTTCCGCCTCGAGGCCGTGGTTGTTCTTGGCGGCGCCGAGGCCGCGGATCTTGCCGCCCGTCGCGAAGACGACGCCGCGCGCCGCCTCGACGACGACGCCCGGCCCGCCGCCGAGGGACGACGCGGTGACGACGACGGAGCCGTCGGCGCGCTCCTCGACGCGGTCGGCGACGTAGCCCTCGAGCGTGCGGTCCGCGCCCGCGGCCACCTGGAGCGCGGGCAGCAGCTCCGCGCCGGCGAGGGCCGCGCCGTCGCGCGACGCGCGCAGCACGCGGCCGCGCGGGAGCCGGTTGCGCGGGTACGTGTCGGCGCCGTAGTAGTCCGGGAAGGCTTGTCCCTCCATGTCGTACTGGAGCGTCCAGTTGAAGACGTGCGCGTCCTGGAGGGAGCGCATGGCGTCCGGCGCGTGGGTCCAGAAGGTCCGGAGGCCCTCCTCGGCCCAGGCCGGCGCGCCGCCGAAGGGGTAGGCGATCTGGGACGCGTGGGCGACGAAGTCGTCCTGCGGGTCCGCGCCGTCGTCGTTGAGGATGTTGTTCGGAATCCAGAGCCAACCGCCAGAGTAGGCCGTCGTGACGTCCGCGAGGCTCGCGGCGAGGACCGTGACCTACCAAGTGCGTCGGTAACGATTTTTTTTCGTTTTCCCGGTCGAAAGCTCTCGAAAATCATCACGGCCGCAGGACGCTGACCGTGACTTGCGCCGCGGGGTCCTCCTCGCGCGCGGCCCAGGCCGCCGCGGCGCCCGCGAGGCCCGCGCCGACGACGAGCACGTCCGTCTCGTAGACCGCCGCGGCGGGCGACGGCGCGGCCGTCGCGGGCGTCGGCGCGGCCGAGCCTTCGGCCGTGAGGGTGCAGGGCTCCGCGATGGTCACGGGGCCGTAGCCGCGGGCGAAGCCCGCCTTGAGCGTGAGCTCGCCGGACGCCGGCGCCGCGAGCGACGCCGCCGTCGCGGCGGAGTGGCGCCGGCCGCCGCAGGAGCCGCCGGCGAAGGCGCCGGGCTGGGACGCCTCGAGGAGCCAGAGCGACCCGGCGGGCGCCGCGAGCGTGACGTCGAGCGCCTCGCCGGGCGCGAACGTGCCGCCGCACTGGAGCGGCGAGCCGTCGGCCCGCGTGATGACGAAGTCGGCGAAGTTGAAGGCCGATTCCGCCTCGGCGGGCAGGCCGGCCATGAGGATGGACCTGTGAGCAGTATGCGTCCGGGGCATCTTGGATTTGATTAATTTCGTATTCTACACTCTCTAGCCCGTACATCACAATGAAGGCGCGCGGCTCCGATTCGATGGCGGCTCGGGTTCAACGACGTGCGAACGATCCCCCGCGCGCGCGATTCGATTGAAACTGGACGCCGCTCACTTGCCCGACAGCCAATTCTTGTCCGCATTGGACCTTGGAGGGATGGGCGATACCCTTGCCCGCGAGGGCCGCGATCAGAATGCGCTTGACTGTCATCGTTCGTCGAGGGGGCGGCTCGTGGTTCGAGCCGCTTGCTGTTGTGGTCGTGTCGTGTAGACGCTTTGCTTGGTGCCGGTTATACCAGCGTTGCTGTGTGCCGAATGAACGGCTTGCTGTTGACGCGCGCGGGGCGTCTCCTGTGTCTGGAAGACTCAACGAGGAAGTTGCCCGGCGCGCGCGAGTTCAGGTTGCGGTGTTGCAGTCCCTTGCGTGCTCAAGGAGCCATGCAGGGTCGGCAATGGGTCAGTAGGCGTCGCGATCATACCCCGGCGCCCACTTCTCGCGGTCGACGCAGCGCTCGCGAAGTCCGACGAGCCCGCCGCGATCGCCCCGCAGCTCCTCCGCCGCGTCCCACGCCTCCAGGACGGCCGCCGGCTTGTCGCACAACGCGGGCTCGTCCCAGAAGCTGATCGATTCGTTGCCGAATGCCCCGCCGTGGGACACCTCCCACTCGACCGAAAGCACGCCGCGCGAGGCGTCGTCCTCCGCCAGCGCGAACGTCGCGCGCCCGAGGTCGGTAGCCAGCGTGGCGGGGGCGAACGTCGCGTCGCAGTCGTCCTCCGTCGTCGGCTTCCGCCCGGTCATAAAATATTTTTCGTAGTAGGCGTCCGGCCGCTTCAGTTTCTTGAAGCGGCCCTGCGACAGGTAGGGGTCGCCGCCCGTCTCGCAGAAAGTCAGGTCGTAGTAGCGCGGCAGGTGCCGCCACGACTCCGGCAGCGACGTCGCCGCGAGCGCCAGCTCGGCGACCGTGAAGTACGCGCCGCGGGCGTGCCGGGGAGACGCGAAGGTCCGCTCCGCGGGCGGGAGCGCGAAGGTGCCCCGCTCCGCGTGCTCGTAGCTCGTCTCGAGCATCCGGCGCGCGTCGCCGCCCATGGACACGTCGCGCTCGACGCCGACCGTGGATCGCACGGTGAGCGTCGAGCACCCCACGAGCCCCGGGAACGTGGCCTCCCAGGGGAAGAGTGGGGAGTAAAGCGCGTCCGGCGGGCCGTCGCAGCCGTAGATTTCCGAGAGGTGGTAGGCCTCCGGCGCCTCCGCGAGGAGCGTCAGCGACCGGCCGACGTCCGTGAGGCCCGCGCGGCCGGAGAGCGCCTCCCGGAGGGCCTTCTTGAGCGCGCCCGGGATCAGTGGCGGATTCGGGAAGGGGCCGTCGAACCCTTCGGCGGATTCGCGAAGAGGCCCGGCGGCCAGGAACGCGTCGTCGCTCGCGGCGACGACCGCGGGGTCCTTGGGGTCCCGCAGACCGCGCGCGAGCGCGTAGACGTCGCGGACGACATCGCGAGGCACGCCCTTCCTCATGAGCAGGACGCCCACCTCCGCCGTCGCCCGCGCGCACGGCATCTCGAGGCGCGGCAACGCGCGGCGAAGCCGCAGGCATCGCCGTGCGTGGACGTCGCCAAGGATGCTTCTCGGCTGCTCCTCGTACAGGTCTCGTGGCGGTGCCGTCGCTCTTCCGGCTTCGGCGTCTTCGTGCGTGCGCTTCATGAGAAACGGTAAGCTGCAGCGTGGGTCGCGAGCCCGTGGTATACCGGTAGCAAAGTGTTTTCGAGGGCAAGCGATGGCACTTGCAAAATGCGCCGCTCGCCTACTATTGTAGCGCGGACGCCGAGAGGATGCTTCAACACAGCTTCACAATACAGCTGTACCTCTTTTTCAATAAGCAGCCCGCGGTTTTTGCTTCTTGTCGCCTGAATTATTTCGCCTCGTCGTACGTCCCGCGGCGCGCGCCGTCCGGCACCTCCGCGACTCGGCTCGCGCCCTTGCGCGCCCACCTTCATGCGCGCCCTCCTGCGCGCCGTCGCGATCGCGCTCGCCTCAACGCGATCGCGCGCGCTGGAGCCGCGGCGCTCCGGGCGGCAGGAGCCCGTCGCGCCGAGCGCCGAGGTCTGCGTCGACGAGCGGGGCAACGAAGTGCCCTGCGCCGCGGCCGGGCGGGGGGCCTACGGCACGAGCCTGCAGGACCAGTTCACGGAGGCGATCCGCCGCGCGCGGCGGCTGAAGGGCCTCGACGGCGGCGGCGACGCCGCGTCGCTCACGCGGCGGAAGAAGGACGAGCGCAAGGCCGCCATGGCGGCGAAGCGGCGCGCGGCGGCGGGTCCGTCGGCGGCGCCGGAGAAGCCCGCGCCGACCTTCAGCCCGGGCTGCGCGGACAAGCCTGCGACCGCCGCGCGCGCCAGGCCGCGCGGCGCGCGGCGCACGCGGAGGAGGTCGCGGCGCGGCCCCGGGCCTACGCCGCGGGCGCGGACCTCGCCGCCGCGCTCGACGCGGACCTCGCCGCCGGCGCGGCCCTGAGCGGGCCCCGCGCGGCCGCGCCGTCCGCGGCCATCCCCGTGCGCTCGCCG